>NC_080716.1:2764111-3106611 GCF_019097595.1 Hemibagrus wyckioides
CTCAGTCAAAACAGCAGGCAGTAATTTCTTTTGCCTTGCTGTAAAAGTGTCCAAAACTTTTTATTGTTGATTGTTGAGTAGTTTGAGCAAAGAAGTAAAGGTCTGAAGGTCAGCTGAAGGTAACTGAACCTTAGGGCACATTGCATATGTATATATTGTAATATTTCTTCGCAGTTGTCGGTTGGCGCCATAATTTCGTTATTCTTTAAAGAACATAGAGGTTGATGTGATGTTGTGATGGTGCAGTGTTGAAGATCTACGAGCTATGGTGTTGCATTAGACTAAAGTGCTTAAGTGCCGCTGCATCATCCTTTAGGAAGACATGAAAGCCAGCACTAACTGGACTAACAACCGAATGTATTTTGTTTGTGTTTGTGTGGAAAAGACGAGTAGACAACACGAGTAGTATCAGACGCCAACTCTGTTTATTGGTTTAACAATGTAGGGCTTAATATGACAAGAGGGATGTGAAGTTTGGGTGCGTTTATTAACCTTGTACAAGCTTTTAGCAGTACTGTATAGTAGTAGTAACAGTTTTAGCAGCCTTAATCTGACAAGCCTTTTCAGAAATAGATGGAGCTTGAACTGCTGCATCAGCTTTAGTGCAGCTGGACTTGAGGTTGAGGTCAAGGCCATCCAGTCCACTTGTAGAAGTGCTGGTACCTTGTGAAGTCTGATACTGAGCTTTGCTGCGTTGAAGTAGAGAGGATTGGACATAATTCACCTGAGCGCTGGTTATAGCTTGTACACAGAAACTAAAGGATGCATAAAATAGCTGTAAATTAAAATTAATTAACAGAAGGAAGAGCAGTGGCTCCGAGAAACTTACCCATGTTGTCTTCTGAGCCAGATTGAGACTGTTTGACAAATGTAAGCTGAAAAAATTCTTAATGCTATGGACCAGAAACACCCATTTTTTTTAATATAAGGTTGACATCAAAGTGTGATTATAATAGAAAAGGGAAATGCCGGAAAGTAAAATATAATGGTGTCTCAAATTTCTAAAGAGAAAATCAGGTGGGGTGTTTCAGCTGAGGGGTTTTGGTTTAAGTCATCAAGAGAAAAAAATAAAAGGACAATGTATAGGAGGTTTTGTTTCAAAGTTTGTTGGCATGTTTATTAGAGCAACTCAATTCTTTTAACCAGCGATAAACCTTGTATCTGAATTCATACGGTTTGCATCATTCGTCTTCTTTCGTTTAGCTAGTCTGGTCAATGTGGAGTTGGAGTCAGATATAGCAACTTGTTAGAAGATTATCATTGGGTTAATTTTTTCAACAGTAGTCAAACTGCATTATGGGTAACACAGGAAACCACTGAAGTCATAGCCTTGTGGTTGAAAGAATTATAAAATAAAAAATTATGAAATAATTCTTGGATAAAAGAACTATTTACTGGCAAATATGTGACATTTTATGTCTATAAACATATAAAATATTTCAAAATTTCATATTCTTTTACTCAGGTGTAAATTGTGGACTTCACTCCACTTTGAAATTTATTGTTTTGCCCCAGGAAAAGCTTGCCCCAGGATGCCTTTAATTGGTGCAGCACTTATTGTTTGGGTGTGTTTAAACAGGCTGACACACATTAGAAAAAATAACCCGGTTTCCCCTCCGCAGGGAGACGAGCGGCGATTTGAAGCGTAGGTGAGAGTGTTATATAATTAAAATGTACTGAAGACCTCTGAACCCACAGCAGGAGGAGAAGAAAGTCATTAAAAAGTGTCACTTTTTTTTCCATTCAAATATAGAAAATGTCGCCTGGGGGTTAGACTAGCAGTAAACAGATACATTTCTGTGCTTGCAAAATACAATATAATTTCTTAATCTCACTTTTTTTCTTTATTTTACACAGAAGGAAGGAATCCGAATCTATATAAGTCTCTCTATTCCAAATTTGTAGATATTTACAACTCATATTAAAAAATTGGCTAGAAATCTGTGGCTTGGATTGTATAGAATTTACTAAAGGTGAATTTTTGAATGAGGTTTGGAAGGAGTCTCCAGTACAAGAGCTTTGAATCAGTCAGAGATAAAGCTGTAAAGCTTTCTGACATAGAAAATTACAATCATTGTCGAAGGTAATTCGACGCAAATTGTCCTTTTAAACATTTAAATACATTTTATTAGCCTGACGAAAAAAAGCTTAGTTCAGGACTTCTGGTTTTATATACATGTTTATATTAGGAGCTCTTGTTGTAACATATTAATGTGCTTCATTAATTTATTTTCAGAGCTTATCAACTTACATACAGTACAGAATAAAAACAAAGACGTGGAAAGAGACAATGGCGGCTGCTGTCACACCGAAGAGTCATTAAAATGCACAAAAAACACAAAGCTTTTTAGCTTTTTCTTTGCCGGATATTTGAACGTTTCTATTCTGAAAACGAGGCCTATTTTGGGGCCTCTTGCTTGAAGAAGACATGCTCAATTTAAAATGAGTATATATCAAAAATTACAAGGTGTATTTGAATAATTCTGGTACCCGAATAAAGGTACCACGTGTGAGATTGCTTCGGAGGTGTTAGAATAAGTGTATATACCGTATATATATTTTAAACAATTCCGTCCGACAAAATTTGACACTTTCAGAGAGTATATCTCTTCGAATTCATGCAGAAGCAGCCTAAAACCTCAAGAAACCTATTCTATAATTTCTCACCATTAAGAAAGAAGCGATAAACGTTTATCGGTTTCCACAGTCCTTACAGTAACCTCCATTCCCAAAAAAAGACCCGGCAGACACGTAAAGATTCCATAGCGGCAGAATCGATAGAGGCGTCTGAACACCGAGAGAGACACAACTTGAGAGAACACTGACGCCGGCGAGGCCAAAGCTTTCAGGAAACCTCTCAGTGAGTGTGGAGACAAAAAAAATATCATCCCAGAGGAGCCATTAAAAGAAAGTCAAAATTCTAATGGATGCGCAGTGAGTGAAAGCTACAGTAGATAGGGACTATAAAGAGTACATGTCTATTTCTAATGAATATCTATAAAGAATTTGAAACTGTATACAGTTCTAAATGTTTTCTTTTCTATGAATGCACTGTGGATTAAGTTTCCGTAACACTTCACTCGTTCTAGTATGTTCTTTTTCTTCACAGCATACGCAGAGATTTATCTCATCTCAAAGCCTTGCCCATGTATATAACGAACAAAAGGTAATCTCAAATATTTACTTCCTTCCAGGCGTTTTTATCAGACGCTCATGTCGTTGGCTCACTGACACCATTTGCAGATAAACATCTTGTACTCGATATTGGTAATCTTTCCTTCTTTGGAGCATTACGTTATCTCAACATCAGCCGTTTTACTGTAACGCAAGAGGATCATGTGATCAGAGAGGAGTGTAACAAAAAGATAAGACGTTTCTCAACTTGAGCTCATGCAAGATGTTTAGAAATTCTCGAACCTTTTCTTATCTTCATCAGCTAACAGATTCAGTTTTTATCCTGCCCTGGCACATGCTATACTGCAAATTCGCCCGTTGCAGCTCTTGCAATTACTAATTTTATGCCTTAATTTCAAAAAAAAAAGTGCAAGTTTATGTGAAATTAAATCAGAGAATATCTGTGAGAGGATCCACTCTATAGGCTTCATGTGCACCTTAATAGGTGACGTTAATATTTGACCTGTAATGAGAATTTGGTCATGTTTGAGACATTTATGCTAATTAGAACAGAAAGAAATTGCAAAACGGTCTGCCGGGTTTATGTTTCCGTCTAATTGCTTTCTTTATTGCCTTTAGGCTGCTTCTCTGCACACGAAATATTTCCAGGGACGGAAATGAATCTCTGTCTAATTCAGATTTATGACAGTTTCACAAGCTAGGCAAGAGGTCACGGAAAAAAACAGATACAAATGACGAGATGATGACCTCATAATAAACAGTTGTCTCAACTAAGCCTTAAGTGCTGTGAGCATTGTTAGTGCTCTGATATTTGCATTAGGAGAACTAATTACACCTGCATAATAGCTTAATTTGTCTTGATTTCCAAGCATAAGTAATGGCCGCGGAGAAAGAAAATGGCTCTTGCAATGTCTCATTTCTATCTAATTATTGCTTCTCCTATGCACTTCTGTGCTCTGAAATGATATGCATATCTCATACGCTGAGATTTTCCTATATAATCAGCGGCATGTGAACAGATCGGCTTGGGATCTAAGTACGTGAGTGTAAAAGAAGAAACGGTTATGAAATATTAACCATCAAATTGTATCCATGATTACATCAGTACTCACTAAAATAAAGGATTGAAATCATGCATATAAGCATAGATAATGCAAATACGACATATTAAAACTATATTAGTGTTACCAAGTGTTGTTATTCACAGCTGGATTGGTGAAGTTCATAAGCTCGGCCAGTGTTTTCACAGGAAAAGTTCCTCAAATGGTTAGTTGGGATTAGTTTTACACCTTAAAGATTATAACAATTAACAAAACTGATTAATATTTGTCACAGAGTCATATAGTTTGCATCAACTTGATAAAATGCTGATTGTTTTTTTCAGTGTTGGATAAATAATGAACAATACTGAAATTCTAGACCTTTCTATATCTTTTCGTTTTTAGTTTATTCATCTTAAATGGACAAACTACCATTACGACACCTATGTTTGTATGTCTGAAAAAGAGATTTTGGAATGCCCCAAGAGTGCACACTGAGCAGAAAGTATTCTCTCTCAGTCCACTTTACAATCATATTTTATTATATAACACTAAAAGCCCAGAGACAAATGGCTCTGGACAATATATCAAACAAAAAAAAAAAATTGTAAAATTCACAGTCCAGATGATAGTTGAAGGTCTGGATGCCTGTAAAAAACACAGAGTCAGCAGTGAGTAGTTATCGGATACTCTGAGAAGATCGAGTATTCAATATCTGCTCATTCCCAAAGGCCCCAATGTCAATCTCAGCACTAGTGTGGCTGATTTGGGTGGTCAACACTGATATCTGTAAAAGCCATCTGACTCTGGAGTCTCAATAATGCTTTTGTAAGTAATTGAGGCGTCTCACTCGGTTTAAATGGAAATGTTCTGCAAGACAGACACATTCTCAATCAATATCAGCCTCAGTGGATACCTTTAGAAGGGCAGGAACCTTGAGGACAAAGTGACTTATTATATTTTAAATGTTGCAGAGGCTATATATAATATAATCCATAACCTTATTGAGTTTGAAGGGAATTCCCAGCCAATAGACATCAGTGTTTTTTTCCTTTTGTTTGAATGGACAATTAACAGGCAATTAAACAGAAATAAACAGATCTATGGTTCTTTGGATTGTCCTAACTTTCATTTCTACTTTAGGCTTCTCTGAAGTATGTCCGGATGGAGAAGAGAACCAATATTTGATCCTGGGATTCGAGAAGTTCGATTCTTCATGTCGAACAGTAAACCTTGAATGGTGTAGTGAGGGGTTGTGAGAGTATAACCCCATGTCTACTAACACAAGTCTTTGCAGATTGGAAGAAGGTCTATGATTGTGTTTCTCAGTATTTGTTGGTGAAGGTACAGCAGAAGGACTAATCTTGTGGTCTAATCTCTGTATGATTTGTAGCTACTTCCTTGATGTTAAGTTGGAGTCATTTCTGATTGGTGTTGGGCTACATTCAAGGGTGTGCCTTGTCTCCATTTCTGTTTTTATTTTTTTGTAGACCAGGATATCAAGACACCACCAACTTAAGACAGTTGTCCAGTATGGGTTGCTTGAGGCAACATCCCTGTTACTTACCTCTGATGTTGTTCCTGAAGTGATCCATGAAAAAGAACTCAAATCTTTCAATGCTGAATATAAAGAAAGATCACCATCTGTATGTCTAAGTCCATGGTTCTACCCTTCTCCCTTCTCCTCAAACAATTGGGATGCTTTGTTCAGGTAAGGGTACAAACCTTAGTGATGAGCAAAGTGACAGTCGCTGTATTGGTCCGTAGGCTTTCCAGTCTTCTCCAGGATACGGTAAATGAAATGAATGACTGAATCAGGGAATAAACTTACTTGTTAAAGAAGAATTCTCTAAGGTTCGTTTGTGTTGTTAAGGATTCTCCTTAAAAAGGATTCCGAATAAAAGTCTGGTTTATTCACAGAAGAGTATTTGCATATTTGTGTAGAGATGTACAGACAGGCATTATGGGTAAGTATAACACACAGAGGTGCACTTGATTGGACTGACATGCAGTCCAAACTCCAACCTGCATATTCTGATGTGCATTATCCAGCCTTAAGGCATGTGGTTATGTACTCAGAAATGTGAAGAGCTATTTTGACTCGCAGGTCTTTTTCAAGCGTTTCAGTGTATTATTGCCAATATAATTCTTTAATCTGACTGCAAATCTGGCATCGGCTTGTTCCTGCACTATAATGAGCATCTAAAAAGTGCTGATGTGCAACAAGATAAGGGAAAGATAAGTGTCATGCCGCAGCCTCTCATCACTGTGGGTGTGAAATGCAGTCTGCACATACAGAATTTCTATATTACAAGTAATTATGTAGTTATATAACTATATGTTACCCCAGTCCCAGACAAAAGCGATAAGGTTGACAATGGACAAATTATATAATTACTTTTACTTTTTTTTTTTTCTTAAGGCTTTATAACAATGTTTACTTTTCGCCTAGTTTCAGTTTTTGGCAGTGTGAAAGGATCCTATATTCAGATATGAAGAAACCAAATATTAAAATTGAGACATTCTTCATGTATTTATATTAAGTTTCAGACATCAATGTTTGTTAGTGCTTTACACTGAGGACATTTTAGTCCCTGTGACCTCCATCGTTTGACTGCATTTTCATGTATGCATAAACACACACAGACCAGCCATTATGAGGATGCATGGGATAGGGTTTGTGCATGTCTATTTCTATACATTTCTATACCCACACACTTCCATCCTTCCACTAATTATTGAACAAAACAATGACGGTTGTTGAAAGACATAACCCACCATTTAAAACCATGGTCCCAGAGAATATTTTCCTGCTTCTGGCTTCTTAGGATAAAAAATCAGATGTGTTGACATGGCTTTTAATCGACATTGAAATCCAAACCTCAAAAGCTTGCCGTAGGGGGTTCATACCAGCCTGAGGAGTATTGCAAAATTCTCTCACTGGCAGCAATCCAGTCCTGTCAGAGTCTAATGACATGCTGTGAGCTTTGATTTTCCCCGTTTTGTTAACCTTTCAAAGGAGACTCTGATCGTCTGATGCATTTTGTAATATGGTCAGCGCAAGTATTTCATCTGAAGCTTTGTTTTCCTTTAAAAAAACAATCATCCAGGTCAATACTGCTGTATTTTGCCTTTTTTTTTTTGATCCTAGCTGCCTGCTGTCTGGTTATGAAATCAGACACCAAATCAGTTCTATTTCACTTACACAGGGATTTGACTTGGAAAGTGTTTTGCTTAAAAAAGAGCCGTTAAAATTACACGGTATATATTACAGATTTGAATCTACCTGTAGAGAAGCCTTACATGTATTACTTGGCACTCTATTTCAAGTGAGATTACATCAATTGTAAAATTGTATCCTTCAATTTTTAATGCTTTGCATTTGTAGAAATCCTGATACTGGCACTCGTACTTTAGCCCTATTGGCTTTCAACTGTAAAACAGATACAAAAGAAATCAGAAAGATACAGGTCAAATATCTCATTTTACACCATCCACTCTACAAAGAAAAAACGCTGTATGTAAAAATGTATTTCCAATGGTCAAATAAGCATTTCTTCAGAAAGAAAATTGCATTATTAACATCTATATGAAGGCCACACTAGCATAAACATAAAGCCATGTGTCCTCTTCATTCCCACACTTGCTTGTTATCCTATTGTGTTCACCTGTTTTGTATTACCTCGTTTTGTCTGTAAATCAGTCTTACGTCTTTCTGAGCCATTCTTAAATCTTTCTGAACCATTTCTGGTGGTTTTTTATTTTTATTTTTTGGCATTGTATCATGTTTCTGTTACTCATATTAAGCAACATGCTAAGTTTACGCACTTGTGTCCTGCCTTCCTGAGGCACACATTACTTCTCTTATCATTTCACAACTTCAAGCAGATATGTTTAAAATGATAAAAAGACTGGAAACTATCCATTCATCTTCTGAACCACCTGTCCTACGCAAGATTTGCAGCCATTCCCAGGGGACTAAGGGCACAAGGTGCTGGGAATCACAACCCATTTACTTGGATTCATGATATTTTGTATCTTATGCCGTCACAAGATATATGACTTTAGGATACATTTATGGCATTTGGTAGATGCCCTTACCCAGAGCGACTTATTTGATTTCATTTATACAACTGAGGGTTGAGGGCCTTGTCCAGGGGCAGCAGTTTGGTGGTGCTAGGATTAAAACCCACAACCTTCCAAGCACAAGTCCAACGCCTTAACCACTGATCTAGCTACCCTTCACAGCTTCTACCTGGCCTTTGTGTAAAAGGATTTGTGTGGTCCATCTGAGATGTAGCTATTGTCTGTGTCAGTTGTGAAGTGAGCAGCGTGAGGATAGGTAACTAAAAAAAGGTAGAAAATAAGTTTGTTTGAGGAGCAAAAAGGCTGTGTTTGTGAATTTCTATTTATGAATAATTGAAAGCAGACTCCAGAGGCTATTCATTTTCTATGCCAAATAATATTTTTTTCTTTTCTATCACACCACTCATATTGGTTTTGTATTAATGTGAGTAAATGCAGTGTGTGGGAAGAAAATGACTTTAATCCTTTTTACCTTTTCAAATCCCTCTTACTACTTTACAGCTTTCTAATGTGTGAAGCAGAGAATAAGTTGGGACACAAATACCAAAAAATCTAATATGATGGTAATTAGAGATAATGATAAGTCGACTATTACAGCCGGGTAAAGACATTTACGTTCTTATGTATTACCACATAGAGTTCTAATTGCGTCTAAGATAGTGATAATAGTAGATATATTTAGTTTTTAGAATTAATATCCTGTCTTGCTTTAACAATTGTTACTATTTAATAGAGAATAGAATAGAACAATGTTGACAGAAAATTTCATGTCTTCTTATAGACCACGCACATCTTTTTTTCTTGGCTTTAACATGGCACTTGTTATATAATCTTGTAGTGATAGAAGAGATCCTGATAACAGTAGGAATACAGGAAGCAGGATGATGTCCATGAACCTCCAGATCTTGACCAAAACGCTGGTAAATACCTGGCTAAACAAATATGATTGAAACCAATATTTTAAGATTGTGACTAAGTAGAAGATTATTCCATCCTGTGGGCTGTGCAGTGAAAAACTTGCTTCCTGCTGTGGTTTATCACTATAGTTTTGAAAGCTAATGTCGAGTTTATGAAAAATTGTCCTTAGACAGAGCCTTGTGGAATATCAAACATTACTTTTACAGTGGAACCTCGGCATACAAACGCACTCCTTTATCAATGCTCACCTTAATAATTGAAATTTTGCAAGAAAGTTGCATCGGCATATAAAGCATTTTTGGCGTATGCATGTACCGAACGGCGGCTAAGTTGTGCATATGTATGTAAGCCAAGCAAGCTAATCGAAGTGAGTTTACAAATGTGACATTTTTTATGAAAGCTGTTTCGAAAGAGTCAGCCCACGATACCAGTGCTGCTAGGTGATTTTTCACGCTTTTTTGTTGACAAATTGTCAAGTCAAAGTCAAAGAAGCTTTATTGTCACTTCAACCATATATAGTAGATGCAGTACACAGTGAAGTGAAACAACGTTCCTCCTAGACCAGAGGTGCTACACAGAACACAAAGTACAGTGACGCAGACAAACATAGAGCTATAACATAGAGATAAAAAAAATAAACTATAATTTAAAAATTTAAATACAGGAAGACAAGACAAGACAAGACAAGACAAGACAAGACAAGACAAGACAGTGCAGACAAACAACATATAGGCCGACTTTGTGCAATGAACAAAACAACGTGCAAAGAACAGTGTATACAGTGACTGCAGATATTAAAGTGACACATGTAAACAGGATTAATATAAATATATATAAATGTAAAGTGGCATGTGCATGCAAACAGGACAATTTAGTGTGTGTGTGTGTGTCTGACTATGTCCAGCACAGTTCAGTTCTTTTTTGTGCGTGTGTGTTATGTGTGTGTGTGTGTCCATGTCCAGCACAGTTCAGTTCTCCTTTGAGATCAGATCTTGGTTGTATGTGTGTGTGTGTGTGTGTGCATGTGCGTGTGTCCAGCTCAGCTCAGGTCTCTGTTGAGATGCCTGATTGCCTGAGGGAAGAAACTGTTTAACAGTCTGGTTGTGCAGGTCCGAATGCTTCGGTACCTCTTACTGGATGGCAGAAGGGTGAAGAGTGTGTGTGAGGGGTGTGTGGGATCGTCCACAATGCTGTTGGCTTGCCTGGCCACATGTGCCGAGTGTCGCCACTGCTCTGGAAGTGGCCGTGGATTCTCTGGGAGTGTGCACACTTTGCCTCTCTAATGGCTCGAGACAGTTTAGCCCATGCTGTTCTTAGGGCATCCTTGTCTCCAGCTCTGCGCACACACCTTTGCAATCATCCACGGCTTCTGGTTGGAGCATATGGTGATGGACTTGGAGACGATCACGATGCACTTCCTGATTTAGCTGGTCACTGATGCCGTGTAGTCCTCCAAGTCAATAGAGTCGCAGTTGGTTGCAGCCTCCCTAAACATGTCCCAGTCAGTGCACTCAAAACAGTCCTGAAGAGCAGAGATGGCTCCTGCTGGCCACGTTTTAACCTGTTTCAGAACCGGTTTGGAGCGTCTGATGAGTGGTCTGTATGCTGGAATCAACATCACAGAGATGTGGTCTGAGTAGCCGAGGTGGGGTGGTGTGGGTGGTCTGTTCTATTTCTAGCCCAAGCTTGGTGGCACAATTTCCTGTGAGGACCTTTGACCCTTGGAAATTGGTAATATTGGTAATATTTTTGGGTGGCTCAAACAGATTATTTGCATTTACATTATGTCTTATGGGAAAATTAAATTCGTATGCCGAGGTTCCACTGTGTATGCATAGTGAAGTCAGCATATGTTAAACAGTAACAGCCTTTTATACTGTATAACAACTGAGCCAGGAATGAACTGTCCCATTTACTTCAGTAACATTGTTAAGTCTATCTAGAACATTATTGTGATCAATGGTATCAAAAATTTAACTGAAGTAACGCATTCAGGTCAGTCATTGGTCGTTTACTTCTTTAACCAACGCTGATTAATGCTGTGATAACTTGAACAAATTTCATGGATGTATGATTCTAATGGAGCTCAGATGCCAATTTATAACCTTTACCAGGATTCTGGACATAAAGGGAAGCCTTTATATTGACAGCTGGTAAGGATGATAGTCAAGCCACTTGCACATGTTTTGAACTCCTTGCTGAAACAGAAGATGGAATCCAAGTCAAAAAATATCAAGTGAGGAAAATACTCTCCTTACACTACCCCTTGTTTGCCATTTCTTCCTGCGATTTCTAGATTTATTCTAGACTCGATCCAAACCACAGAATCCATTCCAAAAACTCTGACTTAACATACTCCGTTTAAAACCAGACTATGAAACGAAATTTTATAGCCCCCTTTGTGCCACGTCTGTGTTTTACATATCTAACCATCAAAATGTATAAATCTTTTACGCCAACGCAAATAAAATGAACCGTATTTTTCAACACACTTTCACGGCAATCAGAAGTAGAGTACAATGGGACACGTTTGGCTCCCTCCAGCATGTTCTTTCTCATTTATACTGTATGAATGTGCATGCATCCAAGAGACGGGAAGGCTGTCATAAACATCCTAATTGGATACTCTGAAGCTTGCAGTATAGCTGAACCTCTCAGCTTATTGCTTTCACATCAACTACATAAAATAGGGGGGAGAAAGAACAGATCATAAAAGCATCTTGAAAATAAACACCAAGCACAATAAATCTTTCCACGTGTGCATTTACTAAAGTAGTCACCCTGAAAGCAATTACTATTGAATGGTGGTTACAGATGAAAGCAAATTATTGTGGTATAGAAGGAAAGTCAGTGGACACACAGGGCGTCACGATACTGATCAGGGTCTAATGTTTCTCTGTTTGAAATGTTTGAATCAGCTGCAATCCTTACTGCATTCAAATCATTAAAATGCTGTTCAGGGAATCACACCAGCACTATGTGAGCCTCTTTCATGAAGGTTTTTGCTTTTACTTCCAGACTTTTCTACACATCTACACACTAATGGTCAGAATAACACAAAGTTGTCTGTTCAATACTTGATCTTCTCCTGACCTTCTCCATCACGGTAATGCTACTCCTCCCAAAAAAAAAAAAAAGGTTCATAATGGAGGGAAGTTGGCGTCTGCCGGAGTCCCAGACACCTGCTTAGACCTTGTGCATCAACAACTTGGCTTAGTTTCAATTCCAGATCTATACTGCCATATTGGCCTGTCAAATCTCTAAGAACCTTATTGACACTGTGATGGGCTCTTCCTAAAAGGGTTGATTTAGTCTAGACACCGTGTTATTTATTCATCCGTGCATTCATTTAGAAGCGTAGTTTTAGCAGAACATAACTCCTGACTTTGTAGCAAAAGCTAGTTTTTGTATAATGCCTGAAAACCTTCAAGACATGAAGAATTTTTTCCATCAATAGCACTAGAAGTGTTTAAGTATGACGAGTCCCCTGGCTTGTAAGTTACAGCTTATGGGGTAAAGGTTAATGTAATATTGTAAGAAGCTAATATGGTATAGTCTGACTAGAGATTAGGAAATAGAGGTAAATAATTTTTCATTACATTCCTGTCCTTTTATAAGAACAGATCATTTAATCAGTGATCAATTTACTCCACATTGGAACTGTCACTCAAGCATGAATCCCCTCACATTTCTGGCAAATAAGGCTGATGACTGGATTCCTGATGCTGAGCTTTCTGCAAAGAAATCAATCCTGACTGCAATCTTTAACAGCTTTGACTGATGTCATGTAGACAGATTTTGGGTAATGTAATAAATAAAATGCTGCGGTATGAGATTTGTAAAAGTGCTCACATAGTAATTTGCAGCAGATTGATGGGTTAGATTTGGAGAAGGTTGCGTCGGTTTCTTGAGAGCTTTTTGCGGAGCCATAAATACTTTAATTGTTTACTTTATTTGGCAGGAAGATCACATGCACAACCCAGCTGCGATATTTACATATTATGTACACAATTTGAAGCTATGCAGAAGCAGCATTATCTGAGCCAATTGGCTGTCAATATTGGAGAACTTTAATCTGGGATTTTCTGAGTCATAGATTTATAGTTAATGAATTCCTAGGTCTTTCAACATCAATAAACCCCTGTTTGAGGTTACCATGGCTGAGAGAAGTGATTTAGAGTGTGAATGCTCATCTGTTCCAGCCTCCTGATGGGTTGGACCAAGGCTGGCCTGCCGGGAAACCGCCTGTCAGATCTGATTATGTGGGTTGGCAGTGGGAGGCTGCTTTTGACCTCTTGGACCGCTCATTTTTTAAATGGGTGAGTACAGTGGACAGCCCTCGGTGAGTAATCGGCATCCAACGAACCGTTGATGAATGTGTTTGACTCTCATTCGCTGATCTGTCACAGTTGCCGAGGAGCCAAAATCCTGAAACGGCCAAAACTCGGAGCAATAGCGCAGCATGAATGCATGACTGCTCGAATGACTGAGAAGATATAATGCATACTGTGTATGTACACCACATTCGATATATTATATCCTTTCTCTGGCATCTGAGCAAAAAAAAAGCAACAGGTTTTTACAAGGTTTGTTAAGAAGTACTTCATGGAAAATATATTCACTGTATAATAAGGTAATTTAAGTCTTTGCCAGTTTTCCTTTGCTTATAATCTAACACATATTTTAATCCGATATATTTTAAAAAGTGTATTTATTTATGCAAATGAAATTTCATCTAATAAAATTCAAATCCATCAAAATAACCAACCAATCTATCTATCTATCTATCTATCTATCTATCTATCTATCTATCTATCTATCTATCTATCTATCTATCTATATATATATATATGTATATATATATATATTTATATAATTTGACGTTTTTTACTGACTAATTTATTCATTATTTAGTTCATTGTTTTTCTCAAGATATTTTCAAGAGAAAGACTTGGACCAGCTGGAAAGAAAATATTTATTAATTTATTTAATTTATAATAATTATTTAATTTTTTTTTTTTTTAAATTAATAATTTATTTATCCAAAAAAATCTGTTTTATTATTATTTATTTATATTTTTATTTTTATTATTATTTATAACCTGTTTTTTTTATTATTAAATTATTATTTAAATTTTTCAATTTAAAAGCTAACACAAATTGAATCTAGAGAAGCAATGTATCCAAAACTGAAGTTATAAAGTTCGCCCCATTTCCATTGATTGTGTTTGAGATAGTTGACCGGATTCAAGACAGTATTGTGGCAAAGGTAACAGTTTTTTGTGGTTCTCAAGGTCCTGAAGCACACACTGGAGCATTCAATACTGCGTCCAGACAAACTGCGGAAAAAAAAGAATAAGGGATGTGTCCAAGAATCTGACTGTCACAGAACTTGTTTGGAGTCAGGAGAACCTCAAATGCGGGAATGAGGGAACGTTTCCATTTGGTTGTTGTTGGATTTTTGTGTCTCTTTCACCATTCTATCAAGGAAAAGGATTCTAAGGTTTGGCAAAACTGACACTGAGCTCATTCTCTTAAATTACATCAGTTAGAAACCACTCTTCATGACCTGGCCAGTTTTATTCTAACTGTAAAGCATCATGGTGGTGGTAGCATCATGCTGTAGAAATGGTTTTAGCAGCAAGAACTGGGACAATATATTAAACTGCATCCATACTACAGCAACTGACCTCAGCCTACCTGTCAACACAATTATTAACCTGAATAAATATGATCACAGCATCATCGTACAAACATTGTGTGATCTAAAACATGGTAACAAAAAGTACATTGTTAGTGAAGGTGAACATATGATTTCTATTTTAATGCCACAATAAAAAGCTTGTGTTGTGAACGAATACAATTCCATTATTACCAAAAGAAATTAAATATGGTGGTTAGCTAACTTAATACTTTAATAAGATTAGAGAACTGATGCGTTTATTATAAATAAATATATGCATTATATTATATATATGGGTGAAATATGTGGGTGATATAAGTCTATTTTTTAATTTATCTAATTAATTAACTTATTTATTTTTTTCAGGAAGCACCAATATAAATGAAAGGTACGTACCGTGATCATAGCTTATTTAAATAAAGCTATTTATTTTAATTAGATTCATTAATTCATCGGTCTCTGGGTAATCAGTTAAATGTGTAAACCTCTTCTATCTCTTGTAATTGTGATGATTACCTTCAAATGATATGAATTAATTGCAAAAAAAAAAGAGTTAAATTAAATGTAGAAACTTAGAACGATGTTATCTAACCTCAGTGTCTAGTATAGATGGTATATAACAAGGAAATTAAAGCAAGCGAGAGGTGTTGTGTGTGGTGGACAGATTTTTTTTAGTGTGTGTGTGTGTGTGAGAGAGAGAGAGAGAGAGAGAAAGAAAGAGAGACGGGTGTAATGAACAGCAGACAGCCAGCTAACAATGTGATGATCCCTGTTCAAACCCCATCTCACATTCGGCTGCACGCTGTCCACCTTCATCTATCATCTTTCCCGCACCTGCAGGCAGCCATCACACCTCCTCATCATCCACCATAAACGTCCACCACTGTATACTCACCATCCCGTCTAAACAGAAGTGAGTGTTCTTTCTTTTTCTGTAAAGGACAATAATATCACATGTAATATAATGGGAATAGGAATAGGTGCTAATTAGGTCGTTAAGACATGAGAACGGTTGTCAGGGTAGGTGCAGGATACTCAATTTTTCACATCAGAAATGAGAGACTGATTGGAAAAGAGGGCCGAGAGAGAAAAGGATAGACAGCTACGTGGGTGATATATTAACACAAGAGTTGAAGTGGAAATTACGTTAAAAAATAATAATAAGACGAAGAACTACTGAGGGCAAGAAGCTTTTATTATCTTAAACTTATCTTATTTTTCTGATTCTGATCACCACACATACATTACAGAATTCTTTTCATCGCATATCCCAGCTGAGAACTTTAGGGTCAGAGTGCAGGGTTAGCTATGATACAGTGCCCCCTGGAGCAGAGAGGGTTAAGGTCCTTGCTTAATTTCTCAGCAGTGGAGCTTGGTGGTGCTGATGCTTGAACCCCGATCCTCCAATCAACAACCCAGAGCCTTAACCGCTTGAACCACCACTGCCCCCTTAGATACCGATATCGATGAATAAAGATATAAGTTGATCAGGGTGGATTTTTAAATTTTTATTACTCTGTCTCCTCAAGAATAAAATTACATTTGCATCATACGTATCAGTCCTGTTTGTGGATGCATGTCTCTGTCTTTTCTATTGAGATGCCCATCACTAACTCCATTAAGCACACACACACACATAGCATGATGTATTTATCTCTGAGCGAAGGTGGAGAAAACGCACTGTTCAGTGCGCAGTCGTCTTAATGAAGATTAATGCAGGCATGCGAGTCCAAGGTGATATTTTATTTGGTATTAGACTATCAATTTGCTAATGTACAACTTTGGAGAGCGGCTCCAAATAACAAAGTGACAGGCGCTGGAAATGGATATTGATTATAAAAGGCTGATGGTGTTTTTTCCTTTCTCTCACTCTCTCTCTCTCTCTCTCTCTCTCTCTCTCTCTTTCTTTTCTCTCTCTTGGTCATACCATAGTGTCTCATGTGAGGCAAAATGTGATGGATAGGTGAAGCCTGATTTCAAGGCTAAGCATCAGAAGTATGTGTTCAAAGCCAACTGATCAAATTTCACTTCTCTTTTTCTTTGTTTTTTTTTTTCTTCTCCCGACTATCCCTATTGATTTCCGGCCTCTTGGGCTAGTCGTGAAAATGGACATGGACACAAATAATCGAATAAATATGGACTCAGCCTTTAAATATTTCCCCTTTGTGCCAAAGTAAGGCCTCGCAATGGAAAAGGAAATGTGGAAATGTGTGTTTTTTTAAGGTCTTGCATTAAATTATATGTTTTATTCGGAGAATAATGGAATTTGGATTGAAAGCAAATTGAATCAGATTGCTTGCTTCCCGTGATTTGACGCTAAGAGGGTTGGATGGGGCTAGCCGCTTTCAATAATCAAAGCTAATTGCTTGAATGGTGATTATTTCTGTATGTATCTATGACATTAACACATGACATTACAAGATCCTCTTTAAAGGAACCTCATCAGATCTTCATCTGCATGGTTTTGATTACTGGAGTGTGTCAGTAAATCAGTGGAATTGATCTCTTGAAAGCTTATGAATGCCAAGAGGTCAAAAGCTAAGTGTGTTTATACCACAGCACTGTTGAATTTTCAATTCTGTTTGGTTAGAAGGTGTTTAATTAATTAATTTTTTTTTTTTAAAAGTTGTTTTTATTAATTTAAGCTCTGATTATAGGTCTGTCTGTCTGTCTTTGAAATCAAAGGTTTATGTTAATGCACTCGTTTTAATACGTGATCATTTTTTATAGTTGACTGTGGATGCTTTACGTGATCTAAACCTAATAATAAGCAAATATAAAAAGATTATGGACAGTTATGGAACAGAAGGAGCCTCCAGTTTAGTTAGCATGAGACTGTGTGTTTCTTTCTAGCTACTAAAACATTAAATGTAACTATAAATGGATAAAAAACAAACACATTTGTTAATAAATAAAAAATTATCAGCCTTGCTGTGCTGCAGGAACGTGTCAAACACACCATTGTTTTATATTCCTTCCTTTTTTTTTTTTCTTAACGTTCCAGCTGAAATTGTTCAATTACAAAAATCACCGGATAATTAATTCTAGGATTTGCATCAAAGTCACAAATTGAGGACATGTTCCTCCTTCCATTAGAGCTGCTCCTTTTCAACATCGTTATAACTCGATTTTAATATCTAATTGCCTTTAATTACCAATAACAGGATTTTTTTTAAATGCCAAGACTTTTTGTGCCTGACATTTTCCCTGCATCTTTCGGATAAATCTTCGGATTTATCCGAAGTCCAAACAAAAACGCCTGAGGAGAGGAAATGCATGACATGCCAATATGTCAAAAAATATGTTTCATGTGACAGGTGTAATAGCCCTCTCGCCACATTTCTGATAGGACACTTACAGTGACGGATTGAGGGTCAGCAGGTGATTTCCTTTCACACATTGCATTCATGTTCATGTGCAAAGAATAAAACATATGCTGTTGTAGGGAAATAATCAATGAATGGTGTGATATTTAATTCTGTACAGTAGTTTGCCAAAATTTTTTTATTTATACCCATTTATGGTTACGTTTAACAGTATAAAATGATCATAGCCTCTTTTTCTCATCTCTCTTGCAAATAAAAACTTACTGAAAAACATAAAGAAAGAGACTTACCTCAGACTGTTACAAAGTGCAGACACAGGGGGAAAAAAAATCTAAATAATAATCATCTCTTTATAGAAAGTTAAGAATTTGTGCTGTGGAATAATCTCAAAACATTGGTTTAAAGTACAGCAGAAAAATAATCTAAAACCAACACCAACAGGTTTTTAGCACATTCAAACTGATAATTATTAATAACCAAGCTAATTTTGCCACTGATCTGGTTACCATACACTGATTTATAGGGATTGAAGGGGGACTAAAACGGTCTAACAACGTCTGGGATACAATTGGCATTTTTTACCCGGACCTTTAAGGTAGACGTAGCTAATAAAGAGTAACAGAGTGGCTGTAATAATGCTGTAACGAGGGATATCATTTGACTGAGCAGCCAACTGCGGTTGAAAATTAGGGCCTTAATTCAATCTGTGTTTCTGTCTCACCCACACCAATGCTTATGTTTAGATCTGCATAGTAATTAGCAGTGAAGGCTGATTAGGAAAAGGAGGAAGAGGATTTAATTGCAAACATTTCCTATAATGGCAGACGTAGGCAAATCAGTAGCCTGGATGTTTAAGGGGATGAAAGGTACATATCCCAGGCTGTTAGAGAAAGAAACTAGAAAACTATTGATTTTTGCGAAACAAATATTTGTATTTGTTATGTATGTACAACACGCTTTTGATATTGTGATTGTAGCATGTAATCTCATGCCTGCTAGTCAGCGTAATTAGCTTACACGTACAGTATGGCATGAAATACTGGCAAGAAGCAATCTAAATAAAGCACCTTTCCTACACAGCATGCAGGCAAGAGAAAATAAAGATGCTTGGTCCTGGAAATCCAACAGTTTTGTTGAGCCAGGGGTTCAGCACATTACAAATGTTCTTAAAAAAGAATAACAGAAAAGAATGACAGAAGAAATTGTTTAGGGTTGGAACGTAAGCTAGCACATTAGAGCTATTTCTGGCTACCATTTACTTAGCTACCTGCTGACCACCAATTGTAGCCTAGCCAATTATGTTTCACTTGCCCAGAGGGCTAGCTAATGGATTTATGATTCGTCCATTATGATTTTTTTTTAGGTTTATACATTTAGAATGCATTCTATCTATACGCTCCTTAAAAAAGTGATAGTTCTTGACTAAAACACATTGATCTCATCCAGAAAAAACAAAATGTTTGACACAACAGGAAAAAATACCCGCTGACATTTCCATTATGGCCGTCATGCTCGTACAGTTTGTTCCTTTCTCTTAGCTCCATGAAGCCTTTATAGAACACGGCATACTTTTCTACCGTGCTCATGCACCATCCTGAATTGGTTATTGATTGTAATTTTACAACAGTAAAGTTCACTGATCATTGATTTGAAATAAGCCTGGAAAAAAAACAAGAGTCATACCCAATTATGTTTAAGAGAGTCAAAAAAGAGTCAAAAAAACCCAAACAAACAAACAAAAAAAAACCAGCCGTGAGCATTCATTTGTACAGACAAATGAATCTTTAGATATTCCCTTGTGGAAGCTTGCTTAAATGTTATAGGTGTGACAACTCATTTTCATGCGATTAAAGTGTTCACTCTCAGCTCAATTCTGATTTAAACTCAAATACATTATTCCATAACTCAGATTGAGAATTCTGATTAAAATCTGATTGCAATTTATAATTTAAACTGATTATTGTGACTTAAATGTAATGGTAATTTATTATATTTTCAAATCAGACCATAGTCTGTAACTCAAATGGATAATCATGACTCAATTCTGACTACAGTTTGTAAGTCAGATCTTAAACAAGACAAATTTTAAATAGAATAATAAACTTGTGTTACAGATTCAAAATCAGAAAAAATCATATGGGTAAACAAACAGTTTGTAACTTAAATTGATTATTTTACTCAAATGAGACCATAGCTCAACTCAAATCAACTCGAATCTGACTGCAGTTTGTAAATCAAACTGGTCATCAGACTGATCAGAATTGTTAATGTAAGACCCATTATTGATTTTTCTCATTTAAATTCGAACAGACTGATTATTCTGACTCAAATCTGACCACAGTTTGTAACTCAAATGATTCTGACTCAAACCTGACCAGACGTCGTAACTCAGGCTGATTGTTTCAAACTGATAATTCTTAATAATGAAGCTAGTTTTGCCACTGATCCGGTTACCATACATTGGTTGATGGGGATTGAGGATGGATTAAAACCTAAAACATTCTAGCAATGACTGGGATATGATCGCCCATTTATTCCAACTTAAATCTATCTACAATTTATAACTTAGGTTGATTGTTCTGTTTAAAATCTGACTGCAGTTTGTAACTCAAATGATTCTGCCTCATATCTGACCACGTCGTAACTCAAGCTGATTGTTTGGACTCAAATCCAATTTCATCTTGTAACTCAAATTCATTATATTGTACTCAAATCACACCACAGTTTGTAACTCAAATTATTTACTCGATTATTCTGACTTGATCAAACTAATCACCAAATTTTAAGCAGAATCATTCTTTTTCAGTTACAAACTGTTTTTTCTGATTTAAATCCGACCAGATTTCCTAACACAAGCTGATTATTCTAACTCAAATCTGACAGCAGTCTGTAAGTCAAATATGTCAGATACTGTTGTTTCAACTCAAATAGATTTTTTTTTTTATATATATAGAATTGACTGCATTGTCTGAAGGTATGTACATATGTTACATCTTAAATTTGTAGCTTTCAAGATACAATTACAACCAGCCAGTATCAGCACAGCTTGAGCAAATTATATGACATGCAGCTTGTTTGGTAATTTGGAAGATATCAGCACACCATACTTTGATCAATGGTAATACATGTTCTTAATATTAAAGCGTTGCACAAGATTAATATGTAGGCAGATGCTGACCGTAGTCAGTCATGTGCTAGTCAGTTTATAGCAGCTTGCATCAATTAATGCTAGGAAGAAAGATGATTGCAAACAGCTGAATTTGCTTATCACATGGCAAACGTGTGGAGCTTGATTATATTAGATGTACCATACTATGTAAAGTCCTTCATTAAGGGGTGTATTTTAATCAGTGACAGTGTTTAGAGTAGTAAGGAAACAGCTGGGTTCTGGTTTCTTCACAATGTCATGGTTTTATTCGCATATGGTCAAAAAAAAAAAAAAGGCTCAAAAGGCTAAGTCTTAGATTATGTTGGATTATAGGCCTTGATTACAACCAAGTGCAAATCTGTAGTTGTTTATATTGTATTAGTTGCCTTATATTGTTATTGGAGCAGAATTGGACTCTCTTTGTGCAGCAGGCTTCTTGTGTTTTCTACTATTCAGGATCCTTATGAAAATCTCATATGCTGAACAAAGCCTCAGGTGAAGTTAGTGGAAGTTGCTGAGAATGGAGGCAGCATGGCTGATAGCACAGCTGAGGTACTGGCAGGTAAGAATGATGGAGGGTAGATTTGTGCAAAGCACAGCAAGAGCTTTCACCTCTCTGGGCAAGGTTGGAAAGATTGGCGGGGAAAGTATATGGATGATAGATGGACCACACTGCCGTTGGTTTACTAATTTTGGTTATACTCAAAGACCAAGAGATTACCTCTATGTATATGGGCATGGGTACAATTGTAAAAATGGTACTTCAATGGAAAGAAGAATTACTGTGTTTCAAGCCAGTATAGGAGACAAATTCATACCTGTCTTTGTGTCATTTATCCTCTAAGAACATCCCAAAAATCTCAAAATAACCAGACCGGATATTATCAACCCCTTTTCCTGGAGTAATCCCTTCTAACCCTATCCAATGCACCTCCTTCAGATAATCTGTTTACTTGTTTAGTTTTCTACAGTGCTCTGTAGGTCCAAAGGTTGGCAGAACTCCATTAGGAATGGTAGATTTCCAGAAGATCACTCATTCACACTATTGCCAATCACTTCCAGTGTGCTTTTGGAGAGCTGTCTCAGATGATCGACACCATCATCAGCCAAGTCTCTGCTGAAACCTGTATCGCCTTCTGGACTTTAAACATATCTCCACTACATTTGTGGTCTTTTTTGCATTAATAAGACACGGTAGATCCCTGGAAATAGTGAACCAAAACAAATCTTTGGTTCATTTTAGGAGCCAACTTGACCTTTCTACCTTATGTTTTTTGGTTATTTTTTTTTCCTCCCATTGTAACTGCACTTGCAATGTCGCCCTGCGGAGTACACGAGCTCTAAATTTTTACAGGAATAATGGAAATGCCAACCAGCATCAATCAACAGATCAGCACCCGAATCCTTAAGTATGGTAGAAATATTTCTATACAAAGGTAACGTATAATGTATTGCAAGACGGCGGAGGTGGTGTTTGAAGGTGGGAACAAATACAAACCTATGCAAATTTCTATTTCATTTGGCTTTGCTGTGTGTGAGTGTGTGTTTCTTTGGGATCACAGCCACAAAGTAGGAAGAATTGCTGTCTATCGGTGTGTGGTAACAAAGCAGGAGGCCTTGACTCCAGTGATGTCATTGTTACTATATCTGTCAGCATCTGTGTTGGGGAAGGGGGGTGTGGGTGGGGTGCATGCTTAATTCTAAGAATTGTCATGAATCATGTATAAATACTGAAGAAAGCTCCAGGGCTGGGGACAAATTTGACAACTCGGCTAATTTACTTGCTCTCAGAAGAAAAGCCGAGCCAGCTTATCCGAGGGGGAAAACAAACGGCTTGATTGGCACAGAAGTGTAAAAGATTTTAAACATTGTTGGTGATCCATCATGTCAAAATATTTTAAGTGGTCCAGGCACTTGTGCTGGATCGTTGCACCTCGTAAACCACAGCTCTTGGTTTTTTTTCCCCACACACGCTAGCACAATATTGGAGGCGCATGAAGCAAATTGTCTACCAGTGCCACAGTTGAAATTCAAATGGTTTTGCTAAAGAGAATCTGTTTTCATTTGTATGTCAAATTGCTTGTTTGGGGGTAAAACCGTCCAACCTTTCACAGCCCTTGAATGTGTTTTACTCTAGGTACCAAGCAACAAAGCATCAGACAACCAGACAGAGTTTTCCTGATTTGTATGCCAAGCAAAATTCTATGCAAAGAAGCTGGCTGGAATGTGTCCTTGGACCAATCCGTGTGCATGTTTTTTCCAGGTAGCGTCCTAACTTGTTCCTAATATCTTAATTATCATGGTTTTACCTTATCCTCTTATATACGACAACTCATTAAATGTCTATAGAGATATTAGGAAGAAAAAATAAAGCTTGGAAAGGAAGTAGCAGTGATTATTGGTGACTCTGATGAATGCATGTAGCTAGAACAGTGAACTTGGTTTGCTAATCTGCCCTAGAAGCCTCGGTCATATCAAGCAAATAAAGATTTAAATAGATTTTAAAGAAATATAGTGGACTGTAGGTTTCAGCCGCTTTAGGATCAAATCAAAACATCTTGCTTTACCGAAACATCGCCAATAGAGCTTGCGGTGTTTGCATGTTTGTGGAATTTCTTCCGAGGCATCCGAAATCACATAATTAAAGGCAGAGTGTGGAAAATTTCCAAATGGACAACTCAGATGTTCCACCTCCGCAGTCTTTTCCCTTTAATCTGATTTTCTGTCCAGAGCGACTCCTCCACGATTGGATGAATGGCAAACTGGATGCCTTGACACAAATGAAACACACCATTTGAATGCTTGATGGATGTTTCTGTGCCGACATGTTGGCCGGAATGCTCTAAGGTTACAGCACATTTGGGAAAAGAAGAACACAAACCTGTTATTTATTTGGCTTTTCTCATTCTTGACTAGCATCAGTTGTGCTCGTTGATTGACTGCCAAGGTCGATTACCTATCTGGCCGGAGATTACTTCAATCCAGTGTAGGCGTGACTGAAAGACATTGATCAGCCCTTCAAGCGTCCATTCTTATCGTCTTGGTCTGACAAGATGGAAATTGTGGACGGGTCAGAGATTGGATTGAGAAGCTGATCTTCTGACTGGCTCTAATCTGTGACCATGAAACTGGAATTGACCCAATTGATTTCAAAATGTTTGAATTCAGACTTGATTAGAAGACTAGCTGTTTGAAAAGCAGTAAGTCAAAGGTCAGCCTGCAGTTAAGAGCATTTGAGTCTATAAATTCAGCATGTTAGACAGTTTAATTTATTGAATATATCAAAATCATTTACTTTGTAGGGGATAAATGGAATCAAACCTTCGCCAGTGAAGAAAAGGTTTGGAAATTTTTTTCCCAACTTTACCAATAAATTGGTGACTCCAGGGCATGTAAAATTAAACGTTATTTAAAAGAAAATTTAAAGTCAACCGTCAAATTTTTTTGTAATTTTGTTTGGTTTCTTTTGCTAACAAAAGCTGCATTTACCTCTTAAATGAATAACAGGTTTGGCCGTTTTAGCAGAGATTTTGCAAATGCACAAATATTAGCTATTTAACATCCATGCTAATTGCATAAGGACATTAAAATATGGACTAATTTTTGACTTTTGATTATTATTACTTAATTAAATTAAGTTGAAATAATTTTTTTTAAGAATTCTTTTTTGGATGTTTAAAAGGATTTTGTTAATCAATTTCAAAATATCATAAAAAATAAAAAATAAAAATAAATAAATGATTTTATAATCTTCAGGATATCGGGATGATGTGACTTCCTGTTGAACAGGTGACTTGTGGAATATTCCAAATATTCCATAGGGGTGAATGTGTTCAGATAACAAAGTAACTAAAGATAGAAAATGATTTTAAAAGGATTTTACACTGTAAAACAAAAATATTATATTTTAAGATTAAGTATAGTTATTAAGGAATAGATATCAGGTGCATGGTGTATATCAGGTGTTTAGTAAGATATGATGGAATATGTCTAATTCTGATTTTGTTTTGAAAACACATCCACACACACTTCTTCATAAATGAACATCCGATGCGTTCGAGATCCCAGTTTGAGATTAGTTTTATAGCCCTCATCTTTCCTCTCTTTCCTTTCATCTCAGCCAGCTTGGAAACTAAGCTCCCTGACTGACCTGACATCACTCCAAGCCCGGATCAAGTTTTCCGCAGGAGCTGTGAATCTGTTGCTCTTTCTCGTTTTCTCTTTCTTCTGCCACAAACGACCCGTTTATTTTTATTCCCACAACTTCTAAAGGAAACCTCGTGTTTCTGCTGCCTCCTTATTCGGCCACAAGATCACCCGTTAAGAAGGAGAATAAAGGAAGGCGTCTGCTGTACATTTCTCATTTAGTATAGTATGAGGCTTATAGAGACGAAAATATTATTATATATAATGGATCACTTTGGTTCTAAAGCGCATCAAATGAACTGAGTTCTGTATTAATATTTCACGTTTTAAACCAATTCAAAGTGTTCCACATTTTTTTCCCATTTTCATTTTAATTACATATGAGTTTTACGTTATATTTCTTACCCGCCATTTAATAACTACAACAAAGTCACTTAAAAGCATGTGTTAAGGATAAGTTGATTTTAGACACTTAATTTTGCATGATGCTTGTACCTGTGAGCTCAGGATTGACCCGTTGACCCCAAAGCTGTGAGACGCCAACCCTGTGTTGCCCTTAAGCTAGAGCACATAATGAATTAAAACATGTCTCAAATGCAGAACATCACTGATTCAATTTTGCCAGATTCTCTCTCTCTTCACTAATATAAATAATAATAATAAAAAAAACCCATTTGTTATTTATTACAAAATGACAAAAGCTCTCAATATTTGTCTCAATGCTCTTTCCCAACGACGTAAGATGACTCTTTTTAAGATCGTTTGCCAGCTGCTGAAAACATCTGTTAAGGCTTAGAGAAGATCTAGACCTCCAAAAATCTCCAGCCAGAGGAAAATCTTTCTCTCCCTGTTCTTGGTAATGCAAGACATCCCTAGCAATAAAAAAAAGACAAAGAAAAAAAAAGATTTGTTTAAAATGGGGTAAAGCCAATGGAGCGTAATATAACACATGTGGAGGCCTCAGTAGCATGTGGTTTTCTGTATGCACAGAACAGAGCAGAGACAAAAAAAATAAAATAGCATTAACATGCCATGTGTTTCTCTATCTCAAGGTACGTCTCCATGAAAATAATCTAAATCCAGGGTAAAATACTTAATATGGAATATTTCCATATTTCTATCAAGCACTATAAAGTGAAGGCTCGTTCTATGCTGGTATTCAGGGTCTTAAAGACTGCCTCATTCAATCTTATGGGTATATGCCCATGGGAAAAAGAAAGAACATCCATACTTACTCAATTTATTTTATTTATCAGGTCCTACAACAATTGTGTCTTCAACAACTTCTATAATAAACAAATAACCTTAGATTAATAAAAAGAGAGATTTCATTAAGGCCACCATTAGCAACAATAACTAGCTACCTAACAATTTTAGAGACGTTTTGGCTCACTCTTCTTTACAACATTTGTTTAAAAGCATCTTAATGGGGTCAAGGTCTGGACTTTGATGTGGCTAATCCAACATCTTTACTTTTTTTTCTGCTTTAGCCATTCAGTTGTCAATTTGTGTGCTTGGTATCATTGTCCTGTTGCATGGCACCCAGCTTTAATTGCTGGACAGATGGCTCAAATATTTGTTTCAATAAAATTCAGATACAACGTGGAGTTCATTGTTGTTTCAATGCAAAACAAGCCCAAATCATCACCACTCCACTACCATGCTTGACAGTTGGTATGGAGTGTTTATGTTGTTTGATTTACTCAAAACATGGACCTGTGCATGATGACCAAACATTTCCACCCTTGGTTATTGTTCCTGAACATTTGTAAAAGGGACTCCATGAAAGCTATACTTAGTCTGCCTTTTTCTGACCTGTAGATCACATGGGTTTTTCTTTATATCTTTAAAGTTTTGTCCTTAGACCTAATTAGCTAGAACACCAACTCCGCCCTCCATTTGTGAACAATACTTCTCTCAATCGAATGACGAATCTTAAATTATTTGGAGATGGCCTTATAACCATTCCCAGATAGATGACGAGAAAAACTGACCTCTTTTAGGTCACGTCCATTTGAACATGAAACTGGCAAAGGTTCTGCTCTTAGAGAGGTAAGGTCACCTCTTGGTGATTAACTTATCATTTGCATTTCATTATTATCACCTGGCTTCTTATTAGTCTCTTAATGGCCGAGGAAGTAGGGAGGGTACTTGTTTTTTTCCACCTGGTTTCTGAATGTTTATGTCGAATGAAGGTGATCAAGGGTTAGAAAAGCAGACATTTAAAAGAACTTAAATGATTGTTGAAAGGCTATTGAAGACTTCACCAGTTTATAAAACTTACAGTACATTGTACAGTATATTGCACAGCCGTTTTTCGTTTTCTTTTATTACAGTTAAAAATTACTGTTTTAGTCTTGCACTATATATTCCTCAACAAGCTGCATTTCTGGCCCCGAATTCTCAGATGAGTCACATAGTACATTCAAATGCTACCAGAAACTGAAATACATTATATTCCCTTACTGCAGTGTAGGAGTGGTGGAGGGAAAAAGCACAGCATGGTGTCAGACTCAGAAAATGTAAACTCTTTGTTGATCTAGCCTGCTACACAGCCACATATTGTGCAAAAACATTTACACTGGCTCCTGTGGAATGCTAAGGCTCCTTAAAGTGGCATGACCAAACATCGGAGATATGAGTTATGTGCATAGTGTTAACAAGCTTTTCAGGCTCCTCTGTAGCTTCGTCATCAACTACCCTTTGTCTCAAACCCTGCTTGAATTGGCAGTCATATACCACTTTCCAAAGACAAAAAAAATTTGAGCTTTACTATTGTCAGTGGAATACAAAACAAATACAAAATACAGACTCCTAAGGGTACAGTCAACAATGTTCACATCTAAGCACTTTACATTGCATACAGTCAGAATTAATAATCAGAAATAATTCTCAAAATCCAAAGATTATATGAAAACCTAGCATATAATACTAACATAGCAATATGTACACAGTGAAGGTGCCTCAATGCAACTTGAATCAAGAAGCAATAGTAGCCACGACACTCACTTATGATGTAATCATATGATGACGTAAATAATCTTATATACATTTACAGAACTTGACCAGAAAGGGTCGGCTTATAGCAAACTAGATGCTACTGTGAAACGTGGTGGTGGCAGCATCATCATCATCGTTCATACGTTTCCAGAACCTTTTCCTGGACAGCATGATGCTAGTTATCTGACTTCTTGCACCCAAACTAATTCACTGGTCAACCTATAAACTTTTTTTTTAGTGAATATATTTACAAACGGTATAAATTTCTGTCCCATTTCAATAATATGGGCTTTTTTTGTGTGACATAAAATAAAACTGACAATTAATATAATCATTGCAAATTTAATATAGATCCAAATTTACTCATCTTATTAAACTAGGAATCTTCAATATATGGAATGTCTAAGACAGGAATATTGATTTAACAGACAAAAAAAAAGAAAAAAAAGAAAAGGATTGAGGGGGAAAAAAATCAGACTTGGCTGCTGTCCCAGGACAAATATATGATACTATTGACACTAAGGCAGGCGGTTTTATGATGCTGAATAGTGATGGAGCAATGTATGCGTTTGATAAACCTGAGCCAAAAATCAAGAATTAAGACATAAAATGAAACTGTAGGCTTTTATCCACTATCAGGATGTGCTGTGTATACCTTTTATGCAACCAGTCAAAGGTTAACACACGCTACATTATGTATCTTTATTGCCAGTTTGGTTTCTATCAAATTAGTTGCTGAGACAAATGCATAGTGAATCTAGCATCCAAGTATAATATAATATTTAATATGTATTAGGCAGTTGATGGAAGTGTTGCTATTTTGCTTTCTGGTTTAAAACAGCTTGTGGTTATTTTTAGGGCTAATAAATCGACCCCTAAACAATAAGGAGGCAGATCGTTTTGAGTATTCTAAAATAAATAAATAAAACTGGCCTTCCCATGTGTTGCATGCAGAACACACAATGCTGTGTCCAGATGCTGTAGTTCTGAAGAGAAACTGGTCAGCAGATGTGTTTCAGCTAAAGTGGATTAGAACAACCACTGGCCTAATCAAATTAAACGTGAAAATGCCTGTGGTGGGCTTACGTTTGTCCTCAACTCATCACAAACTAGGCATTCAGCAAAGAAAAACAGATGCATTACTGAAAAAGAGAAATGCTTTTGGTCAGTAAGCCAAAAGTTTCCTACTGCTGAAAGAAAATAAATTAAATGCCAATTTCTATAGGAATAGGCTTACAGATTATATATTAACTTAGAACATACTGTATAATACCAGCAAATTTTTACATTATGTTTATTAAAGTTTGGGCCCATGGTAGGCTTAGAGTCTTGTTTCTGGATAACAAGGTTGGATCCTAGTCTAATCTGCAGGTCTTGCAGCTCATCCACTTCAATTTCTGATGCATTTTACGTTCTGAGATGCTTTGCTGCTCACCGAATTTGTGCCACAGTGTTCGTGAAAATGCTAGTTTCTGAAAATCCCAATCCAGCAATCATGTCACGGTCAATGTCACCGAGATCACATTTTCCCCCCTTTCACTTTGGAGTAAACACCAACTGAAGCCCTTGAACTTTTATCTGAATGATTTCATGCATTGTGTTGTTGCCACATTGGCCGAATACATGCAGTTGGATGCAGTTCTTCATAATGAAGTAGAACGTGAACTGCTTGACCTGACTAATGTTCAAAAACACATGACTTATGAGATCTCTATCCCGAATTCTATCCATTAGGGAAAAAAAAAGAATAAATATTGACTTTTAATAGTCGCCTTATGTGCTGTCGCTTGGTTGTGAATGTATCTGAATGTATCCAGCAGAGTGTGACCTTTTTCTGTGTTTGCACATCAATAATGTTTTGTCTTGACCTGAAAGGGATGAGAATGTCACTCATTTGAATAACACTCAGATTAACTTCATATTTCTTTTCCTACTGTCAGAGCATGGCTATATCGAGACACTCTAAATATAAGCATAATCCATTAAGTCTGTGAAGTTTGCTTCAAAAAAGAAGTACAAGAATCTATTTTTTGGTCTAGGAGTTTCCATGCACACTTATGCATAGAATTTGGACAGTCATGATTCATGCTAGGTTAACCCAGTGGGTAGTGTTGCTGTCTCACAGTTCTTGTGTTCCTGGGTCAACCCTGAGCCGTGTGAAGGTTAGTCTGTATTTCAGTTCCCTCCCACCTACGAAAAAATGTCTTTAGGTAGACTGAAAATGCTAAAATGCCCCTAGGCATGAACTTTGGTAATGTGCTTTGAAGATGACCAGCTGACCAACAAGATGAAGAGATGACCAAACCTTGTTGACTCGTTGCCTCAAGGCACACCAGTAAAGATTCCACCATTGGTGCCAACTAGGTCAGAGCTGTCGCTACATCTGGGACTAAAATCTTCATTAAACTAATAATGTCTCACATTTCTGTGTTCCTAACACTGGAGGAACGCGATCCCTTTGAGACACCACTTGAAATAAAAGATTGGACCCACGGCAGTTGTGTTTTAGGACTAAAGGGCAAGTCATCCGACCCAAATTCAATCCCCTTCAATCCCCCTCTGTCATGTTGCTCCTAATAAGCAATCATATGACACCCTGGATGCTGGAAAGTACGACCAAACCAAATGGCGAGCTGTCACTTAAGAGGACGTGATGGATCACCTTGTGATAATGCGCCATTTTATCATCTGCCAAATTGGACATATGCTACAGATCAAGGCAGTTGTGGACCGGGTACTACTGTACATGGCATTGATTGCTTTTAAAATGCATATTGACATCATTGGGAAAGGTTATGTGGTTCACTGGCTGAGACCCAAAAGGTTGTGGATGATTGATGGGGCAAAAAAGTGTATGTGTATGATGCTGGAAAGTGCTCACACTCACATGTGGTAGCAAGGTCTCAGGGGTGTGCGGGCTAATTACCCCTTTCACTCATGCTGTCAGGCAGTGGTTTGGGTGTCTCTTAATATGAGTGCAGGAGGCATTAAAGTAACACAGGAGCCCAGTTGCTATAGATCGTTTTTGACCCCCAGAGCCTCTGGCCAGGAACTCGACCCCTGACCTGTTGACTTTCACTAAAATGGTGGCTTTCAATGCTGACCATACTCCCAGAAGCTTAAAGAGTAATGATTTGTTTATTGGGAACAAACCAGACAAAGGAAAAGCTCCTTCTTTTCTGCTATATGGTCAACATTTGAACTTGCCACATGAACTGGTTACCATTTCTTTTTCGTTTTCACACAATACCCTTGCAGAACCCTCAAATCTTTGATAACTTTCGAAGGGAAATATAGTGAATCTTTAAATGTGCTCCAAAATTGGCCATGATCTGTATACAGGAGTTACGGCATCTTTTACGTCAATCACTGCAACTAGTGAGCATCATGGGTGTTTTCCTTCAAAGCTGTACCTTACCATGTGAGGCAGCAAGAACAGTAGTTTTCAAAGATATGTTGGCTTGCTCCATGGGTCTCAGAAGAAGCCGAAGCTGTAGGCAGTTGTCATGTGATAGGGATAAAAAGCTGGCAAGTGGTTAGGAGTTTTGGGGCAAAGTGGGGCAACATACAAGATTTAAAGGACAGTTTTATTTTTAGCCATTATTAGTTCTATTCTATTGCATTTCTCTCACACAATATTATCTAATTGAAGCTGATCCCTGCAGTGCATCTCTATCTTGTAAAATCTCTCTTGTCTTGTGATTCTATTATAAGAGGCTACCAGCCAGAAGACAAATCCATCTAACCTGTCCAGTTAACGACGGATGAAAAATGGCTCTGTACCAGACACAGTACTGTATCTGTGTGTCCGGCAGGTAAGACAGAGGAGAGAAATACAGGATGGGGATTGGGGATAATGGATCTAACATTGAGTGGCAGCAGTGCTTTATGCGGCTGAGGAAGAACTCGGAGGTCGACAACCCCTCTCTCATTCCCTGGAGAGAAGCCCAGCGATCACTGGGGAATATACCATTACACTCCTTGTGGGTCAAAAGGCACGTCCGGTTAAGATCAAGGAAAGGCAGCTCTGTTTTCAGGAACAGGACCTTCATAAGATTTGTCTATATCTTGTGGGTTTTCTACAGTGAAATTTATTGCACTTATTACTGCAATTCCAGACCTAATATTGTCTGATTATGTCAAATCTTCATAATATACAGGATATTTAGATTCATTTAATCCATACACTTGGTGTTGATTTGGGGTTTAGGGCGAAAGTACAGTTTCACCCTAAATTCTGATTTTCAAATGAACACGAGAAGAAATGAAAAACCGAACACTTCCGTTGAGAAATAAAAATTATTCGCATGTTTATTACAGCAACATGAAAAGTGTACACTCTTGCAGTGGGCTGAAGAGAAACCTGCAGTGACTAAAAGACATCGGGCACGGTTGAAGTAGATGACTTCTTAGAAATAACTAGTAATAAGGAGTCAAAGAAATGTACACATCCTGCATTAGAGTCACTTCGTGTTTGCAAAACATCATTATCCTAGCTACATCACAATTACCATTGTTATAATCTTGCAACAAATATGCTTTAAACAAACATTCATTTCAGACCCTTCTTTTTGTTTGTTAGTCCTTGAAGTTTTCGAATTTTTTAAGCTGTAGGTTCATGTCACGTTCCTTACTTGGTTCACGTTCCTTGCTTTAAAACACACAAACATGCTTTTTCGGATCATTTGGCCCCACCCACTTTTAGTTTATACTGTAGCTACTTTGCAATTGAAAGACCTACCCACCCTACCTCACCCTACCCACCCCTCCACACATATTTCACATATTTGGACACAAACAACTTAGTAAATATAATCAAAATAAGATTTACATTAATAATAAAAAAAAGAGCATGGCTGCCAAGTTTCAAAGAATGCTTCATTTGCAAATGTTTTTGCAACAAAAACTACCGGTGATATTTCCAATGCTGCTGAAACTCTAGAAAGAAGTGGACAAATCTACCCTATAGTTTGTCTCTTGTGGCACATGTGTAGCTATTTTTGATGTTAACGGGTGCGGCCTGTCCGGCTTTTTTTATTATTATTATTTAGCGCTGGTAGCCAAAATGTACAGTCTACAAACTAAATAATACAATAATTGGTGTGAAAATTGGTTGATTAGCAAATCTGTATTAGAAATCTGTACTAGCTAGCCGGAGACGTCAACGATCTCCAATTTTCGTTTTTTTTGTAATGTTTCTCTAGACTTTTATTGAGAGACCGTAAACAACAGGATAATTTGTTTTTATTAAAGATTTCACTGTAAATGGGGAACTGAAGAAACCTCGGACCACACGTGCCATAGGAGTGGTCAAAAATATCAAGAGAACTGTCTAAATCTTTACTTGGATTCCACTCTGGGGGTCACATGTTGCTAGTGTGAACATCTTTGGACACTTTTTCCATCATTGGGATCATAGGACAGAAACACAAGCTGCAATATCATTGTCATCTTTCTTTTGTTTCGTGGTACATCCCAAAATATATCCCATGGCCAGTTAATCTTAATCCACCACACTGCCTGTCTCCTCGAATAGACTTAATACAGAGAATCCAAAGCAGTCGAAACTCTGCCGCGGAGATTAAAATATAAACAAATGACAGAAATGTTTTTTTTTTAAATGACTATTGCAGTTTGTGTCTTGCTGTGTCGCTTGCAGTCAGTAAATAAGTGTCATTAAGAGCGCTTGAGCTGGAACGGATGATGCTTATGCTGTGTGTTTATATATAAGTGAAAAAATAAAATACATGAAAAAAACATTAAGATAAAATAAAAAAATAAATAAAATATAGGTAAAAAACATTAAGATAAAAAAAAAATAAAATAAAATATAGGTAAAAAAAACCATTAAGATAAAATAAAATAAAGAAAAGAAAAGAAAATTCAGGTAAAAAAAAAAAACATTAAAAAATTAAACAAAACAAAGTCATTAAGATTAAAAAAGTATCAATAAAAAATGGTCACTGGTCATTTATACCTCAAATAAATAATGAAACTGGATATATTATCAACTCAGTTTCCCTTAGGAGCTTACATGAATTCTGTTGTTTTATGTGAAATTCTCTTCCAAAATACACCGACCATTAACAATCAGATTTCTTAATGAGCACTTAGACTCAGATTAAACATGGAATTATTTCAAACAAATTGCACTGTGTGATACAGATGATGCTTTGTATCTAAATTATGTATGGGCAATATGCTTTTCTATTTAATTACAATACACCAAATAAGGAATAACTACACCATTAGCAAGAAATGGAAAATGTCACTGGGGGAATATTTGTACTGTAAAGAGCCTCACTGGTGACATTCCCACTTAAAAAAGATTTAAAAAAAAAAAAAAAATTATGCATGGCCATGACTTACTAACTTGAGGGAAGGAGATCATTTAATTGTGGCCCCGTATTAAAGAGGTATTGTACTGAAATATGAAATCATATTAAAATTCCAATTTGAAGACAGATCTTTAATGAAGACTTTATTTTGCCTCGCGGAATTTTCTGAACTGTCATAGTTAACCGATTTCGTCTTAAAGACCAATAGCGAGCTTATGGTTTATATTATCATCTATTTCAGCTAGTTATCGTAATTTATAGAACTTTCATTGTTTTGTCTATTATATCATTTCATTTTTATATTCCTTTGTGTTCAAGGCCATCAAGGCCATGACTTATTTATCCAATTCCCTCATGTTACTAAATCATGTTCACTATCTAATTATCTTGTTCTCTTGTTTTACTAAATAGTTTTCATGACTTAATTATTTTGTTCCTTTTTTGTTACTAATTTGTATCTAAGACTTAATTATCTTGTTCCCTTATCTTACGAACTTAATTATCTCATTCCCTTGAGTTAATAAGTCATGACCATAACTTAATTATCTCATTCCCTCGCATATCTAAATTAATTATCAACTTCCCTCAAGTTACTACAGTCAATAGCATAACTTGCTTAACTTCTTTCTTCAGTTTACCAAGTTGTGGCCATGACTTAATTATCTTGTTCTTTTGCATTAAGCCATGGCTGCAACTTAATTATCTCGTTCTCTTACATTACTTTTCATGGCCATAACTTGTTTACTTGCGTTACTACATCATGGCCACTGCTTAATTATCTCATTTCCCTCACATAACTAAATCATAGCCATAAATGAATTATCTCCTATCATCACATTAGTAAATTATGACCACAACTTAATTATCTCGTTTCCTCAAGGTACTAAGTTTTGGTCATGACTTAAGTATCTTGTTCCCTCAACATTAATAAGTCATATCCACAACTTAATTATCTTGTTTCCTCAGGTTACTAAGTTCTGGCCATGACTTAAGTATCTTGATCCCTCGCATTAATAAGTTATGATCACAACTTAATTATCTTGTTTGCTCAAGTAACTAAGTTGTGGCCATGACTTAATTATCTTGTTCCATCGTATTTCCAAATTATGACCACAATTTAATGATCTCAAGTTACTAAGTTGTGGCCATGTGTGGTTTCCTCACATGATTAAGTCACATCCACAACTTAAGTATCTCATTTTCTCAAGTTCTTAGTTGTGGCCGTATCTTGCTCCATCACATTATGACCATAATTCAATTATATTGTTCCTTACACTTAGTAATGTGAGGGAACAACATAATTCAGTCATGGCCACAAGTTAGTAACTTGATAGAGCGCACTTGTGTTCCTAATTAAATCCCATTATGTAATCATCTTGTTTCCTTGCATGTCCTCTATTAACTACTAACTCAACTACATGTTAAAAAGTCATGACTAAGTAATAAGTAGGAATGTCATCAGTTGGGTTCCATAGTAAAGCCTATGGTTTAAAAGACAAGGGGTTGCTAGTAAGAACCTACCAAGATCATACGTTTAACGTTTGCATAAATGAGACTGATACTTTACAGAACTTTTACAAAAATAGTGTTGTAAATGCAGCAAAATCAGCATGAACAGGTTCGTGATCAATCTTTCCCCAAAGTTACATGCACCAACACAAGCTTGAATACTGTGAATGAAAGAAGGTTCAACCTCTGAAAGGTGAATTAACACAAAGCTGGACGCGTTGCGCCGACATTCACTATAGCTTTCAGTGGCGTTGTTATGATAAATACTATGTACAATATATCTCATCATGATACTGCCTCTACCAGGAAGAAGAGAAAGAAACAGCACAGTTAGTAAGGCATCTAACGTCAAGCAGCTACAGCCACCATTGGAGTGAAAAAAGAACCGCAGTCACTGTCACTTGCTTAGAAAAGATGAAGCTTTAGCATCCATGCTACATTCCAGAGTTCTGTTATATCCCACGGCGGCGAGCTCCACCGAACGATATACATCTCGCATCTTCTTTTTCTTCTTCAGAAAATGAAATAAAGTACATTACAAACATTCTACAGCTTTTTCTTCACTCATTTGAATTCGACACTGTACACCTTTATACACTATTTTACAAGAGTGTAAGTTGCGTTTCTTGTTCTGCTGTAAACAAACATATGGTGAAAAACATGGTGTTTATTATTGATGCTCATAGCTCACCAAGGTAGCAAACTGACTTTGTCAGTTGACTTTGGTGCTTGTCCAGTGTTTGGTTGCAAAATACACTGGGCTAGCATTTGGAGACCAGAATTGACAGACTTTTAGCTGCCTTGCCAATTTTGCCTCAGCATAATTTTGTTCATTGGGCCACCAGGACCAGTTTTTGGCCCCCTTTGAAACCAACTTCCCAACATTGCCCCAACAGAATTTTCAGTCCATTGGGCTAACATTGCACGACATGGGACAAGTTACAGCCAAATTTGAATCCACCATGCCAATGTTGGCCCAACACTGACACAACCCATCCATCATTTTGCTACCTGGGAAGAATCTCTGTATATATATATATATATAATGTGTTCCTCAAAATTCTAAACAGAAATAATGCTCCCATGCATTTTTGCGCTATGCGAAACATCTTGATATACTCAGGAGTACGTTAATTACTATATTCATCGGAATTCAGTGCACCCAAGTTAGCTATGAAGTGAATAGTGTAGACTAATTTGCTTTAAAACTTTAAAGGAATACTTGGCCACCTTCTCTCTTTTAGATTGCTGTTTTTAGATAAAGAATTCCTTTAAAGTTCTCAAAGACACCGTGTATAGCATGTGTACCAGGGTGCTCTACATACTCAAATGGGCATGTTCTGCTTTTCTGTAATCATGAAATGAAAACCAACCGAAAATAAGTCTGTTTATCGGTCTACACACAAAAACATTCTCACAACAAATGGGGCATAACCATGACTAGCATTAACTATCAAACACTAGCCCACCATATGACTAATTTTGTACTGACAAAAAAAAAAAACCCTGACATTATCTACCGGATATTGCAGTATAGGACATCTCTTATCTTAACCATTAATTAGCTACTCATTGCAATTTCTCCTCATACCATAATGCCGTAATCTGAAACACAAAGACTGGGATTACATTACATTTTCAGAAGACTGCTAGCCCTACTTCCGCTGGTGAAACATAATCTTCTATTGCCGATAGTTAGGGAATCCAACCCGAAAGAGTGCCTCATACAATTGTTACTACAGACCATTAAAAATGGCCTGTCTCGATAAACATCATCTTGTGAGCCAGGGCTGCAAAACACACTTCCTGTCCACTATCATGTTCAGAATACAGCACTACAAGGGCCATACTGCATCTCTAAACACATCACCATTAGGTCCAAATCCACCCAGGCACCTTTTTATTCATCTGAAACTCAAACTGTGGAAAAAAATGAAGCAAATGACAGGAAACAAGAATGCAAATGACTGTACACATCTCACAATAATGTTCTTAAATCATCAGAGTTTGTGTTCGACCATCATCAACCGTCTGGTTTGAATTTTCCATTGCTAATCAGTCTCTGGTTCCGCTGCACAAATTGTGAGCTCTTGGGCTGCAGCCAGATATCCAGGATTGGGGGTTGGCATGGTGAAGCACTGTTCTGGGTTCCACACTTCCACTCTTTTGCCTCCTCTATCTGTCTATCAGTTTGTCCAGAGCTGTTATACTTGCACATGGCTCCCTTGGGCATGCAGACTCTGGACACTAGCAAGGATCTTCTTCTGGTGCCCAACAAGGGTCACGCCCATCTTACTCAACTCACTGAAGGAGAAGTTGGGGAGAAAGACAGAGAGACATGTTAGACATGTATGACTTAAGGAGTCTTTGCCTAGTCTAAATGGTTTATGGGTGTTCCTTACCTTACACTGATGTAGATGACTGAATCTAATGTGACATATCCAGCAGAGGTGAAATTATCCTTGTACTGGCCCATTTTTATGGCATCCAGCCACTCATCCACACTGTTGACGCTGAACTCCGGGGTGATCGGGTCTTCCCTGTAAAAGGCAAGAACAAGTCTTGGGTAATGATTTAATAGATATAATGAAAGAATTAAGCAAAAACAAAAAAGGCAGATCTGGTACCTCATACAAGTATGATCTAAGCAAGTGTCACAGATACTGACCCTGACACTAATAAGTCTAGCATCGTGCATGTAATTATTTTTAATGCATGAGAGCTTAATGCCGATCTTTAAGTGTGTCCTCAAAGGCATCTCTTCTTGATCAAGGGAGTTTTCCTGAACTCATCAGCCCTCTTGTAAATGCAGAATGGTTTCCCTGCATAATGAAGTAACTTCCCTATTAATCATACAGCGAGTTACAATCAGAATCCAGCTCACATGGTTGGAACTGTTTTTGGGCAGCATAAAGGCTTTCCCTTCTGAAAGGCACCTGCCCACTTAGTTCTATTTTTAGGCGAATTTATAGAAAGCATTGCGTGCATTCCTTTCAATAAACGCAAGCCAATAATTCTGTTCACTAGACAGAGCTCTATTACAGTTTCTAGATACATGGCCAACTGAAACAACTTTATTCTCAGTGAACTACTTGATTCAAACCAAGAAACTGATTTCTTACTTTTTTCTTCTTTACATTTTATTTATTTTATTTAGTCAGATTGTTGCTCTGTGGTGAAAGCTAACTAGCTATGTTAGCATTACCCCAAAGGATATTTAGATAGTCCAAGGATATCCAGCTAGATGTTATTGAAAAATAGTAATAATCATCTTTTCAAAAGAACAAAAGTGACGGTATATGATGACACTTAAGGGTTAGGCTTGATATACTCTGTATATTGCATGATCCCCAGGAAAAGATTTGACTACTGAGCACCTGCCTGCAGAATATCTTGCCATGCACATACAGCACAACCCATATGATATAGTTATTGAGCAGGGAGTATCCCTGTGGCCCAGAATTTAAAGAGGTACACTATAATTTAGCATAGCTAATCCATCTCCCAGCTTCTGTATTGGTAGGTAACTGGATAATTTGGAAGAAACCTATCTCAACATGGGGATGTAACACCTAACTCCATACGTACAGTACCCTAAGCTCAAGACTGAAGCAGGCATCCAGCAACAGTGAGGTGGCAATACTACCCACTGCACCAACATGTCAAGCCATCAACTGAGGGGCAGTGGTGGCTCATTGGTTAAAGGCTCTGGATTTAATGTTTTGGCTCTGGACGCACGTACACACTCACGGACGTACGCGCTTATGCACCTACTTTCACCATTCCATATAGACATGGAAATCTGGAAATCTGTTTCAACATAGGTTTAGCCATATACAGTACCTAAACAACACACAGAATCTCTGGTGTGTATTTTGTTTTATAATCTGTAATATATGTGGTGGTTTGGAACAGCTCAGGTGTCAAAGTGTCTGAATTCTGACAAACAGGCCAAAAAAACCCTAGAATAAAAAAACAAAAAAAGATTTTTAACCACAGTTGAGTTTCTCTGCTTTGACACCTGAAACCATTAAGGAAGAATAACCTTATCCTCTATACATAACCCCCAAACCGACCCAAATCAAAATGTTGAATTAAATTTTTCACCGTAAGGGTGTTTTTCGCAAACACACTGACCTTGTATTTTCACCTACATGCTTTTATTTGAAATCTTTTTGAGTGACAGCAGTGTTTATACGAATAAGAATATAAGAATGTTGTACCATTTTCTTGGCTGTACCAAATCCTTATAGGCATGTCACTCATGTATAATCCTGTAAATCGTCAGCTTAAACTATAAAAAGTGACATGTGGTACAAGACAATTTGACATAAAAGGTCAGATTTCCCATTTTCGCCAACAATTTAACAACAATCTGACAGGGAATTAAGGCAAAGGTAATTTACCAGATGGAACTGTTGGCCAGCTCTTTCAGGGCACTGGGATTTCGGATCAGCTTGTCTAGCATGTTGACAATCTGGCTGAACTTGGGTCTCTCAGCTCGCTCTTTCTGCCAGCAGTCCAGCATCAGCTGGTGTAGAGACACTGGACAATCCATTGGCGGGGGGAGGCGGTATCCCTCTTCGATCGCTTTTATCACCTGAGAAAGACAGTGAGAGAGATTATAAGCTTTGAGCCTGTAGCAAGACATGCTGATTTCCAGAAATATATCTTCTACTGAGCTTTTAAATTTGATATTACTTGTTTAATAATTTGTCAAATTCAAAGATCTGCAAATGCAGAATGTTGGACTTAGAGTTTGATTTGTCTTGCCTGAGAAAAAACTGAAAATCTTCGAATAGGCATTGAACTACACAAACATTATCTTAAGATTGTGTGGAACCTGTTTTTCAATGCAAGGAACTTTCCCTGTGTAAATAGTGACACAATTTTTAACCTAAATCTCTAGCTCTGAATATGGCCCCTTGTGTTCAATCATTCCAAAAGATTTTGATAAATAGACACTCACATCTTGATTGGACATCTCCCAATATGGCCGCTCTCCATACGACATCACCTCCCACATGACGATCCCGTAGCTCCACACGTCACTCGCTGAAGTGAACTTCCTGTACGCGATGGCCTCCGGTGCTGTCCATCGAATGGGGATTTTTCCACCCTGCAACCGACAAAACGAAAAACTAAATCTAATCTCATCCTCATGCATAATCATTTTAACGCTCTCCATATTCTGCTTTTGCCACTTTGTATTCAGGAGAACACAAAAGCTGTGGGTGTACACAGCGGAGGGGATTGTTAAAACATTAAAACAGTCCTTGACAGTTAATTTCCACGTCAAAGTCAAACAAAAGGCAAACCGACTTCACTTTATATAGACAAACGTGAGTGGAGAGCCAAGTGTATATATATATATATATATATATATATATATATATATATATATATATATATATCCACTTATGTGTCGGCTTCTGTGCTTCCGAGGCTTTTCTGCTTGAAGCGATGGGAAACTGGGGAGCTGAACGTGGAAGTCACTTAACACACGCATGCAAAGACAAACACAAACCACCCTCCTTCGTCTAATTAGCTCTCATGCTGGTTCGGTGCTGAGTGTAAGATCCTGTACTCATTGTTTCTGCCATTTTGTTCTCTCGCAGGCCTACAGGAGCTCTAGTTAATGATGGAGAGAGAGAAGAGGAGGACTGGAGGACAGCATGTCAGCCACATCACGGAAAATGGTCCAGCATGAGGGCTTGGAGTGGGCCAACTTCCACTCATGCAATCATATAATTAACATGTGACTCCAGAGACACTTACACTCTCCAAGGCTCTTTCAGGCCATTCCTTCTTTTTCCTTTTGACACTGTCTAGCTTCTACAGACTTCCACTCCTTTTCTCTAGTCTCCACCTCACTCACACACTTGTGGTACAGTGGAGCCTCAGCATACGAATGCTCTCCCTTATGAATTTTCGCTTTAAGAATTGAAATTTTGCAAAAAATTTTGCATCGACATATGAATCATTTTCGGCATATAAATGAATGAACCGAACCAAACCTGAACACCAGCTAAATTGCGTGTACATCAGGGAGCCACGTACGTCAGGGAGCCACGTACGTCAGGGAGTCTTTTGAAAGGGTCAACCCACAATACCAAAAGCTAGGTGATTTTTCTGCCTTTTTTGTTGATATACTGGCGGCATGGGTGGTCTGTTCTATTTTTTAGCTCGAGCTTGGTGGCACGACTTCCTGTGAGGAGCCTTGACATGGAATGCTTGGCTTGGGTCAATTCTTTGTAAGCAGCCGCTTCATATTGGGAATATTGGTCATATTTTTGGGTGGCTGGAACGGATTATCTGCATTTGCATTATTTCTTATGGGACAATTCGGTTCAAAATACAAATGTTTGCCTTAAGAACTCGATATGAATTCGTATGCTGAGGTTCCACTGTATTTGTGAATGTATGTGGAGCTCAAAAAAGGAACTTTTTTTTTCCATTTAGATACCTCAAACTTCAGGAAACAAGCCAAAATAATTAAGAACAAACACCAGGTTACCACAGGTGTCATTGTATGGTCAAATTCTTTCCCAATTAAATCAGTGAAGTTAGCAAGAACTTTTACGCTGAGGACTCTGGGGGCAGTGGAAATGATTTTTGAAAGTGTAATAGGTTAAATCCCAAGGTGTTGTTCAATCTTCAATTCTGATTGGTCGATTCTGAAGGCGTTATTTATATGCTTTTCACAATCATAACTCTCAGAGAAACGGAACAAGTTTTGTATCATTTCATTTTTACAGATGTAAACCCAGCTATGTTCATTTCCCAGGATTGTATGTCTTCTCTAAAAATTTGACGTGTAGCCAGATTTAAATTACTCTAAAGTAGTGATTTGTGTAGTAAATGTTTTATTTGATTTTGTGTAAATTCCAAATAAAACCTGATCAGGTGACCTACCCGTGTCGTATAAGCAGCTTCGGGGTCGTCTTCTAAAACTCGGGACAAGCCGAAGTCCGACACTTTACACACCAGGTTGCTGTTGACCAGGATGTTTCGTGCAGCCAGGTCACGATGGACATAATTCATATCTGACAAATATTTCATCCCAGATGCGATTCCGCGCAACATTCCTACCAGCTGGATTATGGTGAACTGACCGTCATGTTTCTGAAAAAAAACAAACAGGGAAAAACAAAATAAATAATTTTCCATCAATTAAACAAATAAAAAACAGGATTCATCCTGTTGTATAATACAGTTGAAAAGCCATTTATAATGCGCTCGTAATTAGTCGCTGTCTCACTGTAATTGCAACCCTTATACAAGATTATTGGTGTAGAACCATCTGTTTTTAGCAGAAAAAATCAGTTTTTAGCCGCAAATACAATCCTTGGTCGGCACAAAGCCTGATGTTTTTAATTTGCATATTGGACCTGTGAAGTAATCTGGTTAAAACGTTTCTATTGTGTCTCTGCGCAATATCAATCGCAAACAAGGAGTTGTATTTCATGAGAGAGAGAGAGAGAGAGAGAGAGAGAGAGAGAGACGAGTTAATTATGCCTTGCCGTATAAACGCAGTTTGTTGATTGATCACTTGGCCTCGTCAGCCTTCACATTTTGTTTTGTTTTGTTTCTTACTGTAAGAACAGCTGCATGAGGATGAGTGTGTGTCTGTGTGAAAAAGAGAGACAGAAAGAGCACCACTTTGTTTTTTTTTTTTTTGCTAAATTGATCCGCGCTTTAATTAAACACATGTAAGCCCGAGCAGACAGGCTATGAGCTATTAGCCATAAAAAAGCCACCCATAATTACGTTAGCTTTTTTTATGTCAGCTGAAGTGGTATTTATGGCGTTCATTAGAAAATTTCAGACATGCCTCTTTTTTTCTGGCCCAAATTTCATTTTCATTTGCTCAAAGTGTGGGCAATTAAAGCGGGAGCATGCTTGAAAGCGAGGGAAGGGAAGGAGGGGTAGAGGGGCGGTTTAGACATCCGTAATAAAATTACAAGGCCGATCCTTCCAAGGTGACAAAAGCAGCGATAAATCCGAGACGGTTTGAGGGAGGAGAGACGTTTGAGTGGGTTCGAGGAAGTGAGTGTGGTCTGAGAAGCTATGTATGTTTGTATCTTCAGGTACTCCAGTTTCCCCCACCAGTCTGAAGACGTGTGTGGAAGGTTGACCAGCATCTCTAAATTGTGTGCAAAAGGCTCCAGGTTTCTTGGAGACACTTTTGTCCATACTTTTGACATTTTTGACCATTATGATCATAAGCTAAATTAATTCATGACTCCGCCTCCTTCTAGATTAATCAACTTTCCAATGCAAAAATCTCTTTGTGGCATCTTGGAGAATCTTGAACGATTTACAGAAATGATGTACTGTTTTTTTTTTTTTAGTGTGTGTGATATACAACATAACCATCAAACAATGCAAGACTTCTTTATATTATATTTATATATTTTTAAAAACACAATGCTTCTAACCTTTAAGAAAGTATCCAAGGATCCGTTCTCCATGAACTCGGTTATTATCATCACCGGCTTGCCTGTGAACATAAAAAAAGGAGATGGAAGTAAAACATCGACCACTACAACATACTCTGATGAAAGAAAAAAACAGAAGAAAAAAAAAAAAGATACTCCTCCGCCAAGCCACAGAGATATAAATCACTGTAATGGCGTCATTAATCCTACAGCAGAGGGATAGTAAAGAAAGGATGGAGAGAGAGAGAGAGAGAGAGAGAGAGAGAGAGAGGAGGTATAGCCTGAGCCACACTTCTTCCTCCTGTAGGAGACTTGATGATGTCTAACACAGTTCTTTTTTTTTCTTGAACCATAACCTAAAAATCTAAACTGGAGAAGTAACAACAAAACATAAAAATTTATAAGCTGTACTAATTTAATAAAATAAAAAAAAAACAATTGTTAAATTAAAAATGTTCTGTCTATCCAAAATAACCAAGTTTTGGTTTGAAGCTAAAAATAAAAAATAATTTTAAAAAAAGGATTTAGTCATTACAAAGATGATTTTTTGTTGATCTTATTTATTTTCTTTTTTGGTGATATTTAGGTCAGTATATGCCTTTTTTCCCCCTAGTAATAACCTGATTATAAACTAAAAAAAAATAATTAAAAAATTAATTTTTTTTTAATAAATTAAAAAAAGGGGTCCATATCAATAATTGCATTTTTATATTGAATATATATATATATATATATATATATATATATATATATATATATATATATATATATATATATATATATATATATATATTAAAAATGTAAAAAAAAAATTACAAAATAATTTAAAATGTATACAATTTTATCAAAAAGTATATCTATAAATATATGTACTTTTGTATTTTTAAATGGATGTATAAAAATTATAAAATTGAAAACTAAAATTGATTAATTTTAAAGAAATGTAATGAAACCTTTTAAATGATTTAATTAATTAGAAAATACATTTTAAAATCTGTGCAGAATCAAATCGGCTGCTGTAATTTCTTTAAATTACATTTTCAGAATGTGTTTTAAAGGTGAAATTGATCATTTAATGGAATACTTAATTGGACAATTTTGCAGTACAATTTTTTCATTTATGAAACATCAACAACACACGTTTTTGTCTACTAATAGTAACATTTTTATGTTGAGGAACGTCCGTAATACAAATTACTTTATGTTCTTAGGTACATTGTAGCAGCTAATAACTGTCTTCTTAAAGTTATGAGACATACAACAACAACAACAACACAAATAAATAAATAAATAAATAAATAAATAAATAAATAAATAAATAAACTCAGCTCATCATTTTACTTTCCCATGTGAAGAAATTGTTACAAAGCCCTGACACTGCTGACCCCTTCCCTGAAAGTTCGTCTGTTAGTAGCCTTTAGAATATATGGAATGTTCCTGTGTTGCAATAGAAACGCAAGTTTGATTGACAGGTAGCCTAGTCAAGTGACTGTGTAGTGGAGCAAGTGAGCAATTTTGCTGTACTTCTACTACTATTGCAAGGACAGCTGACAAAAATGAATCAAACCTCTAACACACACACACACACACACGATGGATCGAGCGTTAATCAAAGGATTAAATCTAAGAACTAATACCTTTGTAGGTGACATGACTAGAATATTCTCACTGCAAATCACAAGACAGGTGTGCGTGCGTGTGTGTGTGTGTGTGCTGTGTGTGTGTGTATGTGTGTGTGCGTGTGGTGTGTGTGTGTATGTGTGTGCATGTGGTGTGTGTAGGTGTTTGTGTGTGTTAGAATTAGAATTCAATAAATGAAATGTTTATTTTGTGCAATTATTGCACAAACGCAGTGAATTGTCTGAGGATGTGTGTGTGTGTGCGTGTGTTTGTGTGTGTGAGCGATTGTCCCTGTCTCTTGCTTAATACAAAACTGTGCTACACCTGAAAAAAGGTATAAATCTCTCCACAGTGGAATGCGGTGCAAATAGAGGTCAGGTTCATCCGTATGTGTATGTGTGTGTGTGTGTGTGTGTGTGTGTGTGCGCATGTGTGTGTTTTGTGAGGGAGGTCTCAAGCTTTTCCGGAGCATCTCCTCGTTGTACATCAGCCCAAATTAAATCACTATCTCACTGTGATAAATGTCTCTCCAGACACCTTAAGAAAAAAAATCCCTTTTACCTTTCGCCCAGTAGAGTAATGTAGCTGTCAGGTGGCTGAGAGAGGTTTGCGCCCCTCACACACACACACCACACGCACACACCACACACACACACACACCACACACACACACACACACACACACACAGCATTCTGGGGAATGACACGGTGGCCGGTTGACACTGAATGCCACCCTGTGTGTGTGTGTATGTGTGTGTCTGCCTGCCTGTCTGTCTGTCTGTCGATCTATCTACCTACCTACTTAATAGTCACAAATTCCTCACACATATCTGCACACAACAAAAGACACTGTAGCCCCACCCATAGTTCTTATGTTCTATACTCTAAAGTAATACATTTTATTAATTCTTACACAAATTATATTATTAGTTAGTTATATCATAAAATCTAAAAGTACGAATTTTGTGAAGTTTTTGCCGAACCTCTCTTTTTCCTCTCTTGTATATATTACATTTTTTTCCACATTACTAACACGCCTGTGCGTTGGAAAGACTTCGTTATGGAAGCATCCGGAAGGTTCTAGAGGACAAGCGTAGAAAAGTGAGGAGTGAGACCAAGCTCTGAAGTTGTTCCGTTGTTGTTCCGAAATATTTGATATCGGAGTATGCCTGAACATCACCAAAAAAATTAAATCTTAAATCGCATAATTATCAACAAGCTACTGCAATTTATGAAAAAAAAATAAAAATAAAATATGGACCATTTGTACATGAGTATGAAAAAATTCAGTGCAAAATATTTCTGGAAATTTTAGTTTGTTGTTTCAATTGTATTTGTACAGCGTGTTTAACAATGGACATCGTAAAGCAGCTTTCCAAAAATATTAAAAAAAATATATAGACCAAAAAATTTCAAGGTTTAATATTAGACCTATATTTAAATGCTATATTTAAAGTTACTGTATGAGTATGTCTTTAGATCTTTAGCACAGGCACTAAGATAATGAGAGGGCTGATGTTCTATTGATTTTGTGTTAAAAGTCTAGGTCCAGAAAACAACCACGTTGTTCATGTTATTAACCTCCCTATCAACAGCTTTAATAAAAACACGTTATTTCTATATCCGATGATTTATGTGGTCTGTTTGGCTTTACCAGTGAAACTAGCAAACAAAAGGGACAATTATTTAACACTAATGAATTACAGATTTATTTATTTATTTTTTTTAACAAGAAGCAACGTAGACACTCTTGGACAAAAGTACAAGCGTTGGATGTTTTGTAGGATTGTCTTCTTAGGTTTTTAAATAAATGCACTTTTGCAAATTTGCATCTTATATATATATATATATATAGTAATATGTTATTTGTAGCTTAAAGAACAAAAGTGAACCTGCTTTTAGAAGCAAAATCAATTTTTATTACCTAAATATCAAAATATCAGTATTTTTCAGCTTCTATCAGCAAATCATTTATTCCTAATTTAATCTTATCACAGGAGTTTTTCCTTGCCTCTGGCTTGCTCATTAGGGATGAACTGATAAATTGCTGAATGTAAAATTCATATCCTGAATTCATTTCTTTCTATAAAGCTGCTTTGTGACAATATCCCTTATCAAAAATGCTATGAATAAATTTGAATTGAATCAGATCTGATGATATGAGGGGGAAAAAATGGACAAAAAAGGACAAAGCATTTGTCTGTACACACTTTACTGAATGATCTGGGAAGTGTAGTATTATTTAAGGTTAATTTCAAGATATTTTTTTTAACAGTCTATATTAAAAATAAATAAATAAATAAATGAATAATCTAAAAATCCCTCTAAAATTTCAGTATATGCCACATTTTTTTCTAATAATAACCTGATTAAAACAGTATTTTTTTATGATGCCCATATAAAAAAATTCGCTTTTACGTTTTATAAATGTATTTATTTATTTATAATATATATATATATATTTTTAATCACTGAAAATCTGAACAGAAAAATCTTTTCATAAAAAAAAATAAAGGTAAAAAAATTAACATGAGAAATTTTCAAATTTACAATTTAAGTACAAAATCAAATCAATCGGTTTGTAATTATTTTTTTTTAAAAATGTTGACATGAACAAACCTGATTTATCTTATTTGTAACTTATTTTAGGGCTCAGGGAAAAAAAAGAAAAAAGAATATAAGCATTTCTATATATATATATATATATATATATATATATATATATATATATATATATATATATATATATTTTTTTTTTTAAATAATCATTAATTATTTATTGAAAATAAAATTCTATCCCTATATAGCAAATGATCACAGAAGTGTGCTTGTGTTTTGGAAAGAATTATTATTTTGGGGTTTTTTTTTGAGGAAATCTGTAAATTGCAGTTCAATATGCAGGCTGTAATTTATTTCCTTATCAGAAAAGTAAATAGATTCTGCTTTTTCTCTAATCTGTTTATTAGCCTGCCATTATTATTTTCCTTGTTTGTTTGCTGCCAAAAAGCCAAGTAATGTTTAATTCGAGCAAATCATCTACTTGAAACCCGAAATATTTTTTCTCTCGCTCAGCCCTATCGAGATGAAGCCTAAAATCCCGGATGTCTTTAACGTCCCTGATGATAGCCACCTCCAAATTGAATGTTTCCAGATTAGTCGATTGTGGGCGCATAAAAGAAAAGCGATGGAAGTGATAAGCGCGGCTCGACGTTTTTCTTTCTTTCTTTCTTTCTTTTTCTCCTGACGTTCCAGTGAAAGGGCCATCCTCGAGCTTTTCTTTTAACGTCGCAGCAATCTGCATAAGAATAGGGGGCAATCAGAGCAGAAGCGCTGGTTTAAAGCGTTATTCTGCTGAAAGAGTGGTGATTGGGGATGCGCAATATGCAGCTCTCTGAGGAAAAACACACACACACACACATACGGAATTGGGCTTCTGTGGTTATGCCTAAAATTCTCATACATTAGCATAATTTTTCTCTCTGAAATCATTACTGTGTTTTTTTTTGTTGTTTTTTGAGGTTCTAAGCAAACACTGACCATGGAGAATTTTTATTATATACAGAATTATTCATTTTTTTACTCATGGATACTTACGTTGAGCTTCTCTCTCTCTCTCTCTCTCTCTCTCTCTCTCTCTCTCACTTCCACCATCTAGCCAACAGCTAAATGACTTGTGATGTGTGAAATTGCTTTTCCTGTGTATCACATGTGTGTATTCACATTCTCCAGATACTTACACATCCACTACCATGCTTACACACCTGTATATTTATTCTATAATCTATATATCAACAAGAATCCATTTTTCTTCCTCCAATGCCACATGAGGATACTAATAATAAAAAGAAAATATAAATAAATAAAATAAATACAACCAAATGTAAAAAACATAAGGTATCAAGGTATTATGTTGTAATTTTGTATACTTTGTTCACACTTGGATTTATTTTTATTTAATTTATATTATTTCCCCGCAATTTCTGTATTTTCACATGTGATCTCTACTTTTAGTATCATAAAACTAAGCAAAAGCCATACATTCATATGATACAAAGTTTGGTCAGTCTGGTCACTGAGGTGACTCTCAGTGGGGTAGGGGTGGTCTGAAGAGAATTAAGTAATTATTTATTTTTAAATTCAGATTTAAAAAATTATTTATTATATTATAATATTTATTATATATATTATATTATATAATATTATTTATATTTATTTTAAATTGTTGAGCGTTCAGGATCACGCAAGCCTCTGAAGTCCTAGACGTTTTTGAATCCTGTGTTTCTCACTAGATCATCTCTAGGATGTTGTCATATCAGTTGCTATGAGCTTTGACCAAACACATCTCTTTAACCATGTTGGAATGCTAGTTTTTGAGCTCATGGAAAATCCTGAGAGGGAAAAAAGGTAGTAGGATTTCTTCTATTTGTAATTATTATTAATTCTTTTCCCTCACATGATCACCTAATCATCATTCACATGATGTCATGTGAGTTTACTTGAAACTTCACGTGTGATTTAGAATGCTCTGGCTTTTTCGTTCATCTTGCTCCATTCGTTTGTGCTCATAAGGATTCTAAAAAATAAAAAAAATGTTTAATTAATACAATTAAACCTTGTGAATGTTTAATACAGCTGAAAACTTCTCACCACACGCTCCAAATTATTTCGGTAAGACTCTAAAAGCGCCACTTTTTCTCCCTAGCATGTGTCTTTTGTTAATGAAAAGCAAAACCTGATTTACGTAGCTAATAGTTCTGCAAACGGCGCAAACCCCATGCTAACGAAAGGTCAGGATTTGCATTCGGCATTAGAGCGTGGAGCGAGAGAAAGAGAGGGAGGCAGCGTGAAGGAAGAAAAATTAAAACGGAATGGTGAGAGACTTCAGCGCTGAATATTTATGACACTGAAAATACATGCAATTAACTGTTTAATTAATCGCATTAATGCGGTCATACATATGCATGCGTCTTTTGTTGGGCTCTGTAGGTGGAAATGGAGACGGGGGGAGGAATACCAGCATTCCGATAAAAGCCTACTCATTCGTTATGCATGCCTTCGTTTTCGGGTTTTGGCGCTAGAGAAAAATAAATTGAGCATTTTAGCCGATTAAGTCATGCACAAATAGGTGTGAAAGAAAGTTTATTAAACTCAAAGTTAACTAAAGAATTAAACGAAAGAAAAACCTGCGCCATACACCCTAAGGAAATAAACTTAAAAAAAGTCCGAAAAAGATATCCTCTTTAATGCTCCTAAATGTTTCATATTAGCGTCTTGGCAACAAATACATCAACTTAAACACCGTTAACAAACGAAGTCAGAGATAGTTAATAACTGTTGAAACTCACATTTGGTGACGACCCCCTCCAGCCGGATGATGTTTGGGTGATCGAACTGCCCCATGATGCTCGCCTCGCTCAGGAAATCACGCCTCTGCTTCTCTGTGTATCCTGCTTTCAGACTCTTGATGGCCACATAGATCTCGCGCTTGCTTGGAAGCTTCAGGCGGCCGCTACACACCTCGCCGAATTCCCCTTAGGGGTAGAGTGCAAAGTGTTAGTGCTGCTATGGCAAAGAAAATGAGAAAAAAAAAAAAGAGTAGAAATGGGAAAGAATTGCTCTGAATGTGACTATTTTTTTTATTGTTTTGTATTAGATGTCCAAACATACATCTATATGAGCTAAAGAACTACAGTGGAACCTCGGCATATGAACGACCTCCATTTTGAATTTTCGCCTTAAGAATTGAAATTTTGCAAGAAATTTGCATCGGCATATGAAGCAATTTCGGCATACGAACAAACAGAACCAAGCACCGACTAAGCTGCGCGTACGTCCGGGAGCTGGGAGCTGGGAGGACCCTTGACATGGAATGCTTGACTTTGGTCAGTTCTTTGTAAACAGCCATACAATTTGCATTCGCTTCATATTGGTAATATATTTGGGTGACTGGAACGGATTTTCACCTTAAGAACTAAATTAAATTCATATGCCGAGGTTCCACTGTATATAGCCCTGTTCCTTAAGGATGGAAAAGACTCAAAGCATGCTGAAACATGGTGGTGCTTGTATAATAAATGTAAATGTAACTGATGATAGTGAAGATCATCAGAATCATTTCTGAATCCAAGCACAGATGTAACCTGACCACACCCACTTACGCTGTAACCAATTTCAGTTTTTTACTTGTACAGATGTCAACAGTAAGTACCACTATGTAACTAGTCACATTTTGATATACTGACTCTATGTATCCTTGCCAAGATTTTTTATTCCTTCGTGCTCTATTCCCAAGATGATGGTTTCCTGTACTTTGGATTGGTTCCCAGTGGTGTCTCTTTTTAGATAGTGATTTCTTTGAACTTTGTACAGACACAACCAAAATGCTAAACTTGATGAATGGTGCTTCTGTTTCGGGAAGAACTCTGGCCTCAGACCTACTACTAAAGCAACTATGAAGTTTTTTTTAAGGTCAAAGAGCGGAAAGTTTTTAACTGGACAAACCGACTGACAATTTTGACCTTAATCTTACTAGGAAATGCAGAGATGTATTAAACATGACAGTTTGGTCATTTGACAATTCCCACCAACCATCTATCATATAACAAGCACTAAATGGAGATGGTGAAGGCTAACATGCTTCATCTGAGACATGAAATCAGCTGGACCATATCTTTTTTTGAACTCACGCATAATGCACTGGAAAGAACGTACCCTCATCTGCATTCACGAACTAACATATAGTGCTGTTGTGATTGCAGCCAGAATTTGGTTTTGTCAGGATATGAACCCTAACATGGAGCCATGGAACAATATTAAATAAATAAATAAATATTTAGAATTTATATATATATATATAATATTTTTTTATTATTATAAATTATAAATATTATAAATATTATAAATATTTATATTTTTTATAAATTTAGTAATTTATAATTACTATATATAATAATAGGTGTATGTCTATATGTGAAATGCGGACTGTAACCATTTTGTTACATTCATTTCTTCTCTATGAATATCTGGCAACATCGAAGCTGTTCACTAGTAAATGAATGCACAAAATAAAAATAAATAAACAAATAAATACATTTGATAAAATAATAAGTAAATAAATATTAAGAAACATATATAAAAATAAAATAACTAATAAAATATAATAGAACTTTTATCCAGTTATTTCCCCATAAAGCCTCCTGAAATGTGTGGAGGGGCTGTATAAAAAATGTCTGTGTTCAAAATCAGACATTCCACACTACAATCCAGTAATTACTGCTTTATTGTTTTTTCAAAGACAACACACTGGCATTGTTGCACATGGATTTATGTCTCACTGTAAGCCTGACCCAGATCTATTAAACAGAGCTGTACAGGAGCTTTCCAAACCATGAGACAGTACAGGCAGTCTGGGGGGGATGAAATTTCACAAAGCAGTGGCAGTCCTTTGTGTGTACGGATAAGAAGATCCAGACATGCTGTAATTAAACAACTCAGTCTTTGGTGTAGTTGTTTAATGACTGCATTTGTGTCTTAAAATAATTTCTTTAGAGGCACTTTAGTTTGGAAAGCAGACCCACAGAGAGGCGAATCGTTTACAATGGCTCAGTCGGGATAATACGCGAGTATGGTGTATCTCCTTGGTAATAAAATGATCTTTTTCACTGATACGTTTTTATACAACATTATTACAAGGTTACTGATTTTAGCTGTTATATGAGGCATACATAGCATATTGTCAATGAAATGCTTACTTTCAGTTCTTTTTAAATCCTGGTCACTTACATTATTATCTTTAGTCAGCTGACATATAATAATGAGAATGTAACATATAATGGGTTCCATTCCAAATAACAGCATTGCCAAATAAATGTAAATATAAACAAAAGTGTTTTAGATGACTCACCGGCACCAATGACTCTCTCTATGCGGATGCTGGAGGCATCAATTTCCTTAGCGAAATCGCGAATGGCTTGATTTGGGTCCTCGTAGGTATGTGGATGAATGTAGGTCCTGCTTCCTGGCAATTTGACTGCAATGACAGCAAGCAATTAGTCATCTTACATTTACGGGTCACAGCATCGATTAATGTTTTCAGTCATTAAGGTCATTGTAAAAATTTCCAGACAGCAGCTCTTGAGAAATTCCTGTCATATCCATGATTAATACATCAAAACTTCATATATTTGGATGAAAAGGAAAACCCGGCTTGACTTACTACTTGTAGACATTTACCTGACATGTTTACATTACGTTTATGAGCTGAGACACAACGGAGTACACTGTAAACGCCAGAAAATTCCACAAAAAATCAGTGGAGCGCCTCAAAATACGACACTTCTTTTGACAGCACATCAAGGTAAAGACTTTTACCTCTGCCGTGCTGAAACTGCATCTTCTCCTCGTCGGGATCTTGCTTGGCTTTGATGTAGCCACAATGTCTGCAACACATGATATAAAAAAAAGAGATTTTAGTGATAGAATAAAGATTTTACAGCGCCGGAGAGATGAGATTGTTTTAAAGCTTGTGAGATGAGCTCTACAGCCTGCAAAGACAATACACACTCACCGGCTATCATAATACGAAGACCTATACTCCTGCACATTTCATTGATTAGCAGATAATGTGGTAGAAGTGCAATGACTTCTTGATCTCATGATTTTAATGTTCAGAATTCGGGGAAATGGGATTTCAGTATTTTTCAGTAGAAGCTGCGGATCTCATGGGATTTTAAACAGAATGGCGTGTAAAACTAAAAACATCCAGAGAGTGGTAGTTCTGGGGGTGAAAATGTCTTGTTGATGAGATGGTACAACTTGTTTGACAGCTAGTCTAACAAACAACCACTCTTTACATCTGTGGTGAGAAGAAAAGCATTTCAAAACATACAGTTTGAGCTGGATTTTGAAGACCTTTATTTATTTATTTATTTATTTATTTATTTATTTATTTATTTATTTATTTAAAAATAATGTATTATTATTATTATTATTATTATTATTATTATTATTATAAAATATGGGACACATATGAGAAAATAGAATTAATATTATAGCATTTGGGATGGATTTTAGACTCTCATTATATTCATTCATGATTTGACCTGGCAAAAAAAAGAAAATTCTCCTTTCTCTGTCCTTATGCTGGCAGGGTTGCTATAAAAAATTCATGCTCTATCGATAAAAATATTGAATTTAATTTTCATTAGCAATCTTCATAGCCTAAACTCCCAGCAGGCAATAATTAAAAAAAAAGATGGATGTCATGCCTAAACTCAGTGTTGATTATAGCCTATGGCAGATATCAGCTTCTCATATTTTTTCTCATATTGCTGGTTCTTCAATTATTTTTTGTTTTCATGTTGTAGACTAATGTGAATTGTACGATTTAATTGTATCGATTTTTTTGTTATGCAGAAGATAATTACTGCAGGCTACAGTGCAGGGACGAGTGAAAAATAAAAACAACAGGAATAATGACACAATGTCTTGGTTATATAGAGCTGCTTTAATACTAGGTGTGCTGAAAAAAAAAAAAACTGGCTTGAGGATAAACAATGCCGTCTCTTGTGAAATGCAGATGTTTGTTACATTAATTTCTTCTCTATGAATATCTGGCAACCTTGAAGGTGTTCACTAGTAAATAAGCTAAACTAACTAACTAACTAACTAACTAAATAATTAATTAATAAAAAAAAAGTACTTGAATAACCTGATTCCGAATATGAGGAACTTTTCTCAAATAAATATTTTCAAATTTAAAAAATAAGTCAGAAACGTTAAATATAACGATTTGTTTTAGTTATGAATAAAAAAGTGATTTAATACATTGTATTATTTATTTATTATTTTGTATTAATATATTGTATTAGTTTACTTTAATATCCGATCAAATAAAACAGCTTTTTTTTTTTTTTTTTACTTTTTTATACACAACATGAAACAGGAACGGAACGAAAACATCTAAAGTGTTATTTGTTTTATTACCCAGCTCTTGTTTGGCTCTTGGGTTTGATATTGCTCTTTCCTGTAATTTCCTGCATGTTCCTCTCAGCATATGTTTGTCCTAATTTAAAGCATATAAATCACTCACGGGTGAAGGAGAACAAGAAAAGGAGGGGAAAACAGGAGGCGATTGAAGCAGAGATTAGCGTTTCCTCGACAGGTACGGAATTAATCATGACATTGTTTACTAACAGCGTGAAATCGGAACGTGAATAATTACTATGGAAATGTATTCAGTCCCGGTGATAAACATGCACAAATGCATGCAACACAAATTATTCTTCTGGTTTTCGTTTCACCATTTTAGATGTTTGTGTATGTGCGTGTCCTTTTAAAGTAAATGAATTTTTCAAAACATGAGAATTATGTCTGTATTTTCAAGTTTACACATCTTGAGACTGACTTCGTCCAACACACACAAACACACACACAGACAAACACTCAAGGGGATCCATCTGTCCAGCCAATTAGTCATGTTTACATGATTTCCAGCTGGTGGTTGAATCAGTCAAAGAAAATCAGCATCAAACTGGAGTTGAGCTCTATTGCATTGTGTGTGTGCGTGTATATGTGTGTGTTTCAACACAACACTCTAGCTAGCTAGCCGTATCCGAAACTTTCCAACCATGCCACAGCTCTGTTTCTCTCCTTTCTCCTCATTATTGACAAATTAACACCCGAAACGCTGGGGATACCTCCCTGAAAAGAAATCTGAAAGGAGTCTTAATAAACAGACATAAAGGAATTTTCGAAGCTAAAATTTACATAATAAATTAACAAAAGTCTTTCGATTTCCTGTTTACAAGATTATAATCCTTATCATGTAGGTTTATAATTTTGCGTATTTTGTATCAATTTGGCAACACTAACAAATTTTTAAAAAATGAATAACGACTAACCTTTTTTTAAAAAGAAAATGTGTACCAAGTTTGGGCTTTCTAATCAAAATATACCTTTAAGAGTACTGATAATATATCCCTTTACTGGTGTGTGTGTGCGCATGTGTGCATCTAGAATGTACTGTCTCACAATTCCTGCCCACAGATCTAGGCTTCAGCAGAATTCAGATCTCTTTCTCTCAGAGCCGTACGAACTCCATTTGCATATCAATTTAGTTTTCTCTCCGCAACATGCTGTCAGTTGAGAGTCATTTTTCATGCAACCGCTGTGTCTTTTCCTCCGGGGGAACTCGCCCCTACTGTTACCTCAGCACGCTACCCTATATTTCTGTAGGCTTTTTTTTTCTAACCTGCATACTGACTATATTTCCCTTAACTTTTGCCTCTTCATCTCTGCCTCTCTGTTTGTCCACTGGTAATCTTCCCATTTTTCTGCTTGCTCTATTCTCTTGTCCCTCTGCAGAATATCAATTCCAGTTCATGAGAGAGGAGAGACTATGGTTTTAGCATTGCTGCCTTGGTTAACTGTGGGTTTTACATGGCTGCTTTGGTTCAACTATGGTTCTACTATGGCTACAATTGTTTACCTCAAAGCAGCTTTACAAAACTATAGAAACATAGAATAAAAATGATAAAGTTTAAAGTTACTATTTATCCCTAATGAGCAAGCCTGAGGTGATGATGGCAGTGAAAAAGAAGGCTCAGAAGGGAAGCCATCCACATTTGGGTGAAGAATTGTGCAACCAAGAGCTCCTGATGAACTAATAGTTCAGTGTAATTTCTGAGTTCATGGGTACCTTGGTTGAACTATGGTTTTACCAAGTCTACTTTGGATGGACTATGGCTTTACTTTGAACTATGGTTCTACCATGTCTACTTTGGTTAGACTATGGGTTTACCATGGCTACTTTGGTTGGACTATAGTTTTACCATGGCTACTTTGGCTTAACTATTGATTTACCATGGCTACTTTGGCTTAACTATGGATTTACCATGGCTACTTTGTCTTAACTATGGATTTACCATGGCTACTTTGGCTTAACTATGGATTTACCATGGCTACTTTGGCTTAACTATAGTTTTACCATGGCTACTTTGGCTTAACTATTGATTTACCATGGCTACTTTGGCTTAACTATTGATTTACCATGGCTACTTTGGCTTAACTATTGATTTACCATGGCTACTTTGGCTTAACTATGGATTTACCATGGCTACTTGGGTTAAACTATGGTTCTACCATGTCTACTTTGGTTAGACTATGGGTTTACCATGGCTACTTTGTTGAACTATGGTTTTACCATGGCTACTTTGGTTGAACTATGGGTTTACCTTGAACTATGGTTTTACCATGGCTACTTTGGTTGGACTATGGGTTTACCTTGAACTATGGTTTTACCATGGCTACTTTAGTTGGACTATGGGTTTACCATGGATAATTTGCTTGAACTATGGTTTAACCATGGCTACTTTGGTTGGACTGTGGTTTTAATATAACTGCTTTGGTTGGACTATGGTTTTACCATGGCTACTTTGACATAACTATGGTTTTAACATAACTGCTTTGGTTGGACTATGGTTTTACCATGACTACTTTCATTGGACTATGGGGTTTCCATGACTATATGGCTTGAACTATGGTTTTACCATGTCTACTTTAGTTGGACTATGGGTTTACCATGAATAATTTGCTTGAACTATGGTTTAACCATGGCTACTTTGGTTTTACTGTGGTTTTAATATAACTGCTTTGGTTGGACTATGGTTTTACCATGGCTACTTTGACATAACTATGGTATTACCATGGCTACTTTGGTTGAACTATGGGTTTACCATGGAAACTTTGTTGAACTATGGTTTAAATATGGCTACTTTGGTCGGACTATGGTTTTACTATGGCTACTTTGATTGGACTATGGTTTTACCATGGCTACTTTGGTTTAACTATGGTTTTACCATGGCAACTTTTACTTTAAAAAAACACTAAAACATTTTCATAATGTATGGAAATTTTGCCTGTAGTCTTGACTACACAGGTTTTTGGAATCTGAGTTCACTGCTCAATACAGAATCTCTGCAAATCTAGGATCTATCTAGGGTCTATGGTCTACAGTACATATTACAGTCCCATTAAATATAGCTAGAATAAATACAAATAAACACATCAGTAATTAAAATGTTTGCTAGGATTCAAGAAGGAGGAGAAAATAAGACATCAGGGGTAGTGAAAATATATTCATGCATCTACAGTGTCTACATTTAGTGGTTGTTAAATACTGCAGTATGTGATCTATTTTCCCATGCTAGCATTGAGTGTTGAAGCCTTGATCTCGACCAGAAAAGCCCTTCCCTTCAAATGGAAAAATGTACACAGATGGAGATCAAATGCAGAATCCCAGAATTTCAGAGATAAGAGGGCACCTCGAAAATGTGCAGGAAACACAATAAATATGGATGGGGTGGGCCTTTGAAGGTCGTGAATACGGATCTAATGGATGTTCAAAGAAAGATTGAGAGGCCTCTTCAAACGTAAAGACCAGACGTCTGAGAAAGCAGCGCCGGTGGATACAAAATGGCACGATGTACGGCGTTGTCCAGACAAGCAGGGTTTCATTGGGTCAATAAAAGAATGCTGACCATGGAAGCAGAAACTGATATAGTGGCTAGTGTGTTGCGGAGGAGACATAAAAATGGACAGCAGAAACATGAGGGAGGGTCAGGGTATCTCCTGCTGGCACTGTATTCATCTCCATTAAAAGCTCCCCAGCCTGATGTCCTTGCCAGCTGTCTTGATCTGGCTCTCAATTAGGACAAAAAAATGGTTTCGGATATTCCCATGACTAGCGCTGCCCTTTCCACACCGCCCCTTACGGATCATGGACTGCACCGAGATCATCTTGTAATGGAACTCATTTCATATATAGAGTACAGTCAATCTTATTTTACAGTGGACAACTGTCATGACTGGAAACCGAGCTGGAATCCATTGCGCTCATGAATTAATGGATAATCAAAAATGCTTTGATGTGATGTACAAGGCTCAGTCGAAAATGGAGGGATAATAAGCCTCCTGGGGAACTTGTCAGTCCTTAACCAGAATTTCCATCCTCAGTGAAAAGTACTTGCTAAATAAATAAATGGTAGATAGATATTAAATTTTAGCCACATTATCCTAGACTTGGAAAAGTCAAAATAGTGGCCTTGAAAATGTCCATATTAATATTTCTTTATATTTGACGCTGACATCAACGGGCTTGCTAGAAATGTCTGATTAACATGGTGAGGTTCGAACAAGTTTATGAAATGAAGAAAAAAAAAAAAACACTCAAGGTCAATATGAAGTGAATAAATAAAAGGCTTTCTTTTCAGAGAAGGCAGCATCTAAATCGACTACAGCGTAACTCAAGGATTGAAATCATGGGCATGTTTTTTCTTTACAAGAAAGATCACTGGCTTCATTTTATTAATTGAACTCAAAATAGAGAATTAAAAGGGTGATTACTGCAAATCCATGACCTAAAAGTATCTTGTGGTTTTATTTAATTGTGCACATAATTAGATGTCAGTGCATGATATAAAAAAAAATTAATGTAAAATAATAGACTGTGCTGGATCAAGGGCTATTTTACATCCTGGAAAGTAATAGAGATGAAAACCATGTTATTAAATTAGAGCGTATTTACAGTGATTCATGTAATAGCACACATTACGACTAGGACTATCCATGCAGATGAGTCTGAATACAAGGAACTTTCCACCTGTAAATATTGATTTATCTTTTGAACTAAAATGAGTAACTCTCTGACTCTGTAAACAGCCCATATACAGAAATGGCAACTCCACTGTTTCCAGTACTATTGCTCCAAATCTAAATTTGTTTTCCCATTTCCCCCAGTTTAGTAATTCCTACTTCTTCACCCCTATGACATCTACAAGTCTAGGAAGGTGAGGGTTCACCCTCATGGATTTTCTCAAAGAACATGACATGTTTTTGAAATTCATTTTGAAGTCAAAAGCAGCTGAACACGCTTGGATGAGAGTACTAACCACCAATTTCCGGATGTCATCTGTGATTGATTAGTGCTGATCGGAGAGTGGAGAGAGGAGAGATGAATGCCGTCTGTCCCTGACAGAAATCAAGAGCCAACAATACTCTTTTGTCCATCGCTCAGATTCAATCCTGGGATTCAAAATTGTGATATCCCAAATATTTCTCAAAAGGCACCTTCCATTCCTTTGACACTGCTTTATTATCACCATCACTCAAACTACAGATTTCAGAAACCCTGATGTCCACATCCAGCTAAAACCTGGCTTTACTTCCTCTTTGCTGAAAGCCATGAAAGACGAGCTCTTGAAAGGGCATGATGCAACACCACATCCACCGATAATGCCTAATTGTCCGATTTGATTACCTGGTTTTTCTTTGCGGCTTTAAAAAGAGACGTGTCCCCTTTCACCAATAAAGTGGCGACCTTGAGATAAACGGCAACGCGGAAAAACAAAGCCACCAGGAGCTTGGCTGATATGCAGCGTTTTTATTATTCCATTTTTTATGGAGATGCAGATGGTGAAGAATGTGGTGCATATTTTTCTCAGACCTTCCTATGGTCTCTAAGCACATTACTAAAGGCTTTCAAAATGACGTAAAATTGTCCGGTCAGCTCTCACTAATCAAATTACTACAATACAGAACATAGCATAGCGAGAACATGGCGCCCGGGTGCCAATTAGAGTTATACAGTGTGAGAGAGATGTCCAGAGAGAAAGACAGAGGACATGACATTGCAAGCATGAGCCTATCTCCGGCTCCACATTTTCGTAAGGCTATAATGCTTTAGTCATGGCGGCTGACGGAGGCAATGATTTGTACCGACGACAGGCCTTTAGGGCAGATTCAGTGATTTGGAACACTCGCCTGTGTCAGAGCTGGGTCGTAGCAAACGGCTTTATTCATCCTGAGTGGCCCGTGATGTTAACAGCAATCAGGAAGAGCTGCTAGCATTAAAAGTCTACAGGGGCTTAGCTATATGACGTGCTTTTCGTATAATAACAGCAGGAGCGAAAGTGAAATCTATAGTCCGTGTCTTGTCTTCTATCTTATTCATTTACTTATAATCTTTCGTTCCTTAGCTTCTCTCTCCCTCTCCCGTTAATAAAGTAGACCTGGATGCCATCCAGTGCACACTACTTAAAGAAAAGAAGATTCATTCCAAAGTCATTATTAGAGAAGGAAACGAGATTAAATGGAGATGTCGGACAAATGCATGGCCATGTCTCCAAAGAGTGCAAGGGGAAAACATTCAATTTGGAGCCTATTCATTAGGGTAATTGTGGACGCGGAAGGCGATAATGAGAAAGGGAGGCCAGCGCATGAGGGCAGGTTTTTACTAGTTTGATTCACTACCGGCCAATTAATAAAGACACTCAACCGCAGCAGGCTGACCGGGATGCTCATGTATGCAAGGCTAGCAATAAAAATCTCATTTGTGAAGCCTGGCAAAAGAGCTACGCAGAACAGCAACGAAGTTATTCTTCAAATGACAATGTAAATCAAAGCAGTGCTTTTTGGTTGCCCAACTCAGGCCAGCTGCTCACGAGTAATAAGTACAGAAGATCAAAAAAGTGCAAAACAAAACAAACCCTTTCCATTATGTTAGGACAAAAACATGACGCACACATCATTTCCTAAAAGGCACCAATCTTTAAAAAATCAGCATCATGTACACTTTCAGCATGGCTTTCCTTTAAAATATGTTTATATTGGGATATTGTAAGAGTTAATTTCCATGGAGACACAATGGCTTGGCAATGGTGTCAACGGCAGCATTAGCATAAAGACTAAGGCTTTGGAAAACAGACTACGGGACTAAAGTGCAGCTGCATCAGCAGCGCTGGGAGTACTACTATTAGTCAAAGTGAAAACAAAGCAATATTTTAACAATCAACTTTCAAGCTAAAACAGTCACCTCAATATATTGGTCCAAAATAGATCTTGAGAGTAGATTTTTCAATTAAATTATGGATGCTCACTCTTCATTCACTTGAAGAATAGGTCTGGTTGTGTGTAGTTGGCAACTTGCCACCCTTTCCTCTTTGTACATCATGTTTCATGGCTATGAAAGGCTAGCCATGTAAGGATACACAGTTAAGACACCCGAGGGCTGTTTGAACATCCTCAAAGGTCGTAGGCCACTCCATCACATTAGGAGAATGAGGAATCCATTATACCATTAGCATGATCATGCTAAGTGTTGCGTGGGTCTGGTCTTCTGTTGGCAGTAGACTAAGATTTGAAAGTCTACAGACTTAACAGTAGAACAATGCCACTCACTCCAATTTGTGAAACCATTTGGCAGTCTCACTCTGCCCATTGTACTATGAAGGCAATGCTTCTCACTTTCGAGCACTGGCACCTTTCCTTTCGACACAGATGAACAAAAGTGCTACACAAGCATAGTTCTGGCTGATGAGAAATGCCACCATGCTGTTCAAAGTTTCCCAGACACTGAACTTGCATGCCAATTTCTAAGTTCCTAAAGCCAGATTGGTTATTACCAAGAAACTTGGAGTTAAGGCAATCTAATCGAGGCAAATATGTATAATGTTGGAGGTATGAAAGCCGTCCAACACTTTAATGTTTTGTTTTCCTCAGGTTCTAGCGATAATTAGCATACAAATGTGCATCTGTTTTACATACAGCTTCATCATCATTAAATATCAGGTTTAACCCAAGGCAGCGACCAGATGCTCCACTTTAACAGCACTGCGCTAACAAAGAATATTTTCTTCTGTTAGATAAGACAGGCTTGAAGGTATTCTGGTGGACTTCATTCTTGATTATAAAGACATTTTAATCTGTACCAGGCTTCCCGAGAGATATGCCATTTTTACGCTTCTCAAAATCTCTCAAACCCGGTTTGCTACGCGATTATTTCATATTGTTTGTGGGAAGGCAACCAAAAATCATCTATGGATACTCCTGTCCTTGTTCAACCCTGCTTTGGTATATGTAGTGCCCCAATAAGATTAGCTCCAAGTCTTCTCAATTTCATAGAAAGTGAAGTTGAGAATAAACACTACAAACTGTAGATCTCCAGCAACACGTATGACAGGATACAAATTTGTCAAAATCAAAAAGGGGTAGCCTGGAAATGGGGAAGTAGGGAGTATGGAAATAGCACTAACATTTTGCCAGGCCCACTGGGTAGGCTCACGGGAGTTTGACACACTCTCCCACATCGTTAGCATTCAACTGGCAGATTTTAATTGCTTCTCAGGGAAACAGAACTGGAGAAAGAATGGAAAGAATCAGTCTGATGTGTACTCACCATCTGGTAGCTTGGAGACTTGGAGAAAATTTTTAATGTTTGAATGCAGTGCGCCATGCCAATATGAACTTCCTGCGTGCTAGACAAGTACATCAAAGCTGTGAATTCTCACAACATAGTATGCCTCTCCACGGGGAGGTGTTTGAGCTGGGAGAGGGGCTCGTTAGTGAAGATTGGCAGAGTCACTGTCCACTAGTCTGGGCATCCTGGAATTTCAAGCATGGTTCTCTAGATGTAGTGCCATATGGTGATTAGCTCAATAGATCCATCCAACACCACCAATCTAGCAAAAGTTATTCCTTCACACTTTTCTCTAGAATCTGGCCACCTGCCCATGCCCATCACCATAAAAATAAACATAACAGAGTTGTAGTTTTTCAGCATCTATGTCAAGCAAGGGTACCCTATTCTGGCATTCCCTCCACTTTCTTCATTTAAGTCATTTATTTAAATACCTCTCTACAAAACCATAAACTGCTTCCAAAAGGCCTGCATTGCACCACGTTCCCTTATACCTGATAGCAGACCCCAGCTTGACCCCCCATCCTTCAAGGATCCCACAAGGAAAACATGCAACCATGAAAGACTGTTCTCTGTCCTGATACCCATGTGGTGGAATAACTTCCCTTGACAGAGTGAATCGTAGCAAACACAGAATAAGATGCTACCTTTTCAAAAAGGACTTCATAGACCCTGTGTAGAGGAGGAAGAGGAGGATATGCTTTTGACAGAAACTACAAAGCACTTGATAAGGCCATCGACCAGAAAGGAACCTAAGGTCATAGCAGTAGTAAGTAAAAGTGAGTGGACTCTGAAGCACTTGAAGACATTTCTCCTTTTAAGAGTTCTAAGACATTTACAGAAAATCCCTGCCAAAGCTCCTCCATTTCTCCAGTAGGGTTTTGTCTTGAGCCATCAATACTTGTTATACTACAAGAAATAAGGTTCCTTCTAATTTTTTAACAGATATACTTGGTACCTATTTTGAAATGGAGACCCCCTGTTGTTGAGTTCTATATACCTGCCTTAAGGGCTCCCTCAGAGACCAAGGAAGAACAGCTTATCTTGGTGGAACCTTTTCCAAAAGAAGTTTATAAGAGTTTTTAAAATACCTTTGCTGACTGAAAAGTTTCATTATACAAATAGCGCAAATAATCAGAACCGGTTTATGAGATATGACATGTATCTCAATAGCCACTGTATTCTCTTTGCATGAATTTTCATGGATGGAAACTAGGGCTACATTCATTCGATCTGCCGTGATGATTCACAATTGTGTTTGCAAATGATTCATAGCGCTGTAAAAAGATTTTTTTTGCCATGAAATGATTTGCAAAACGAATGTCAAAATATTTCCATCAATAGCAAAATAAAGGCCTGCATTGGAAAGATGGTTTAATCTGGAGTTTGTCTGACAGCTTGGATAAAACCCCAACATGCACATTGTTTGCTATTTTGACAGCTATTCCTGATAGTCCTTAATTTTTCACTCCAAAGGTACAAATTTTTGATATGTCGCAATACATCATTGGGCTATACTGAACAAAAGTCCAGTCTGTCTAGGATTCTTTGGTTTTCAACATGAAGGAACTTCCAGTGATAATGACAGTAAGCGTTTTAACAGCATTCAAATAAGTGAATGCTTGGAGGAAAGAGAGTGTAGGATGGAGGGAGATGGAAAGAGGAAAGGAAAGAGAAAAGTAAAAGTAGAAGCAAATGTTGAAAGGGGCAACAGAATGACGACGGATATTGAATAGCTTGTTGGATGAAAGAGGTGATGGCAATGTAAATCAAACATCTCTCTCTCTCTCTCACTCTCTCTCTCTCTATCTCTCTCTCTATCATTCAGTGCCTCATCTGACTCTCGGAGTGTCTTGGCCTTTTAGCTCTCTGCTCTGTCTCATTCTCTTTCTGTCTCGCACTTCACCTCTCCTTCTCTCCTTTTCTGTCTCTCAAGTGTTCTCTTTCATCTTCTCAGAGAACACACACACACACACACACACACACACAAACCGCTGTCCTCACTGTCTGAGGGTTCTTTGACACCCCCTCCCCCGCTCTACTTGTACAGTTTTCATTTCGCCTGAAGCTGGAAAAAAGAGAAGGAAGGAGGAATTCACGGCGGCGTATCGACACGTGTGTGAAAGCTACGAAGTGCCTCATTTGCACCTCTATCCGTCTTCGCTACTGAGAGTGAGCTGTATGCTGTCATCAGGTGTGAAGTGTAAGCATGCAAAGGAACACAGATTGATTTGTGAGCGTGTGTGTGTGTGTGTGTGTGTGTGTATATGTTGAATATACAGTACAATGTGTCATGTGTGTGTGTGTTTTTGTGTGTGTATATAACAACAAAAAAATCCAGAAAAACGCATTTCAGAAAAGTTCCACATTGATTTGCATTTTAATGAGTGAAATAAGTATTTGATCCCCTATCAATCAGAAAGATTTCTGGCTCCCAGGTGTCTTTTATACAGGTAAGGAGCTGAGATTACAGTAGGAGCACTCTCGGAGGGTGTTCTTAATCTCAGCTCCTTAACTGTATGAAAGACACCTGTCCACAGGAGGAAGCAATCAATCAGATTCCAAACTCTCCATCATGGCCAAGACCAAAGAGCTGTCCATGGACAAGGGATGGTCAGGGACAAGATTGTAGACCTACACAAGGCTGGAATGAGCTACAAGACCATCGCCAAGCAGCTTGGTGAGAAGGTGACAACAGTTGGTGCGATTATTCCCAAATGGAAGAAACACAAAAGGACTGTCAATCTTCCTCGGTCTGGGGCTCCATGCAAGATCTCACCTCATGGAGTTTCAATGATCATGAGAACGGTGAGGAATCAGCCTAGAATTACACTGGAGGATTTTGTCAATGACCTCAAGGCAGCTGGGACCATAGTCACCAAGAAAACAATTGGTAACACACTACGCCGTGAAAGACTGAAATCCAGTAGCGCCCGCAAGGTCCCCCTGCTAAAGAAAGCACATGTACAGGCTCATCTGAAGTTTCCCAGTGAACATCTGAATGATTCAGAGGTCATGTGGTCAAATGAGACCAAAATCCAGCTCTTTGGCATCAACTCAACTCGCCATGTTTGGAGGAGGAGGAATGGTGCCTATGACTCCAAGAAGACCATCCCCACCATCAAACATGGAGGCAGAAACATTATGCTTTGGGGGTGTTTTTCTGCTAAGGGGACAGGACAACTGCACCGCATCAAAGGGACGATGGACAGAGCCATGTACCGTCAAATCTTGAGTGAGAACCTCCTTCCCTCAGCCAGGGCATTGAGCCAAGGGTTTGCCACCAAGTACAAAGTCATGTTTTGCAAAGGGGTCAAATACTTATTTCACTCAATAAAATGCAAATCAATGTATAACTTTTTTGAAATGTGTTTTTCTGGATTTTTTTGTTGTTATTCTGTCTCTCACTGTTCAGATAAACCTACCATTAAAATTACAGACTGATCATTTCTTTGTCAGTGGGCAAACGTACAAAATCAGCAGGGGATCAAATAATTTTTTCCCTCACTGCATATTATATATATATATATATATATATATATATATATATATATATATATATATATATATATATATATATATATATATATATATACACTATATTGCCAAAGGTATTCGCTCACCTGCCTTGACTCGCATATGAACTTAAGTGACATCCCATTCCTAATCCATAGGGTTCAATATGACGTCGGTCCACCCTTTGCAGCTATAACAGCTTCAACTCTTCTGGGAAGGCTGTCCACAAGGTTTAGGAGTGTGTTTATGGGAATTTTTGACCATTCTTCCAGAAGCGCATTTGTGAGGTCACACACTGATGTTGGACGAGAAGGCCTGGCTCTCAGTCTCCACTCTAATTCATCTCAAAGGTGTTCTATCAGGTTGAGGTCAGGACTCTGTGCAGGCCAGTCAAGTTCATCCACACCAGACTCTGTCATCCATGTCTTTATGGACCTTGCTTTGTGCACTGGTGCACAGTCATGTTGGAAGAGGAAGGGGCTAGCTCCAAACTGTTCCCACAAAGTTGGGAGCATGGAATTGTCCAAAATGTCTTGGTATGCTGAAGCATTCAGAGTTCCTTTCACTGGAACTAAGGGGCCAAGCCCAGCTCCTGAAAAACAACCCCACACCATAATCCCCCTCCACCAAACTTTACACTTGGCACAATGCAGTCAGACAAGTACCGTTCTCCTGGCAACCGCCAAACCCAGACTCGTCCATCAGATTGCCAGATGGAGAAGCGCGATTCGTCACTCCAGAGAACGCGTCTCCACTGCTCTAGAGTCCAGTGGCGGCGTGCTTTACACCACTGCATCCGACGCTTTGCATTGCACTTGGTGATGTATGGCTTGGATGCAGCTGCTCGGCCATGGAAACCCATTCCATGAAGCTCTCTGCGCACTGTTCTTGAGCTAATCTGAAGGCCACATGAAGTTTGGAGGTCTGTAGCGATTGACTCTGCAGAAAGTTGGCGACCTCTTCGCACTATGCGCCTCAGCATCCGCTGACCCCGCTCCGTCAGTTTACCTGGCCTACCACTTCGTGGCCGAGTTGCTGTCGTTCCCAAACACTTCCACGTTCTTATAATACAGCTGACAGTTGACTGTGGAATATTTAGGAGCGAGGAAATTTCACGACTGGATTTGTTGCACAGGTGGCATCCTATCACAGTTCCACGCTGGAATTCACTGAGCTCCTGAGAGCGACCCATTCTTTCACAAATGTTTGTAAAAACAGTCTGCATGCCTAGGTGCTTGATTTTATACACCTGTGGCCATGGAAGTGATTGGAACACCTGATTCTGATTATTTGGATGGGTGAGCGAATACTTTTGGCAATATAGTGTATATGTTTAATATACTGTGTGTGTGTGTGTTGAATATACAGTACATATATATACAGTGTCGAGTGTGTGTGCATTTTTGTGTGTATACGCGTGTATCAGTATATATGTTGAATATACTGTATATGTGTCATGGGTGTGCATGTGTGTGTTTTTGTGTATGTGTGTGTATATGTAGAATACACAGTGCACAGTGTGTGTGTGTTAAATACACTGTGTGTGTGCGTGTGTTTTTGTGTGTGTGTATATATGTTGAATATACAGTACAGTGTGTCGTGTGTGTGTTTTTATGTGTATGTTTTTGTGTGTGTATATATATATATATGTTAAATATACTGTGTGTGTGTGTATATATATGTTGAATATACATTACATGTGTCCAGTGTGTGTGCATTTATGTGTATGTGTGTATACGCATCTATGTGTCTGTATATATGTTGAATATACAGTATATGTGTCATGGGTGTGTGTGTGTGTATGTAGAATACACAGTGCACAGTGTGTGTGTGCACGTTTGAATATACAGTATATATGTCGTGTGTGCGTGTGTGTGTTTTTGTGTATGTGTGTGTATATGTAGAATACACAGTGTGTGTGTGTGTGCGTGCTTTTAACAACTGTGTTATATCTTGATCAAAAAAGCCCAGCTTGGAGTTTTAAAGGTTTCTCTTTATTCATATGTTAATAAGCCCAAGACAGGTAGTTAAACTGTGTTTGTCTGTCTGTCTGTCTCTCTCTCTCTCTCTCTCTCTGTGTGTGTGTGTGTGCATTTTGGGTCTGATTAGGTCCGGCCCCAGTCAATCCTTAAATAGAGCACTCAGTGTGATAGGCAATCACCTCGGATCAATGCTAACATTTTTAGAGACTTCAATAGGAGCTCAGTATTCAGAGAACGACTATTTAATTCAGTCAGAGCGGATTCCTGAGCAAACAACTTATTCATGGGTCCAGTGAGTGAGTCCTTCAGGCTTAGTCGTGTGTAAGCTAGTACATAGCACAAATATACCAAATCAAATATGCACAAATTTGTACTGTAGCTCATTAGGTTAATAATAATAATAATAATTAATTGATTAATTGGTCTCTTACTGCCAGGTTTATATGAACGCTCTTGTTCTAGTACATGATTCTTCCTACATTAACAAGCCTTGAGTAAATGAATTATTCATAAAAATACGTGTTATTGAAGTGTCAGTGGTAAAGCTAGAAGTTTCTTCTGTTTAATAAACTTCTCATTAAGAGGGAAAAAAAGAAGCTGGTGATGATGAAAAGATTGTTATCAGGCTCTAACTTGTTATGTGGACATGTTCAACTATGAATGAATCTAAAACTTCGAAGTGTTGTTCTGTAATAAATAAATAAACAAATAACTGTTATCGATATTTGGTCCATGCAGATATTGGAAAATAATCAAGGTTGTGGAAAGGTTCTACTCTATTCTCGTACAATATTACAGCTCACTGTGTTTTCTTCCACAGAATAGTATGGTATAAAATTACAGTGGAACCTTGGCATACGGATTTAATTCATTCTGGAGGCGAGTTCTTAAGGCGAACATTTGTACCACGATATAAATTTCCCTATATGAAATAATGTAAATGCAGATAATTCATTCCAGCCACCCAAAAATATTACCTATATTACCAATACGAAGAACTGACCCAAGCCACACATTCCATGTCATGGCTCATCACAGGAAGTCGTGCCACCAAGCTTGGGCTAAAAATAGAACAGACCACCCACACCACCAATCTGTCAACAAAAAACACCCAAAAAATCACCTAGCTTTTGAACGCAAGCCAAAGGCAACGTTGGTATCGTGGGTTGACTCTTTTGAAACAGCTTTTGCTGAATGAAAAAAAAAAAACATTGATTCGTACGCTGATGCAAATTTCTTGCAATATTTCAATTCTTAAGGCAGGGCATTCGTATTCCAAGGTCCCAATGTAATAGAATTATATAGTATAGTAAAGTATTATTAGAATAAATCCACTAGCTAGGTTCACAGAAACTTCACTTACTTTATTTACTTCCTTATATCACTTACAGTATTTTAACCTTAATATCATTAATGCATACCGAATTTTAGAGAAGCGCAACCACAAATGATTTCTTTAAGCTTTAGCTTAAAAGAATCCTACCTTCCGCTCACTACAAAGCAAGCGATGAGGAAGATTAGCAGCACCACGCCTCCTGCTATCGACACCGCCAAGATGGTGGACTGGTTGGGATCTCCGATAGCCAGCATATCTAGAGAGAAAGACAGATAAATTACTGCGATGTCCCTCACTGTCTGACGAGATACCGGATCTTTTAAAGATTCTGAAAATTAGAAAATGGCTATGTTACCGTTAAGCTGTAGGCTTTTTTTTTTTTTTGCTGTTTCCACCACTGTATGGATTTTTTTTTTCTTTCAGAGCCATTACTCAAAACGTATCCATCATTTATCAAGGCTGGGCTGCGCATGAGTAAGTGCCCCTCTCGGGGAAAATGAAATGAATATCCTTAGCGACATGAATTGATTTCAAATTACATTCGCGAACATTCAGCACTCAGAGAGCTGTGTGCTAGATATTAAGCCAGCGCAGGACAAGAGGACTAGGAAGGAAAGTGTCATTTATTGAAAATACCGAAAGAAAGAAAGAAAGACGTGTAGGTGGTCATTCAAGATTCATGCTTGGGTTGTTTATTTTGTGCTTAAATTCACTGAATATGTATTATAAAAAGCGAGCTCTTACTCTGCCAGAAATTATGAACAAAACCCACTTTACGTGTGCTATATCATCCCCCGAGACCAAAGAACAAAGGGATTTATGGCTTTTATTAATACATTGCAATGAGGCATGAGCTTAAGCACCTCATGTCTAATTATAAGAGTAATTAACGTGATGGATGCACAGTATTAGAAAAGTGACCTTGCACCAAGTCCTGCTGGGGCGTAACAGGGCTTCAATTAGTCAAACATGCGCTGCAGGTGCCAGGTACAACGGCCTAAAGATTTGTCGATGTGCGTGTCGATTGTTGCGAGCCGACAGGTTTGAGAAACAGAGCTTTCCTTGTCCTTTCAGGCATTAAAATGTACACACACTTCCTTTCTCTTGGGTAACAAAGGCAAAGAGGTAAGTAAGTCACACTCCACTTCACGGTATTAAAACCAAAACAAAGCGCTAAATCTCATAGCAGCTGCTCAATCAGACACACACACACATAAACAAACACACACACACACACACATACACACAGGAGGAGAAAGAAAGAAAACCTAGATGAAAGAAATGACCAACTTTTCCCCAGGAAAATTGCTAGAAATGAATGAAAGCAGGAGTAACTTAGCATTTCCAGTCAGTTAACACCAAACAAATAATGCTAAGTCTTTATCACTAGCTGCTATACATATAAATTGCACAGTATGGTCAATTTTCTCCTCAGGAAAAGTTACAGCTGCAAGGAATGAATTAAAGCTACGCAAAAGTCAGATAGCATTTCCAGTCAGTTAGCACCAAGAAGATTATGATAACTCTTCCTCACTAGCTTTTATTTATGTAAATTGTACAAATAATAATTTTTCTCCTCAGGAAACGCTACGGCTGCTAGCAGTGATTGAAAGCTAAGCAGGAGTTAGTTAGCATTTCAAGTCAGGCAGCAATTAAAAAAAAACTGTCACTAGCTTTTATTCAAGTAAATTGACCAAATGCTCAATTTTCTGCTCAGGAAAAGTTATAGTTGCTAGAGTAGGAGGCGTAAGTTAGCATTTCCAGTCAGTTAGCACCAAGAAAATAGTGTCAACTCTTTGTCACTAGCTTTTATTCATATAAATTACTCAAATGATCAATTATTTTCTCCTCAGGAAATTCTAGAGTTGCTAGGAGTGAATAAAACCTATTCATTCCAAGCAGAAGTAAGTTAGCATTTCCAGTCAGTTAGAAGCAATTCCAAGAAAATAATGCTAACTCGTTCTCAGTAGCTGTTATTCACGTAAATTGTAATGAATATTGTAATGTAAAATAATGAGGAAAGCCAGCTACAGTTGCTAGCAATAAATAAAAGCTAAGCCGGAGTCAGTTAGCAGCAATTCAAAAAAATGGCAGCAACGAAAATGCTAATCATTTGCTTGCTTATCTATTCTTCTTGACTGATGTTAGCCAAATTAAAAGGAAGGAGGAAGGACTTTTCTACAGTGATTTGAGATTTTTTTTTCATTTTAGAAGCAATGTTTTCACCTCAGCCAACTTTTCTGTGATATTTAGCTGTTCTTTGAAGATCTTGTTTGCTTAACGTCAGAGAAACAACAGGTTCTACCTTAAAAAATTCATCAGGAGCCATTAGAAAACAGCAGTAAAAGGGTTTTCCAGTAAAAGCATAATGACAGTAGCATTAAAGACACGATAAAGACAAAGAAGAGGTAAGACGACGAGAGACGAGAGACAGGCAAATTACCTTCCTGGCTGGTCTCCAGCTCGATCTCTCCGCTGTAGCTGCCGTAGCCTCCGTCAGTTCGAGCTCGAACCCTGAATATATACGTGGTTCCAGGTTTCAAGCCTTCAACAGTCATCATGTTAGATTTTGTCTTCAGCACCGTGTAGTTCTGATCCCGCTGGTTCTGAAAGGACCAAAAAGGACACAGAAGTCATGAGAAAAACTTTGCTATAAATTAGCATGATTAATCAGAATGATCAGGTATTCATTTTTAACATCTAGTGAGGGTTAGCTAGCATAGATTCATATTTTATCATATTTTTTATATTGACTGGTCAAACTGAACATTGGTATATTAAATAACAGTAGCATTTTAGGCTAAAGAAGACATGCTAATCAGAATTAGTTAGCATAAACAATGTTTTTTTTTTTATGTTATACTATAGTAACATTAGCGTTTCCTTAGGTAAACTTAGCATTCTAATGAATAGCCACTTATGAAGATTTGCGGGGGTAAAGATATTTTTTAATGTTTACCGCCCAAACAACCTTGAATAAATTTAGTAACATTAGCATTGTAGGCTAACCATGACCAGCAAACAACAATAACATGAGGAAAAGTTAGCACAGACTCATTTTTAAATGTTTTTTGGCTTTGGTAATGGTGAACAAAAAATCTGATGATGTTTAGTGACAAAAACTCCTTAGTAGTTATTGATTGAACTATTTTGATAAATTTAGTAACATGAGCTAGCAATTTTAGGCTAACAATGACAGAAAACAATTTGATAATTTTCTTGCATAATGTTTAATTGTCTGTGGTCATTTTCCTTTAGCATTTATGCTAACAATGAATAAACACTTGCTACAATTTGGTAATATTCTTATAGCATGAATTTTTTAAATGCTAACATTCTGGAATTGATTCCTGCACATATTAGCATTTTAAGAGAACACTGACTGAGGTGATCGCATTTTCATTATGCTAACGATCCCATGCTAAACTAGCGCCTTTCATTATCAGCATCATTAGCATTACAGGATACAGGATGTGGGATTTCTGAGGTGCTCTGTTAACACACACACACACAAAAAAAGTTCGAGTAGATCTTGTGATGGATTTAATAAAGGAACAGTCTCTGGATAATATTCCGGCTCTGAATTATTGAGTAGGTCGTGTTTAATAAATGGAAATGGCTGTAGTGAGAGAGAGGGGAAAAAAAAGAAGGGAAGTACTAAGAGTGTTACGAAGCAGAGAGCTCTTGTGTATCTTCATCAGATTCAAAATATTAGATCAGTTTCCCGTCACCAGTGTGTCGGATGTTCGTACTGAGTGGGTAGAATGTCAACATCTGGCACTCGAGATGATGTAGTGTGTGTCTGTGTGTGTGTATTTAACATGTTTGTTCAGAGTGTATAAGCTAAGCGCTAAGCATACAAAGCAAATGTCCACTGAGAAATCAAAATGGCACCGGCTGTCACTCAAGCTTCAGTCTAGCTGTACGTGCAGCCGATTCCATTTACTCCAACGGGGCATTCCGCCACCTAATGAACCCAGAACGAGCAAGTGTGTGTGTGTGTGTGTGTGTGTGTCACACCATCTGCCACAGACTCCTCTGTGCCAGACACCCATCTGCATATTCAATATAAACTCATAACCCATAATCACGCTTAATCCGGCGTCTGGGTCCGTCCTGCTCCTCGACACACTCGCGCTCCAACCGGTCGAGAAGGATGTACGCTAACCGAACTAGCGATGTTTAAACCTTTGCTTCACGCAGCACTTTAGTAAATGCTCAATTCTGATTGGTCGGAAGCGCTTCATTCATTTTCTATAACAGCTATTCAACAGTTTACTTAGTACAGTGGATGCTGCATGAAACAAACAAACAAACAAACAAACAAACCAAAACGTCTGTAATTGTTGAGAGTTTTCTTTATGGAAATGTTTGTTGGTGAGTTTTTGAAAGAAATCTCCAGTGACTGTTTTTTGTTAGTTTTGTTTTTAAAATGCAAGAAAATGCAAAAAAAAAGGTCATTCCACAATAAATAAATAAATAAATAAGTAAAGATGTTGTGCTGTTTATTCTCCTAAAAAGCAATTTATTTTTTAAAAAAATTAAATAAATATTTAAAATAGATTTAAGTTCAACTAAATCTAGACTAAACTTAGACATTTTACATTTTATATGCAATGTTTTTCTTTGAATAAAATATTTTAATAATGGATCAAGGTTGTGTGTTTGTATTAATTTATTTATTTTATTGTATTTATTATTACTTTTTTAATCACAATAATATTTAAAAAATATGTTTAAAACTAAATTTTCATACAGCAATTACATTATTTTTAAAAAATTATTTACTGTCATAATTTCTGTGAAATATTCTGCATATAACAAAACTTCTTTTTATTTGTTTATTATAGCACTCCAAACTAATAGAACAGGTTTATTACTAAACAGTTATTCCTGGTTAGGAAGAACCCATTTTTGCCGATTAGTGAGGGGTGATGTAAAGTGCTTTCATAAATATTAAAATGATTGCTTCTGCTTTTAATAATTGAGCGAATAAAAGTGCTTCCTGGCCTCAGACGTTTGGGAAGTGTAGCGCACGTTCTGTGTGTTAAGCCGAGGTTCATTCTGTTGTCCTGAGGCTTTGTGTCAGTGTCGGTGCTCATTAAAGTGAGAACGTTTTCACGCCACCCCACGGCTCCGCGACACCCTGCTGTCATTCTACGATCACACTATGGCTCTAAAAGCACTAAAAGCATGGTTTTGTATGTGGAAAGAAGTGTTAGAGCCCCGGGATAGGAAGGAGGAGTGGTAAAGAAAAACTTGGAAGATGAAGTGAAAAAGAGACAAGGAAATGACACAAAAGAAATGAGGAGCAAAGAGGCATGATGAGATGAGAAAATGAGCAGTCAGAAGATTTATGGATGGATGGATGGATGGCAGTTGAATGGGTGGATGGATGGTCTAAAGGATGGATGGATGGATTGATGGATGGAAGAATGGGTGGTTAGATGACAAGTACAGACAATTTAAGAGAAGAGAAGAAAACAGATGTGAAGAGAAGAGAAGAGAAGAGAAGAGAAGAGAAGAGAAGAGAAGAGAAGAGAAGAGAAGAAAATGAGAAAGGAAGAATACAAAAGAAGAGAAAAGAAGATGATATGTACAGAGAAGAGGAAAGGATAGGAAAGAAGAGAAGAGAAGAGAAGAGAAGAGAAGAGAAGAGAAGAGAAGAGAAGAGAAGAGAAGAGAGGAGAGGAGAGGAAAAGAAAGGAAAGGAAAGGAACGGAGAGGACAGGAAAGGTGAGAAGAGAAAATGAGGAAAGAGAAGAGAATGGGTGGATGGTCCACCCATCTTCTGGAGAGAAGAGAAGAGAAGAGAAGAGAAGAGAAGAGAAGAGAAGAGAAGAGAAGAGAAGAGAAGAGAAGAGAAGATGTACATAGAAGAGAAGAGAAGAGAAGAGAAGAGAAGAGAAGAGAAGAGAAGAGAAGAGAAGAGAAGATGTACATTGAAGGGAAGAGAAGAGAAGAGAAGAGAAGATGTACATTGAAGGGAAGAGAAGAGAAGAGAAGAGAAGAGAAGAGAAGAGAAGAGAAGAGAAGAGAAGAGAAGATGTACATTGAAGGGAAGAGAAGAGAAGAGAAGAGAAGAGAAGAGAAGAGAAGAGAAGAGAAGATGTACATTGAAGGGAAGAGAAGAGAAGAGAAGAGAAGAGAAGAGAAGAGAAGAGAAGATGTACATTGAAGGGAAGAGAAGAGAAGAGAAGAGAAGAGAAGAGAAGAGAAGAGAAGAGAAGATGTACATTGAAGGGAAGAGAAGAGAAGAGAAGAGAAGAGAAGAGAAGAGAAGATGTACATTGAAGGGAAGAGAAGAGAAGAGAAGATGTACATTGAAGGGAAGAGAAGAGAAGAGAAGAGAAGAGAAGAGAAGAGAAGAGAAGAGAAGAGAAGAGAAGATGTACATTGAAGGGAAGAGAAGAGAAGAGAAGAGAAGATGTACATTGAAGGGAAGAGAAGAGAAGAGAAGAGAAGAGAAGAGAAGAGAAGAGAAGAGAAGATGTACATTGAAGGGAAGAGAAGAGAAGAGAAGAGAAGAGAAGAGAAGAGAAGAGAAGAGAAGAGAAGATGTACATTGAAGGGAAGAGAAGAGAAGAGAAGATGTACATTGAAGGGAAGAGAAGAGAAGAGAAGATGTACATTGAAGGGAAGAGAAGAGAAGAGAAGAGAAGAGAAGAGAAGAGAAGATGTACATTGAAGGGAAGAGAAGAGAAGAGAAGAATATTACCTTCTCATAATAGATGACTTCATATTCGACGATGACTCCGTTGGGTCTGTCCGGTCCCTGCCATGCCAGAGTGATGCTATCTTTACTCTTCCTCTCTTTCAGAATCACACTCACTGATAGAGAGAGAAAGAAAGAGGGACAGACAGACAAAGAGAGCGAGAGAAAGACAGAGAAAGAGACAAAGAGTAATAGATTTTGTAATTGAAATTGATTGCAGACATTTCTTAATGAGAAATTACAGCAGAATAAACAGCACAGCATGGAGGTGTTGATGCATTCTGAAATTTTATCTAGAAATATTTAAACAAGCCATGTGTGTGTGTGTGTGTGTGTGTGTGTGTGAGAGAGAGAGAGAGAGAGAGATTATCATGTAGTTAAAGTGCTAAATAACTATTGTTTATTTGAAATCCCTTTCTTTTCAGATGTTTCCTTCAAAAGTAAAAATTTCTCTCGTTCTCTTACACACACACACACACACACACACAGCCTCAGGAAGGTGTTGTCCACACTCCAGCATGTAATTACACTCCTACGTTGGCACCTGACTGTTCCGGTCCAATAACACCTCTCTCTCTTCATTTCTCTCTCTCTCTCTCTCTCTCTCTCTATGTACTTAGATGCTTACAGCATACACATTTATCTAATTGTAACATATATAAAATAATCAAAAACCCATATTCGATTATTGTGTATATACATATATATACAGTATATATATGGTTAGACCCAATGGCCACGTTTCACTAAGTATTCAGAACGACTCATTGACTCGTTTTACCCTCAGCTAGAGTTTATCTCCTCCTCTTCTGCAGAATCCTTATGCATATTTATGACCCCGGTGTCCGTCACACACATTTATCTCCATCCATACTGATACAAAAGAATGACGATCCAAATGATGATGGAAAGACTGGGCATTACTCCAAGTCTGAAGTGCCAGTCACAATCAGCAGCACACTGAGCTTCTAGTTTCTACATTACCACAGAAATGTATCCAGTCAGCTGATGAGTCTAGAAGTGTCCCAATTCAAGGGCTTATGGGTCAGTGAGTCAGGTAGAGGGACCGATTTTTAATTTGGGTGAGCCTACTATGAAGGATTTCATACTAACATCCATCCATCCATCCATTCATACATCCTTCAGTTCATCTATTTAGCAACCATATGTTGATTCTGTTTCGTCCATCTAGCTATCCATTCATACTCTAGACCATTCATCTATTCATTATACCATCCATCCATCCATCCATTCATCGTTCAGACAATAATATATCTATCTATTCATCCATTCATTCATCTATCCATCCAGCAATCATTTCCTTCATCTATCTATCCTTCAGACCAGCTGTACAACAGACAATTTACAGTGAGGGAAAAAATTATTTGATTCCCTGCTGATTTTGTACGTTTGCCCACTGACAAAGAAATGATCAGTCTGTAATTTTAATGGTCGGTGTATTTGAACAGTGAGAGACAGAATAACAACAAAAAAATCCAGAAAAACACATTTCAGAAAAGTTCTACATTGATTTGCATTTTAATGAATGAAATAAGTATTTGACCCCCTATCAATCAGAAAGATTTCTGGCTCCCAGGTGTCTTTTATACAGGTAAGGAGCTGAGATTACAGTAGGAGCACTCTCGGAGGGTGTTCTTAATCTCAGCTCCTTAACTGTATGAAAGACACCTGTCCACAGAAGGAAGCAATCAATCTGATTCCAAACTCTCCATCATGGCCAAGACCAAAGAGCTGTCCATGGACGTCAGGGACAAGATTGTAGACCTACACAAGGCTGGAATGAGCTACAAGACCATCGCCAACAGCTTGGTGAGAAGGTGACAACAGTTGGTGCGATTATTCCCAAATGGAAGAAACACAAAAGGACTGTCAATCTTCCTCGGTCTGGGGCTCCATGCAAGATCTCACCTCATGGAGTTTCAATGATCATGAGAACGGTGAGGAATCAGCCCAGAATTACACTGGAGGATTTTGTCAATGACCTCAAGGCAGCTGGGACCATAGTCACCAAGAAAACAATTGGTAACACACTACGCCGTGAAAGACTGAAATCCAGTAGCGCCCGCAAGGTCCCCCTGCTAAAGAAAGCACATGTACAGGCTCATCTGAAGTTTCCCAGTGAACATCTGAATGATTCAGAGGTCATGTGGTCAAATGAGACCAAAATCCAGCTCTTTGGCATCAACTCAACTCGCCGTGTTTGGAGGAGAATGAATGGTGCCTATGACTCCAAGAAGACCATCCCCACCATGGAGGCAGAAACATTATGCTTTGGGGGTGTTTTTCTGCTAAGGGGACAGGACAACCGCACCGCATCAAAGGGACGATGGACGGAGCCATGTACCATCAAATCTTGAGTGAGAACATCCTTCCCTCAGCCAGGGCATTGTAAATGGGTCGTGGATGCAAAGAGGAGTGGGCCCAAATTCCTTGAGATGTGAGATGTGTGCAAACCTGATGGCTGACTGCAAGAAATGTCTGACGTCTGTGATTGCCAACAAGGGTTTGCCACCAAGTACTAAGTCATGTTTTGCAAAGGGGTCAAATACTTATTTCACTCAATAAAATGCAAATCAATGTATAACTTTTTTGAAATGTTCTGGATTTTTTTGTTGTTATTCTGTCTCTCACTGTTCAGATAAACCTACCTTTAAAATTACAGACTGATCATTTCTTTGTCAGTGGGCAAACGTACAAAATCAGCAGGGGATCAAATAATTTTTTCCCTCACTGTATCTATCTTTCCATTTGAACATTCATCCATCTATTTATCCATCCATCCATCCATCCATCCATCCATCCATCCATCCATCCATCCATCCATCCATCCATCTATCCTTCAATTCATACATTCAGCTACCATATGTCCATTTGTCCCTATTTCATCCATCTAGTGATCCATTCATACTCTAGACCACTCATCTGTTCATTATACCATTCATCCATCCATCCACCCATCCATCCATCCATACATTCATACATCATTCAAACAAACTATACAATAATATATCTATCTATCCATTCAACCATCCATACAGCAATCATTTCGTCTATCCATCCATCCTTCAGATCAACTATACAACAATTTATTTATCTTTTCATTTGACCATTCATCCATCCATTTATCTGTCCATCCATCCATCAGTTCATCTATTCAGCTACCATATGTCAATTTGTCCCTGTTTCTTCCATCTAGTAATCAATTCTTATTCTAGACTACTTATCCATTCATTATACCATCCATCCATCCATCCATCCATTCATTCATTAACCATATATCCAGTCATCCCTGTTTCATCCATCTAACTATCCATTCATACTCAATACCATTTATTCATTCATTATACCATCCATTTATCTGTCTGTCCATTTATCCATCTATCCATCTATTGTTCAGACAATAATATATCTATCCATTCAACCATTCATCCATCCATTTATCTGTCAATCCATCCATCCATCCATCCATCTTCAGGTTAATCAATTCAGCTGCTGTCTATCCATCAGTTTATATTTCACTTTGTTCATTTACCTGCCATATATCCATCCACCCATCTCTCCATCCATCTATCTTTCAGTTCATCCATTCAACTGGCATAAATATATCCAGCCATCTATTCTTGTAACCATGCATCCATCCATTCATCATTTTCTCCATTTAGCTGCAATTCCTATCTATCCATCCATCCATCTTCTAGTTAAACAGCTCAGTTGTCAAATGACAATCCATTCATCCAGCCAGCTCTTCTTTAGACTATCTATTTAACTTGACTACATAACCAGAGGATTTTCACACTTACTACTAGCATTATTACTAAAGCATGTAGAAGAATCTACAAGTGAATATAAATAAGACATTATAAATAGAGGAATGTGATGAATACAAGAGTTGTTGATCTTCATGCTTTGAGGTCGTGGTTAAGCCTCTAGCCTGTGGTTCAAATCTTTAAAGAGGCTCTAAGTACAACAAAAAGCTACAATAAAAGGCCCTTGAGCATGAGTGAGTGGATAGTCAGAGGTGGACGTTTCCCAATACACATCCATAAACCTATTACACAGCTTTCAGTGTTCTGCTGCTAAAGAAAATCATAACCTTGAACAAAAATTAGTATGTTTTGAAATGTGTTTGGACTCATTTCAAAATAAATAGCAGGTTGTACCTGTCTGGCCAGTGGTAATGTTGATGGTGAGCTGCTGTTTCGGACTCGGACTCAGATCAGAGACACCATTGATCGCCTCGATACTAAACACGTAGTCGGTGTTAGGAAGAAGGCCAGACACAAGCACTTTCATTGCATCGAGGCCAAACTGCCGTGGCGTGAAGTGAACGCCGCCTCCACACGGGCCGCACTTCCTGCCGTCTGGTGCACACTTCCTGCAGTGCACGTTATAGGCAAGGTCACTGCGCCCGCCGCTGTCTCTCGGAGGACGCCACTCCAGCACAACAGATGTATCATTTAGCGTGGAGATGCCATTTTCTGGAGCTGATGGAGGCCCTGAGGAAGAGACATAGTATGTGTGAGTGAATAGAAAAAAGAGAAAGCTACACAGACAAGCAGAAAAAAAGAAAAAGACAGAAGAAATACCATAAAAAGTTCAGATATCAGCACAGTGTGACCCACTGGCCTAATCAAAACGGCTCAGTATTGTTCATGAAGACTGAAAGCTGTCTCTTTTCATCTAGATTAAATAGAAAAACAGACATGATGGAGGAGAGGAAGAAAGAACTGGTGAAGGAGAAGGAGGGAGGGTTTAACTGGCCATGGTGATGACATTTTATCAGATCTACAGGCTAAGATAAATGAACAGAGCTCCCTGAAGACCTACAAATCATGCACACCACTTACATCGCCACACCTCTTACTGTGTGTGTGTGTGTGTATGCTCTCCTTCTGATAAATCTGACTTTTTTGCTTTTAATATTTTTATTTGTGTTACTCTCAATTATTTTCTTTTTCTGAGAAAATTTGAATTCTCAAATGTGTGATTGATTCACTTTTTCTGATTCATTTCTCCCCTGACTCTTTATTTGATTCTCAAACCTGTATGTGTATTTGAGTCTCTTCTTCTGATTCATTTGTTCTCCTCTGACTCATTATTTGATTCCCAAGAGTATGTGTGTGTGCATGTGTGTATGTGTGTGTGTTGCTGTATTTGATTCTGAAATGTGTGTATTTGAGTCCTGAATCATTAGCTCGTCTGACTCATTTCATCCACAATTTTGTGTGTGGCTGATTCTCGCCTACTGAATCATTTTTCTTTCTCTGATTCTCAATTTTATACTTGCTTGGCACTGTATGGTTTTGTGTGTATGTGTGTGTGTGTGTGTGAGTGTGTGTGTGAGTCTCCTCAGCTCTGCAGCAGGCATGCTGCGTGTATCAGCGTCCTTTTGTCTAGTGCATGTCACAAATGGGAGTGATTCGATTAGCACATTATTGTTGCTTCCTGGCACATGATTTCCATGTCTCAGCAAACACACACACACACACACTTTTTTCTCCCACTGCTGAATTCTTTGGATTATTGCATTAGAGCTCTTGGGCAAGTGATAACACCTATGCTCATGTGTGTGAGTGTTATAGCTGAAGGTCATTATGAACATGCATACACAAGTCAGTATGCGTGACTTGTATTATCAATGCAGTGGATCTGTTAATTGAGTTCCTCTACTGTTATGGAAGAATCAGAGATGACTAAAATGATTAAAATATTTGCATCATCCCATCTTGTTCATTTAATAAGTCAATCTCAAACACCCATTAATCCCTCCCCCCAAATACTAACTACCCCACCCCCACTGCCCTATTCCTACTACCAGTCAATAGAGTGATCTCATGAACTCTGTAAATGCCCTGAATAAGCATTATCAGGCAATGATGTAATAGTCACTTAGTAATAAGCTCTCAATGCATCTGTGAAAATTTTCTCCTCCAGCCATAGATCTGTTCATCCATACACCTGTTTTATTTTCATTTCATTCATCTATTTTACAGTATACCCATCCACCCATCCATCATTCAGTTCATCCATACAGCTACTAGATTTCTGTTCATCCATTCATCCATCCATCCATCCATCATGTTTCTATCATCTATCTATACATCCACCAAACCTTTATACCACCTATCAGTCCATCCATCCATCCATTCATCCATCATCTTTCAGTCATGCATCTATCCATACATCCAACCAACCTTTATACCACCTATCCATCCATCCATCCATCAACTATTTGTCCATTCCTGCATCTATGCCTTCATTCATTCACCCATCTTTAAACCATTCATCCATTCATTTATCCATCCATCTACTATTTGTCCATTCCTGCATCTATGCCTTCATTCATTCACCCATCTTTAAACCATCCATCCATTCATCCATCCATCCATCCATGCATCCATCCATCCATCCATCCATCCATCCATCCAGCCATCATCTTTCAGTTATGCATCTATCCATATATAAAACCAACCTTTATACGATCCATCCATCCATCCATCCATCCATCCATCCATCCATCAACTTTCAGTTATGCATCTATCCATATATCCATCCAACCTTTATACCACCTATCCATCCATCCATCCATCCATCCATCCATTATCTTTCAGTTATGCATCTATCCATATATCCAACCAACCTTTATACGATCCATCCATCCATCCATCCATCCATCCAGCCATCCATCAACTTTCAGTTATGCATCTATCCATATATCCATCCAACCTTTATACCACCTATCCATCCATCCATCCATATATCCATGCATTATCTCTCAGTTCATCCAAACAGTTACTTTGTGTCCATTTGTTCATTTTGCCTTTATACATTCACTCATTCTTTAGGCAATCTATCCATCCATCCATCATCTTTCAGTCATGCATCTATCTATACATCCACCCAATCTTTATACCACCCATCCATTCATCAATCCATTCATCCATCCATTCATCTATCCATCCATCCATCTTTATATACATTCCTTAGACCTCCCTGAGACCATTTACCCATCCATCCATCCATCCATCCATCCACCCTATTAGCTACTACATACCCATTCATGCATCATGAATTCATACTTCCACCCTTCCACCTATATATATATATATCGATTCTCCCAGTACAGCCCATCCTCAATTGACCACAACAGGACTGAGAGAGTGGACCCCCCCTCCCAAAGCCCTCTAGCAAACTGAGAGCTGAAAGCACATAAAAATATAAATAAGACTTCACTGACATCTTTATATTCTATTTGTAACTGGTATCCAATCATCTACCTTACAGTGCATGCAATCAACTACTACTCATCTCTCTATCTATCCATCCATCCAGCCATCCATCATCCAGTCTATGTCATTTCTATCCATCAGTCCTTCCAACCATCTTGATATATGGTCATCTAGGCACCTTCAATAAAATCCACTTCCCATCATTCCTTCCTGTGTCCATCATTCATGCCTGCTATTTATCTCTTTATCTATCTAACTAGAATAGGCAAATGTCTACATATGTGTACACTGAAATATTTATCTTGCTCACTTAGCCAGAGTTAAATCAAGTCCACCATTTCCTTTCACCATCCCTCCTTTTCCTCAACTTATAGATCCCTCTGGGGTTCTCTTCATCCTCAACATATCTATGTCCGCTTAGGTGCTTATTTTTTTCACACTGTCTACTAGTCCACATCCATCAACTTACTAGTGCAGGCCATAGATCGAGGGTCCATGTCAGCGCGATAATAGCCCTTCTCACATGTGCACTCAGATGCCTTCTCCTGCTGCGAGTAGCTGTGTGGAGGACACTTGGTGCAGTAGGCGTCTTTGGCCGAAGCCTTGTAGGTACCTGGTCTGCAAGCTGCAATGAAAAGAAACAGACAACAGCCCAAAGGTTAGTGACACATTGGAAGCTTTCACCCATTCATCCATTCATTTTCTGTACTCCTTATTCTACATAGTATCATGGGAAACCTGAAGACTATCCCAGGGTTCCTGCGGCACAAAGCCTAGACAGGGTACCAACCCATCACAGGCTTATGATCAAATTCATGGTCCTTTTTACTGAACAACCATTCATCCAGCCGTCATTCAGTTCATCCATACAGCTACTAGATGTCCATTCATACGTCTGCATTTATATGTCCACCAATCATTTAAATCATCTGTCCATCCATACATCCATCCATCCACCCACAATCTTTAGTCGTGCATCTATCTATTCATACTTCTACTTTAGACCACCCATCCATCCATCCATCCATATATACATTCCTTTGATCATCCATCCATCTATCTTTATATACATTCCTTAGACCATCCATCCATCCATCCATCCATAAGACCACCATGCTCAAGATTCTCCTGGACCAAGACATCCCTGAGTCTTGCTTCTCCATTTTCAGCAATTTAAATGATACATAGCTTCCTTTTATGACTACAAGTACAAAAATTGATCCAGAAAAACAGTTTCCAAAAACTGTTCCTTCTGTTCTCTGTCTTGTTTTCTTTACTCCTTTGCCCCTGAGCCTTCTTGGATGGCCCAATTTCTCCAATCCTCTAAGGAGCCTTGTTCGGCTACACTCTTTTTTTTTTTCCCACACCACTCACGAACGGGAAGCAGAAAGAAAAGAGGAGTACTCGGAAAAGGGTGTTAGCCTGGCACTAGCTGGTATAAAACAGAAATATTCTCATGTATGTAAATTCCAGTGTGGGAAAGGGGGGGCAAGACCGAATGCTAATGAACCGTGAGGGCAAATTTATTTGATTGCTTTGCTGCTAGGTTCAGAGGCAGAGAAGGTGTGTGTGTAGGATACGGGTAGTGTGTCATGGGGTAGGGCTGTAAATTCATGATGCAGTTAAAGCATGAACATGCCAGGAGAGCAAATTAGACTATCTTGGCGAGGTCAAGTCGCAAAACGCAATTCAACTGATGGATCAATGGGATGATGAATTTTCCCTCGTCTTGATTGCGTGTGCGGGCGCTGAAGGTCATGGATTTAATCAAGGCCTGCACTCATAAATTCACACGCACACACACACACACACACACACACACATGTACATGCCACTCTTTTTCTTCTCCTCCTTTTCCCACACCCACACGTCTATGTTCTCATACCATTATTACAAACAACGCACATTGAAAATGCCATCTTAGAATTCAATTACAAGTCGACCGCATGGGTTCGCTCAAGAGGAAATTAATTAACTAATAAGAGCTGGGATTGTGTGGGAACCGACGCAATAAAAAAAAACGGTTAATTAACCGAGTCTGGCTTCTCGAGAAGTACCCACCGGACAAAGAACGTCATAATACGAAGTCAGCTAATGGCAAAGAATTTGACAACTTGCTAATGCCAAGCCAGATGTAGATATTGGGATTTATCCAGCTTTTATTTGTCTCTGCATAAAAGTGAAGAGCCTTCATGTGCAGCATGTCTGTGTTCGGTGCTTGCAGAACTGAACTGCTCACCATAGTCTGAGCTGAAGTGTGTACACTAAAACATGATCTGTTGACACAAACATCTTTTTGCCACAACAGCACAAGATGACCCACCCCCTACTTGACAGCCTCGTTTCTATCTCTTCTAACAATCTCATCCATGCTCTGATTTGCATGGCGCCAATCAATGAATGAATTGTGAGTTGTTACCGTAGTAACTCGTTCATCATATATATCCTGAATTTAGAAGATTAGCAGAGCATTTAATGAAGTTTAGAGTGGAGACATTGTTCTTGTTGGATGGTGGGATAAGTGGGCACTGTGCCCTTGTTTCTAGCCAAATTTGGCCCCTGATTGGGGATTTCCTGGCTCTTCCTGCCTGGCACTGATCCACGGTCTGTCCACACACACACACACACACACACACTCTTGAGAATCTATTAAATCTCCAATGATCTCAAGCGCAAAGCACCAAGCAGCAAAACACTTCAGCTGTGTACTCCCGAGCCACATAAATGACTGAAAATGGCATCGACAACAGAGAAAACCGTGGTTAGAACATATCTATCCCTTTAAATGTACAGTTAATTTTATTTCCTTAATTTTTCTCTTGTAGGAAGGAGAAATTCGGGTCTGTGTATCCTCAAACAGGCACTGGAAAGTGCTGTGGATGAAATTTTCAATCGGGCCCATGAGAGGACCTCAATTTTGGCGGTACACCATGTACAAGTGTGTGTGTGTGTGTATATGTGTTGGATTGCCTCAGGGACTATTAGCATCCCCTGGGGAAACAAACTCTGAACATCTTATACAAAGCTAAAACAAATCCTGTCCTCTAAGTGCTGAAGCAAAATAAACTCAATGCAACTTTTTTTTTTTAGCCAGGAGGCTCAATTTTTTTATTTTATTTTTTTTTGCTGCTGCAAAGTGCATACAAGGAGAAAACATCAGGGAATGAATTGTGCACGTTTCACTCCTTTCTGCCGATTAGCATTTTTTGAAAAGAAGACATCTGCGCCCCCTCCTCGGGACTGAATAAGCACTTACTCAGGTAGTGAATCATGGAAAAGCTCCATCTCCGATGGCTTCGGGAGGCCCCGCGATATTAAAAATTCATACCGCTCTCTGAATTCGGTTCTTTTTGTTTATGCCAATCGATAGCTTTTAGATACGATGCTGTGTAGCGTGCTCGGATCAATACGATCCACTGACAACACGCTGCTATTTGCCATGTGAGTCGATCCCGGATTCAATCCCCAGCTTCATTCTGCCCGATTATGTTACCCGTATTTAATAAACGTGTCTTCTTTTTCTTTTTATTTTGAGAGTTTGCAGGCTGTACAACAATGAACCGTTTACAAATCTTTACACCTGAATTAATTAGCTGTGGCGTGAAGAAAGCGGCAGAGACGTCGCACCTCATTATCCAATCAGTCAATCTTTTCCTGACAATTACCACCTTTTCGTCCTCAGAACAAACAACTTCGGGTGACAAGAAAATTATTCCGGCGCTAAGTAAACAGACATGACCTGTGTTTTGAAAATAAATAAATAAATAAATAAATACCGTACAGTCAGTCTCGCTCCAACATCGATAATGTGCCACGATTAATGGGTAAATGTGTTCTCTAACTTCACAGCCCGCCTCAGGTAAAGCTAATGCGCTAATTAGCAAGCTTCAGCTCTTTGCTTAAGTAGAAAGAAGGCAGTCTGTCTGTCAAAAAGTTAATTAGTTAGATTGGTTTATGTTTCTACTGCCACAGAACTCTGAATGGCTTTTATTCCATCCTACTGCAGTAATAACAGCTTAATAACAACTTATTTAGTCTCTGGTGTAGGTACATTCTGAGGTAAGTTTTCTGAGAAACACAACAAGCTGCATTTTTTGCGTCTTATTCATATCAAAAGAGAGTTAACTGGAGATTCCTGTGAGGAAAAGTAAACTGTTTGAAGCAACTATAGCATTAGTGATTAGTTTACTGATAAATTACATACATCACTGCGTTTTATTCCTTATATTATGATGTAATAGTAAGAAAATGACATACATCAACGTGACGTGCCATTCAACAAAATTGGGTTTTGAAGCATAAGGCTGAATCTGAGCACAGATTATAGCTCTACACACTTCAGGATTCATCATCCTGCTCTTGTCAACAGTTCTATCGTTAATAAATACAAGGGAACCTGTTCCATTGGCAGCCATATGCAATCACGCCGTAAGACGAGGCGAGCAGTTCGTTCTCTCAAACATGCCTTTCTTTTCCCATCATTCATCTTTGCCAAGTTTTTACTTTGTCTCATTCATCCATCCTGAAGTGTTTTTGGCAAACCCTTGAGCTCAATCCTTTGCATTTACAATGGTGAGATTTTCTCTTAATTATTGGCTTTGACACAGATATTCTTGATCTTTTTTAAAGGGGTGAGAATTCTTCTGTCATCACACAACACTTCCAGGGATTTTTTTTTTTTTGGTTTTTTGGTGGTGTTTTTTGGTGCTCACCATGATACCAAATGGTTGATTCATACCTGATGTTCCTCTCTCTCTCTCTCTCTCTCTCTCTCTCTCTAATGGGGTCATTGGAATTTTTCAGCCTAATGTTAGCTCTTTGGGCTTCATATTGAAAGTGAACAGCAGCAGATTCCAAACAAAAATGGTTTAAACTCCAGATTTTATCTGACAGAATCACACACACACCACCACCAAAGAGCTAAGCAGCCAATTTTCCATTTACATTTGGACCACATATTAAAAGTGCTGTAATTTTTATACCGTTCAACCAATTTGCATGAAAATAGCCTCGAATTAAAGATCAAGGTCTGTGTTTTAATGTAGTCTCAAATCCTGTGGTAAAAATAACAATATTTCTGTCAGATCAGTGTCCAGATATTTGGTACCCCACTTTATAATTCATAAATGAATGTTTGTTGAGTGTATATGGTATATTTGAGCCAGTAATGTTTATTACTGATAATGTCTGTTATTTATAACTGAGATTCATAATGAATAATTAAGGCTTACAAATGAACCTATAATTTAAAATAAAAAAGAAGAAGAAGAAGAAGAAGGACAGAATGACACAAATCAACCAAGTACCCGACCCCAGCTCACCGTCCAGCAATCGAGTGTCAGTCAAACCCTGAGGGGGAGGTTTAGTGCTAACAAGTGTGAAATCTACATGACTTGATCATGAGTGTAACACCTGATCCTTGGGCGAAATAGTGAAGAAAGACGGTGTGAGAGAGAAAGAAAGAAGGAGAGATGGAAGGTGGGGGTGGTGTTGGTGTCCTCTTGCTCTCTCAGACAGGGAAAATAAGAATCACACACCAGATTACTGTGAATTACATCCTTGAGGATGACATCATTACTGAGAGAATCAGTCACCCTCACACTCAATCTCACACACACACACAGAGGTAGGTAATCACCAGGGGCAGGTTGCTTTCTGCACTGTGTGTGATAAGCCCTGTGGAGCGTCTGCTGACACACACACACACACACACCACATCAAGAGCTGCTCCTGCCTCATATAACACTAGCGCTCCTGTCTCCATATGGTGTCTAACTCTGATTCTAAGCAAGACCACCGTCACATCTTCTTTCCTTAACACACATTTCACATGAACTCCTTCGCCAGCCTCTGTCAAAGGTAATAACACACACACACACACACACACTGCGGCTTGTTGTGTTTCCTTGTGGTGGAGAACTCACCACCTGCTACAGAACGCTGACACTGGAGACTCCTAATGATATAAATGATATATATTTATTTGTTAAACAACACATTTACTTATTATTAAAATTAGATTATGTAGCATCCCACACATGACACACACACCTCCTGACCAATCAGATTCAAGAATACAACATCACTGTAGTATTAATGATAAATTATCCACTTAATTATTCCAAGCCAACCAGAAAGCAGTCATGTCGGAAATTGAGTGTCCCGAAGTGTAGTCCTTATCAGTGTCCCAACTCATCCACACACTATACTGATCCTTTTACACTACCTAGGGAGCTGATTGAGACGCAGCTTTGAACAGAAATGAACGGAGACAACATTGCAATATTGACTTCAATGAATGTCTGGCTCTTCCAGCAGACTAAAAATTCTCTTTAACACACACACACACACACATCTAAAACCGGATTCCACCAGATAACACGTTAATTAATACTCTCACTAATGCATTTACTTATGCTTTTAGTAAAGGTCTGTGGGTCTCCATGTACATACACTCAGTATGCTTTCCTCTCCATTACAAGGCCCACAAGTATTAAGGCATTTGCGGGAACGTTCTAGAAAAAGAGAAGCAACGAAGCAGAAAGTCCCAAAGGCCAATTCGCAGCATCACACCCAGATAACCTTTCCTTTGGTTACTGTGGCAAGTGGCTGTGGTGTAGGAGAAATAACACACTTTGGGCTGTACTAGTTTTGGAAAATAATCAGTATCTTGTCATGTTTTAGTCCATATTTAACATAATCTATGTTAATAAGCAGTATTATATCATTAACATTAACGAATGACACATAAGAGTGCAGGAAATAGGCTCATTACTAAGCAGAGTGCAAATTTAATACCCCTTACTATACTAATGTGATAAAAGCACTAATCCTATCTAAAGGAAGTAATCTTAGACTTAAAATGCCAGACTTGGTTGTTTAATCGAATTCCACATCCGAATAAGAATAAGAATGCCAACTGGATGATAGCGGGATTTGATTCCGGCAGTTTGCGTCTTATATTTCAGGAGGTCGTTGGTTGGATTCCCTCAGTGCTAAGTGACTACCCGGTCCGTCCATTTGCTCGTTGTGATTTCATAAAGCTGCTCCCTGAACGTATTACAGATGGACATCGACCTAAAAAAGCCGTCCTTACAAGGCAGTCGTTCGTTATGAGAGACGAGGCAGAGGTCGCAAGACAGAGGAGCAGGAGTGAAAAAAGTTGTACTCCTAATGCTAATAAACGTCTCGCAAATGTTTTACGCGACACTGTAAAGCAAAGGGGCTCGAATAGTGGTTTAATGTTACCTACAGAGCAAAAAAACTGAAGAAGAATCTTCTACATAGTTAGCATACAGGTGAAACCCAGAGTTAGCTTACTGCTTTAAAAGAAATTTAGCACATAGATTCAACACAGAGCTAGCTCACTACTTCAAAACAAAATTAGCATACAGGTTCAACACTGCGCTAGCTTTCGGCTTTAAAGCCAACATAGTTTCATCTCAGAGCTGGCATACTGCTTCAAAACAAAGTTAGCGTACAGATTCAACACAGAGATAGCTTACAGCTATAAAACAATGACTTAACTCAGAGCTAGCATAATGCTTCAAAACATTCATATCAAACTAATTCACCTCAGAGTTAGCAGACAAATTCACCTCAGAGCTAGCAAACAGTTTCAAACCAAACTTAGCATCTAGATTTATCTTAGCTAGCATACTTCTTCAAAATAAAGTTAGCGTATAGACTCAACACAGCACTAGCACACTGCTTCAAACCAAACATACACATTCACCTCAGGGCTAGCACACTGCTTTTAAACAAAGTAAGCGTACAGATTCAACACTCGGTTAGCATCCAGAGAAAGAAGAAAGGGAAAAGAAATACACAGTGCACCATAATTGCTAACCGCACCTTTTCTTCTGCTAGTCACTGACTAATTAGCCAAGGAATGCGCTAATCAGCTAAACAAATGAACAAATCAAAGTCCTGGTGTGTTTTGCATGCAGGAATGGCTCATATTTCCCTCATGAACCATAAATACATATTAAATTAATAAATCATCCTGGAACATGATTTTAATTGAGCAGGTTCTGAGGTAATTTTGATCACCAAAATATTCATCTTCTATACTCGTCTATTCATCGATACTTTATACTTTGCTTTCTTTATACAAAGCTGTATACTGTATACGTCAGGATAACTTAAGAACTCGATAATAATTATTAGAGCTATTTTTATTTGTGCTAACACGGGCTTAGCTTGAGCACGAAGCACAGTGTAGTGCTTCTTTTCAATAAATACACAGTAACATTAAGCTTAGCAACTCCACATTCGATTGATTTCCCTAAAGCCATGTTCTTCAGTGGTCCTGCCCTACGGGAAAGAGCCGTGGGCATGCCTTCCAGGCACGCTTTCTTTCTTTCTTTGAAAACATTTCAAGTCCACTTCACTTCGTCTGCTTAACCAGCCTGTCTTAACATCAATAAGCTATATTAATAAACCTACTGGTTTTATTTATTTATTTTAACAGCGCTTTAGTTTGCACTTGAATTTGAGCGGGAAGAAAATTTTCAGATCTCATCATCACCATACACCATAAATTTTGGCAGGCCACGGCTAAACAAGTATTAAAATAAGATGTGGATTATTCCCAGTTTAACCAAGTGTCTCCAAGCGGGTCTCCAGCATGGGACAAGGAGGCTGAAGACTGCAGCCCCTAGCGTCAGTCGCTAGTTTGCCTCTTGAGACCAGGGGAGTGAGGTTTACCTGTACAGCACCTACCGCTGGCCTCCGTTACACACGTGTATCACTATATGTCGCTTGCACACCTTCCGGAACTTTCCGAGAGAGTCAACAGGAAGCAGTGACAATCTCTTGCTTTAAATAGGTGGCTGAATGGAGATGTTTCGAATTCCTCTGTCCAGCCTGAGGGCCTTTTTTTCATGGCAACATCCCAAATCAGGGTCTAAATCTTAATAAGCACTGGAGCACAGCAAATCCCCTCAGCGAGGGAATGGATAAGGAGAGGGCGTGAGAGAGAGAGAGAGAGAGAGAGAGAGAGAGAGGCACTCTCGATATATCAGCTGTAAAGAGGACATGGCTCATCGAATCTCAGATGAAAAGCCCATGCTGTAACACACACACACACACTCATATATAAAGTGCTCTCAGGACTGGATGGCGAACCAAAAAAAAAAAAGAAAAGATGATTAGAGTGACTGTGCAAACAACTAAAAGCGTTGGCGTATTGACGTGTGAATTATATATAGCACTAGAAGTGTTTATGGAATAAACAGAAAAGGAAACGCGAAAGAAGAAAAAAGGTCGTAACCTGATTCGAAAACACAAACCTGCTGATATCTCTCATCCTGTCTTTCTCTTCTCTTCACTTCTCTCTCTCTCTCTCTCTCTCTCTCCCTAACCATCCCATACTATTTCATCCCTAGTGGCGAGGGGGATGAGCCGGTCCACTGCGAGCCATCGATTTCCTGTTGTGTATGCACGGTGGGTGGACTTTCTGAAATCATCCACCATTTCACTCTTTCTCTCTCTCTCTCTCTCTCTCTCCCTCTCTCTCTTTCTTTCTTATAGAAAATAAACATGATTTGCCTGTTCAGCCAGACAAGGAGTTTTTTTTTCTCTCTAATAGCCTCAGGCAGGCTGCCGTCACGACAGAATTACTTTGACGTAAACCAAAAAAAGAAAGAAACTGCTTAAAAAAATAAATAAATCTATAACCAAATAAAGAAAGAAATGAGCAACCATCGAATGATCATTTCTTGCTGGTAAAGAATTTCATATTTAAGGATACAAACCCTAGCTGGCCACTCTAATAGGAACACATCTGCATACATGCAGTGGGCTGACATAAAACATATATAAAAAGATTGCTAACTAATAGCACCGCAGATTAAGCATTAAACAAAATGGCTGGCCATGGAGCTTAATAATAGCTAGCTGTCATTTAGTGTTTGAATGCTAAATAAGCTCTTATGTGTCTAGGAGGCTGCGTGTAATTACAGCCTCAAAATAAAATGTGTTTGCTTCATCCGCCGTGTTATTTTTTTTAATATTTATAATCAAATAAATTAAGAAATGAGCGGTCATCGAATAATCATCTCATCTTGCCGGTAAAGGAAAAAAAAAAACACGAGAGAAGAAAAATGAGCCGTCGTCCGTAAAGCAAAGTGCGATGATTGCAGGAAATCAATAGCTGGATAGAATAATGATGGTGTTTTTAGGGGGAAAGCAACGTAAATGGGTAGAGGGTCATTATCTCTTCCTTTCTCCCCCCCTCTCTTCTCTCTCTCTCTCTCTCTCGCTTTCATCTGCGAAATGAGGAAAGTTTTTTTTTTTTTTAGCCCTTTCTGTCTGCTTGCCTAAATGACTCTGACGCCTCGACGTCGTGATTATGTCTCTAATCTAGTTGTAATTGTGCGATACGAGGCCTGCGCTCCGTTGTCTCGGCATCATTATCACCTCTGACCCTCAGAGGTCAGGCTTTCTCTGGCGCCCGGGCTGTCTAACAAAATTAACATGGCTGTGCAAGAAAATTGGCCACGCAAGCCAAATTAAACCAATTTCCAAGTCGGCAAGCAGAAATAAATAAATAAATAAATAAATAAATAAATAAATGTTGCCAGTGGTGAATGGTGTATCAGGATAAATGACAAGATGTCAATTTTCAAATTCACAATTTCGATCACACGACCAGGCAGAACTATAAAGAAAATACATCAAATTTATTCCTTGCTTTTATTTTTTTTGGTGTGTATTGTATTATTGTATATATATTACATTTTTTTAAAAAATAGTATACTAATGTGAAAGTATTTCTTCTGTTGTTTAATTTTATTTTCTACATAAAACCTTTTTAAAAATATTTTGAAAATTTTTTTTATTTTATTTTACGGATAATTCTATCCCACAGTTATATAAGTTCCTTGACATTTTTTTCTTTTATACTTTTTTGTGCATTCGATTATTATTATTTTATTTTTTTTTATTTCTTTTTATCATTTGAATTTCACTAAAATATTGTATAGCACTCTATATGAGAGTCTATATGTTTGATGTGTAGGAAAAGTGCTCTATAAATCCATAACGGTCATTATTAGCAGTAGTAGCAATAGTAACATAAGTATTATTATTAATTGTAACAATGGTATTATAAGTGTACTAAGTACTGGCATGTCAGCATGGTTAAACTATGGAAGGAAAGAAACTCCCAAGTAGTCAAGACAATAGATTACTTTAAGTTGGATTATAATATAGAGGCAGCAGTAATATAAGTAGTAGTTGTAAAATTCAGTACTTAAAGCCAGTATTACTTAATTCACCTAAATTCAGTATTACTTTAAAGAGCTATGTACAACAACACGGAGTTTACAGTCGCTGTAGTAAACACTCATAAGAACATATGGCTATTTTTATCGCGAACGTCACCATCCCTGGTGGTCTAGTGGCTAGGATTCGGCGCTCTCACCGCCGCGGCCCGGGTTCGATTCCCGGTCAGGGAAAGGCGCTATTTTGAAAATTTTCCCCGATGTGATTCGTCTAATGGATTATTTTATCATTCAGCACGTCAAACACAAACCGTACAAAGCACACGGTTCTTCTGTTTGTCCCTTCGTGTAAGTGATGTCTGTTTACTTCTAGTTTCTTCTCTAAAGGTATTTAAAAAAGGAAGAAATCTATATTTGTTCACATTCATTACTGACCCTGCGCTCTGACCCCAACCTCCAAGGATGGGATATGCGAAGAAAGAATTTCACTGTGCTGTAATGTATATGTGACAAATAAAGGCTGTTTCATTTCATTTCATTTCTTCTCTATCCCTGCTGATGTCATTTAATGTAATAAATTGCCCCAATAGACAATGAATGAATGATTGAATCTACAGTCTGGGCAAATCAGAAATCAGCCCCACCCTTTACTTCCTACCACAACACACTGCACTGTAGTACATAATTCAGTAAAAGTGGTTTGTACGGTCGGCGGTCAGAACGCCTTCATCCGCTTTTGTCTTCGTTCGTTTACTAATTATTTTTGAGACAGAGAGACGAAAAAAAACATAAATCTCAGAGGTCGGGGTTTGATTACTATTCACAATGCTGCCTCGTTGCCTGTGTGGAATTAAATAAATATTAGCAAAGGGGTAAAGGAGAAGGTCAGGGTCAAAATCTGACAGACAGGCACAGCAGGGGAAGCTCGGAAGACAAAGACAGTAACACACACACACACACACAGAAGCAGGACCTGGAGTGAATGCTAAAAAGTAGCTTTTCTACTCATATACACTCACACACACATACACCACTTTCTCTTTCAATTACCCAGAGAAAAGAGAGGAGAGAAGAATAGGATCCACTCGCTGGGTGGAACGAAGGCAGACGGAGAGGAATAAATGATAAAGAAAGTGAAAAGAGAGAGAGAGAGCTATAGAGAGAGGGTAAGAAAGTAAATGAGAATGATGGCAAGAAGTTAAACTTGAACTTTCTGCCTTGTTTACATTTTTGTCTCTGCCTTCTACAAAACTCTGACAGTGGAGACTCCTTCCAGAAGACAGACAATGACCAACCATCACACACATCTGTAGTATAATGAGGACAATAATATAAACATTGCTTTGTTGCACAGAATGACTCATCACGTTCTGACCAATCAGATTTGAGAATTTATCAGCATGTAAAAAGATTAAGAGACTGCAAGAGAAAGTCAAGTAAAATGTAGGAGAAAAGCGAAGGAATGAAGTGAAGGAAAAAAAGAGAAAGGATGAGCGAGAGGGAGGATGTACGCGTGTGTCGTCACGTGAGAGGATGATAAATATTTAACGGTGCAGGCTGAGACTCACGTTTCTCTAGCAGGTGATGCAGCCTTTCGACTGCTGCCTGGGGATAGATGCCTCACCCACACACACACACACACACACACACACACAGAGAGCTCATCTACTGCTTTACATCATTTACAGACTTGAAACTGCACTTTGCCTATGACGAACCAGATAACTTTTACTGGTTAACATGTGTTAATTAAGAATTAAGACATTTGGAAAGTATTTTAAGGATCTAGGTTTTTTTTAAGAATTTGACACTAATGGCATTGACAGTAATGCCTCCACCACTATCATAATTTGTACACCAGTCTCACAGGATTTCATAATTTTCACAGAACTTAATCTTGCAATATTTTTAAAATAACCGCAGACTTGGACCAAGACACATCATATGAGGTCAACATGCACTCAGCTAAAGCCATTCAAAAAACGTTTTGAACCTTTTGAAATAAGCTGCAGCAAAATCAACTATTTTGGGCTGCAACAATCACAATAAACCCCAGAAGATCCTGAAGAAACCTAGAAATACCTTTAAAACAGGAAAGGAATCTATTGAAGAAAGAGTATTCAAGACGTTTGACCTTGCTGTGACCTTGGATCAATTGCAAAATCGAATCTGTTTATCAGCAGCTAAAGCAGGAAAGCATCTCAGATCACATGACATGTCAAACCTTTTGGTGGATGATCTACAATAGCAGGAGACCAATAACAGGAATCTGAGGATACAATGGGAACATTTTCATCTACTTGATGTTCAGCTGATTGGATAACTGCACGAAGCAGGTGTACCTAATGAAGTGGCCGGTACTCTACTCTATTGAAACTACTGGATTTAGGTCAAGCTTAAATAAAAGTAGACACTCATTTATTCTAGTTGTTCATCCAAAGAGCAAAACTAGCTTCGTTTTAATACACTGACAGACTGTTAAGAGTCGCTTTTAAGCCCGAAGCTCATTAATCAAGATCAGCATTTCGAAGCCTGGGCTTTCTCCTCCTAAAGACTATTATTATGAGGCGGTGTCACACGCACTCGTTTGAAAGCAGGTCGTTCAGGGATTCACAGCTGCTAAAACATTAACGGCTTCGCACTAACACACTGTGTGCTCGCTTAACTCCATCTAATTGGCTTACCATAATATAGTTTGTAGCAGTGCAGCCTTCAAAGGCCGAGTCAGCGGCTTTTCCTCGGTCTTAATTAAGGCCGACCGGAGGGACTGAATAGAGTAGAGAGCCTGAGCATTACTGCAATTCTTCAGATTTTATGGATAGATAGGAGTTGTTGTGGGATATGTGAGGCGGCAGGGGCTCTAATAGGTATTGGTGTAGGGGAACATTTGAGCTAAGACCGAAATGGTTCATAGTACACAGAGAACCTGCTAGAGTTGGCACCAACAGTTACTAGCACATGGAGTTTGTGAGGTTGCGAGGTAATCAGCTAAGTAAACAGCTACATCCCTCCATTATTATGGCACATAATGAACACATGGCAAAGGGTCCTATGTACCTATAGTCCTTTGCTCCCTAGTTCAATATTCCATTAACACAAGTGAAGTAAACTTTTCAAAAGGTTAATTGTAGTCAGGACTCATTTACCCAGGGCCCTATTAACTTTACATACCAAAGACACATTTAAATGAATAACAACATCCACACTTGACATTTATGAAAGTTATGAACTTGGAAATTTAACTAGGTTGCACACTCTGAGCCCTCATTTGCTGCTCTAATAGCTGTTTGCCTATGTTCACACATTCATCCAGTTCAACTCCATGCACAAAAATTGTGAAATAGTGTACACTAAATGGAAGAAATGTCATACTGTAGTCTATAAAATACTGTAAAGAGAACATAGCACCCATTTAGCAGCGCTTTAAATACGGGAAACATACGTTCATGGGTGACATAGGACCTTAGGAATATAGAACCCTGGATACATAGAGCCTTGGGAACGTAATATCCAGGGAACTAAAAACCTTGGGAACATAGAGCCCATTTATCATGTGTTTATTATGTGCAATATAAATCTGGAGAATACAGGACACTTGAAGCACAGAGCCTTGGGAACAGCAGACCCAGGGGACATAGAACCTTGGGAGCACAGGACCATGGGATCATGTCATATGTTCATAATGTGCCATATAAATCTGGGGAACACAGTACCCTGGAATCATAGGACCTTTGTCACGTGTACATACTGTGCCATGTACATATGGGGAGCAAAGGACCCTTGCGACATAAGACCCCTTGTGATGTGTTCATTATATACCATGTAAATCTGGGACTTAGAACTTAGGACTTGGGAAACATAGAACCATGGAAACAGGGACCCTGGGAACATTGGACCCCTTGTTATGTGTTAATTATTTGCCATGCAATTCTGGGGAACATAGGACCCTGGGAACACAGATATGCTCCCAATCAGCGCTAATTGTGACTGAGCTAGATTTGTAACACCATCTGCTAATAACAACCTTTGAGTGTTCAAAACTATTCTGTAGCATGTTATATAAAGTGATAAAGTGATATATGAAGTGCATGTACATGAGTAAAAAGAATCAATTATTAATCTTTAAAAAAGATGAAATAAAGTGCTAATCTTCCAGTACAGCTTATACTCGATTTAACTTATACCACATTATCCTACATGATATTTAATTTTTTTCCCCCTGGTGTCGTATGCTCCTGCAAGCCAGAGCTATGAATTATTCAGAAAGAAAAAAAAAGATGGACCAGCACAAGATGGAGAGTCACCAGGACTCGTTCGTTTCCTGTCACTTTTCTTCCTTCCTCTTGCTATCCTGTATCTTCCTCTGCCTCGCTCGTTCCCTTCGTCCATCCATTTCCCTCGGTTCTCTTCTGCGCGGTCGGGCTCAGGTGTCTAGATATCAATATCACGACAAAAATAATAACAATCGAGTCCTCATAATGAAGCGTGACGAAACCATGAGCTAAAGGTCTGTCACTGTAATTAGCGGAGAAACTACTAGCTCCTCGCCAACAGTAATGAAGCTAGCGTGGATAACCTTGCTACCCTCCGATGTTTTCCGACCTTGAAATGGTGAACAAACCTCGCTCGCTCACACTATTAGCGGTGATTAGCTCCTGCCTCTCAAATGCCAAGCGCTAAATAACAACGAGTGCAAACTCCTGCAGGCCGAGACACGCATCGATCTAAAACATAGCATTGTCTGAGGAGGGATTAAAACTCCCCGGTGACATTATCAAAAGTAAGCTTCGGCTAATGAAAGTAAGGCCATAAAGACGAGTAGTTCAACAGAGAGTTCTAGAAAGTTCCAGCAAAACAGTCTGCTGAGGTAAATAATGTAATGTAAAATCTCACATTGCTAATCTTTCACTTCAGCTAACAATGTTGACAGAAATGTAGCCTCTAGGTAAGGACTTGCTAACATTTTTTATGCACATTTTTCTACACTGTTTCTTCATTCACCATTTTTCTGTGTAAAGTGTGACTGCTGAAGGGGTAAAAAAAATTAGCGCTGGTCAAAGATTTAACACTCTGTCAAGACGACCATGCTAATAAAGCATCAATCTCTGACAAAAACTAGCTTGACAAAACACAGGTCTGCTTTAAGAGTCAGGAGTTTAGACCCAGCTGCGCCTCAGGTAAAGGAAAGCCTTGCATTATTAATACTAGGTGTGCTTTTTTTGTTTTTAGCTCAACATTGCTTCAGTTGTTCCAGCACAGAGGTCAGTTGGAACATGGCACACATCTGGAAACACATCTTGACACCAAAGTGGCTGCTTTTCGTATACAGCAATCTCTTTAAGCTGAAAGATAGGACAGATGATTGATTGCCTACATGTGTAGCTGACTTCCTTTAGCGATGTATCATGTTTTGGGCTGCAGCTGCATAGCGATTAGCATGATTCCTTATTAATACATATTCTATCGTACATAATACGCTATAAGAGCTATCAAAAATGATCATAATATGCTATCAGGGACAAAGATTTCTGATAAGTTTTTGAAGGTTTTTGATCCAGAAGTTAAAATAAGAGCAATTCTGTTGCTCAAATGATCCAGGATGGAAAATTAGCAATGATTTGAAAACTAGCAATGACAAACCTAGCCAGCTACACTGCCTTATACACTCCCTGTTTCCATTTCTGTCTCTTCTTCTTGGCCTCGGCAACCGTGCAATAAACAACGTCATTATTTAAGTCTGTAAAACATTGGGAAAAAAAGGCCATGTTTGGATGCATCCAATTAAAATAAAATATGTACTAAACCTTTTACTCTCCCACTTCTCTTCGTCCGTGGGGAACGCAGGACCTATATTTGGCCGTGAGGTGTTTCAGAAGAACATCCATTTACCGGGAGGCTTGTTCTTTGGCCTTGTTTTCAACCCCCCCTCCCCCAATAACACCCCCTTATACCATCCCTCCCTAGCCTCTTTTCCCTCATGGTTTAGAAATAGTCTGCATAAAATCGTACCAATTTTGTAGCTCAGAGGAAGAAAACGGTGCGGGAAAAGGTGAAAGGCAAAGGGGGAACAACATGCTGGATGAAAATGAGTAACAGCTGGAGCGGATGGAGAGAGCAGTAAGAGCGATAGATTGATATTCGGTAAGCGTGTTCACCTTTTTTTTTACCATCCAGACCCCCCACGGAAACATCTGGCTCTCGGCCCATAACACCCTGCTGCTTTGACAGAGCTAAAAGAGCCACCCTGCAGTCTTCGACGAGAAAGAGACATGCGGAAAAAAGTGTCGTGATGGAATAATGCACTAGCTCAGGGAGTGTCTGACCTTCAGAGATCCCATATTAAAAAATATATATATATATATATATATATATATATATATATATATGAAATATATATTTAAAACTGGCAACTCCTCAGCCATTTCTTATGTCTGTGACACACACATCCACTTCTTACCTTCTACTTCAAGTATGACTTGCCAGATTTAGAAGTCGCACCATTTCCCAAAAGGAAGTTAAAAGAAATGAAGAAAATGTCTTTTACAGATTTGACAATTAACCTCGCCTCACATCTGGTTTAACTTCCGATACGTTCATATATCACGATATTACAATGCTGCTCTTTTAAAAGAAAGCTCCCTGGAGATTGAATATCGGAAAGAACAAGAAACATAAAGGGTGTATGCATTTTAAAAGCGTTCCCTGCCTTTTTTAAATGGTAATTTGTCCGATCTAGTTCTTAATATGACTGCGATTGAGTAAAATGAATAGAAAAACGATTCACTTTGAACTAGTATGCTTTCTTCAAATTCAGATGGTTTTTCCTCTCACTTTTGATCCTTATACATTTAGAAATCCATCCATTTTCTGTACCGCTTATCCTACACCTACAACCTGAAGCCTATCCCAGGGGACTTGACAGGGGACAGGATGCCAGCCAATCATATGGTACAATTGCACACACTTCTTTAGACTGGGGAGGAAACTAGAGAACCGAAGGAAACTCCTGAAGCATAAGGAGAACATGTAAACTACCGTGGTGGGAATCTAGCCCCCTGGGTATGAGGAAACTGCACAAGTCACTAAGCCACCATGCACCCCCCAACTTAGAAACCCTAATCCTCAATTACTAAACTGCAGCCAGAAATCAGTGTGTTAAACACCTGATGCCTAACCAGTATGAATTAGAAAAATAATAATAATAAAAAAAAACTGTCATTATTATTCTCAAAGTACATAGAAAGAGGAAGTTGAAGTAGTTCAAGATACAAAGTGGCACCCACTTATGTATGAATGCCAGGAGCGTACAGGGCCATTAAACTTCTATTCAGTATAACACACACACACACACAGATTTAGACAGCCGTCAGATCCAGCAACTATTATGTTCGCTGTTGAAGTGATTCGCTCAAGCTCTAATCTGATAAGTGGCCTTCAGTGTGGGTCGGGTTTAGCTCCTTTTCAATAAACTGCACACACACACACACACACACACACACACAGAATCGCAGCAGCCTACTAAAAGATAATAATGGAGAAAGATGTTCCACTAACTCTATAACAATGTAAGACATAAGGAATAAAACACAACAAATACAACAGGGTCATATTTACACCGTTCGCAGAAGAAGTAAAGAGTTGAAATCCAAGCCCTGAGTCGTGAAAGAGTTGTAAATTAAGCCAGACTTAAAGTTCCAGGACTCAGGTACAATGGCACTGAAGGGATGAAAAGAAACATTATACGTTGTTTTTATAAACAGGAAGGAAAGGAATCACTCTGATCATCTGTCCTCTTTGAACGAATTGTCTCCTGTTATCTGTTACGTAACTGTATTAAATATGAAGAGACAAAAGGAAGGTGGAAGATGGTGAGATGCTGAGAGACAGTTGAGAGAAAGTGACGGGAAGAGAAAGGGAGTGAGATCAATGTGTGTGTATGAGAGAAAGAGAGCTAGAGAGTTGGCAGGTGTCTGGGCTTCCCGGGTCTCCACGTTGGGACCATAATTGGTCGTGGCAGACATAGTCGGCTCGAACGGCCTGTTTCAGCCCACCCCCAGGAAAGGAAAAAGAGAGACAGAAAACTGAGATGCGGAATAAGTATGTGCGTGAGAGAAACTGACACATGAGACAGTGAAGAGTCCACACAGAAGAAAACACGGAGAGACAGAGAGATCTCAAGAAGATAAGTGTTGTGACAGCAGAACTCACTTTAATGGTTACATAATCCCCCGATGCTGCAAAATCAGGGCCACAGCAGTGAATTATTATGCCATGCTTTTGTGCTCTCAGTGAAGCACAATATAAGAGGCTACAACTGCATTTTGTTGTGTAATTTGTTGCTTTTAATGGCAATAGAGTTGATTCAAGAAGCCGCAAATGATAATTACTGAGAGCTCTTCTGCTCACGACACATGAGCTGATTAAGGTCGACATTTACAATCATTGTAAATGCCAAGACAGACAATGCTGGAAACACTGCTAAAAATGTTTCCATCTTAATCCAAATGATACCTAAACAAAACATAAAGAGTCTGCATACGATTCTGCCCAACCATTTAAATTGTATCCAAATCAAGTACCACCCAACTGGCATTGAGAACAGGGCTTGCATTAAGGTTAACTTTAATTTTCAACTACGTTTCTCTAAATGTAGTGAATTCTGCAAGCTGAGTCTGCTTCTTTCCATGACAGCTACCACTGTAAGAAATTATTTCGGTACATTTGCTGAAGTTTGAAAGCTCTTTTTGAGCCCAGGAACACCCCAGAGAACCAATTCCTGGTTGTAAAATGTGGTGCTTTTGGGCTTGATTAGGTTTAGAATTAGGATTAGACCCACTGTAGTGTGGTGTGCATCAGGCATGGTAACTATCTACTCTATAGGCTGCGTGCCGAGCGACTGCATGACTAAAAATCTTCTTGGTCAAAGATTTGCAGGTATTCATGTAGGGTGACATACTATGTATCCAGAAAGTGACATTCTTCACTGCTTGTGAGCTGGGATCGAAAGAAAACAGTAAAAGTGACCTAAACCTAGTGCCATGCCCAAGCGACCTATAGAAATACCTATAACGGTGGTTAACGGTGGAGTCCCTCCACCAAATGAGCCCATAATTGGTCTTGGGTACAGACTGGATTTGCATTTGGTTCCCGGCTTTAGATCAAAATCCCCATGACTAGACCCCCATGACTGGCAAGTTCCAAACAAGAATTCTGTTATTTCCACCTAAAGAGCAGAGTTCTGGGGTAGTTCTGGACAACCAACTTCTCTCATTTTCACCCTGATTCAGTCAAGAGTGGTTTCTCCTGACGCCCACGGCCAAAATGGACCCACACTTACCCATTGGCTCTCATTAAACCCTTATCTGCACTACGTTCCCTTGGACCCTCTAGCACAGATTCCTTGATCCTTGATTACTTGAGAAACAAGGAAAAGACCTGCATCAAGACTCTTCTTGATACAAGTACCCACTTATTCACCATCTTTAAACAAAGACTCAAGACCCTCTCTACTAACTCCTCTCTATTTTAGCTTAAGAGTATTCTTAGACACTGACCTACTTGTACGAGGATGTGTTTTTGATGGAGGCTATGAGGCACTTCTGCCTAAGGGTGTCTGCCAAATGCTGTAAATGTAAATGCAATTATGCTCTCTTGGAATCCCGCTACAGGTGGCTGTGGCATCATTGGGGTTTGTACTCCCAGTGATAGGTCAAACACATTACTCTTTATAATGCAGTGCAATTTACAGCCCAAAACAAAGCCTCCACCATCCTACCATCTATTCTCGATGGCGCAGAGAACCCATCATGCCTAATTCCATTAACTTTTCTGGAAGAAAGAACCAGGAGAGAGTGAGATAGAAGATGCAACTCTATGCTCAATCACTGACCTGTGGACTGTGGGTTCTTATCAGATGGTGCCCTGCCGCTGTGTTGAAAGAGGTCCTGCTTTAATGAGCTCTCCACTGAGACAGCTGGTGTGCTGGAGCATGCTAATCTACTCTAGTCTGGTTTGACGTTCTGGCCTAAGATCAGCTTTCTGGGACTGTAATTACATTCTAAGAAGGGCAAAGACCATAGAGGACAAGGAACTGCAGTCATGGTCAACTTGCAAGCTGCATCAAGCTGGAAAAATGCACTAAAATGTACCAGGTCTGCATTTGATGGACGATTGGTACACCAATCCATGGGCAACGCAGCTGAGATGGTTTCTGACCAGAAGGAATATGCAATAAAAATATATATATAGTATGTTATGTTAGCTGGAGGTTTTACAGGGGTGTGGAAAACCCTCAGAAATTTGCAATGACCATTATTCAGGCATATGTAGGTAATGCTTTGGGTAATCTTCTTACTGTAAAAGAGTTCAAAGACAATTCCAGGAAGATTTTTAGCCACTGAGTCTACTTTTTAAACATTATGATTAAAATTTCATCCCTCAATAAATGTAGCTCTGACCCAAATCAATATATGTATCATTAGAAAACTTCTACAAGAGTGTCTTTGAAAGCAGCATCTTATATCACCAAAGTCCCAAAGAAATTAAAGAAAGTATGGCTACAATATATGTGGCTTTACTGATATGAATATTTCATAGACAAAAAGACGCTGGGTGCGTCATAGAGATCAGGCCGGGAGAGGCTCACTAAAATCACACAAGTTTACTGCTCAGCATTCAAATCCTGGACCTTGCTGACTTCCAAATGATCACTGGGGACACTCTGCAAGTAGCCAAGTCTAATTGAATTTCATCATTTTCTATTATTTGTTTGTCTTTTTTTTTAATGAAAGCACTTAGCCTTTTTTAAGCCACATCTTCCTGAGACCTCATGAATATTTAACGCAGAGCCAGACTGTCTCATGAAATGAGCAGTCCCTGACGCTTACAGCTGCTGGACGAGGAGGGGGTGACAATTACTGAAAGCCACAAGAAAGCCATCCAGTGAAGAAAAAAAACAGAAAAGAATTAACCAAGAGCGGTAAGGTTACAAAAACAACGCTGTGCAAAATGTCAACAATTAGACTGGGTGGCCGTTTCAGCCTAGCTAATGAGTCCATTAGCGGCTACGCTGTCTAAAGAATGCTAGCTGGGGGAAAAAAGTGAGACTCATTTCAGTGCGTCTCATTTCAACAGGCTGACCTTTTGTTTGCTGAGCTCTGAAACAAGCGGGGAAAAAACAAAAAAGGGACTGAATCATCTAACTTTAGTTTTTAGTCAAAACTGCAGATTGCTTGGGAAAGATTCTTCAGAAGACTGTTGGATCAGTATTAACAGAACCTCAGCTATACACCTGGACACAATTATGACCAAGACAGTGCTTAAAAACAAAGACAAGATAATTGGCCTAATTTTAGTTCCTGCTAACATACATAAACCTGAGAAACTTGTCTTCACTAATTCTTTGATAAATAAACCTCATATCAGTGTGTAGCCTTTGTCCTTGACTATTTTTCCTATCAACCAACCAACCCCCCTTCCCAAAAAAATATCATTGCTGCTGAGCAGTTTTACCCTCTGCTATGAGGAGGATTAACAATTTCATTCCTGGGGATTTATCGAAGTCCAATAATCTTTCTCCAGCTCTATGAAGCCTCGAGCACAGCTGTCATCTCATTCCAGTTAACCTCACAGAGCTTTCACAAAACACCTACAAAGATGTCTGCTAAAGAACTGGCACACAGTTTCAAAATATGCTACAGGGCCTACATGGTCTGGATTGCCTTCTAAAGAAAAAGACAAAACATAAGAAATGGATTGTACATGTAATGGTTAGCAAAGTCCTGGAAACTGTGAAAGACTGAAATTCGCCATTTTAACTGAGAAAACTTTCCTAGAAATCAGGGATGCTGAGACTATAGGGTATATTTCCCTGTAGTGAAGATTTGTAACAATTAGAACTAGCTTCTGATATCAGTTTTGCACACAAATATTGCAACTTATACTGATGAACAGCAGGGAGAAAGAGCTAAGATTTGTTTTCAATCCAGTAGCAAAGTCGATGAGTGTTGGCTCTTGTTACGTGTTAATTCCAGCATGGATACCCTTTGCTTAGTCAGATTGCTCGATCGTTGCTGCCTTCCCCTAAGAATATACATTGGTGTATCTAATAGGTTTTCATACTGTAACTTACAGGCATTGTAATGACTCACTAGCAACAATTATCTGAAACACACACCTCAGCACATGTTGGCAAACCTCTAATCGCCTCACTACACATCAACATACCTCAACAGATCTCTGCATACCACTACACACCTCACCAGACCAAACCTAAACACACTTCACCACATCTCCACACATCTCAAACACCAACAAACCTCAACTCAAATCTCTGCATATCATACCACAGCCCACAATACATCTACACACTTCAACACACCTAGTTACACATCTACATTCCTCAACAAACCCATGACTTCACACCTCATCAAACCTCTACACACCTGAACCCACCACTCCTAGCTATACACACCTAATCAAACCAAACCTCATCCTCAAACCTCACCATAGCCCACATCTCTACACACCTCAACACATTTGCCACACCTCTACCTCACCCCTACACACCTCACCACACCTTATTACATCAAAGCAACCTCAACATACCTCACCACAGCTATACACACACCACCACACCTCACAACTCTACACTCCTCACCACACCTCTACCCACCCCATTCACAGCTCAACAATCCTCACCACACCTTATTTCACTAAAAGAAACCTTTACACAACTCATCACAGCTATACACACATCACATCACCACATCTCACAACTCTACACTCCTCACCATGCCTCTACCCACGACACCTCAGCAATCCTCAACACCCCTCACCACAGCTATAAACACCTCTACATACCTCACCACACCTAATTACTACTCAATACAACTCCTCACTAAACTTCTACACACCACAGGTCAACATATCTCAACACACTTCTACACACCTTTTACACTAACCGCTGAACACAGCTAGCCCTGCAGTGGAACTAATGCTCACTTCCAGCTTGCCCATTACCAAAAAGCATGAAGTCACTGAGCAGTCATCAAAGAAGAAGATATAAGCGATGCAAATAAATATCCACTGTCAAATTATGGAGGAGTGAGGGCGTTTAAAAATAAATATATCCACACTGCAAAATCAGATGAACTGACTACTCACGACTACTATCAAAGACCTATGAAGTGCAATAATATTGCCTTTTATCGCAATTAAATGGGACACAGCATACAAACAGATGGATTTAGTTCAGCATCTGCATTTGAAACGAAACGTCAGACACACAAATGTACCCACAAGATGTCTGAATCTGCAGGCAGGATGAAAAAAGCCTGAGCAAATGCTTTGAAGAAGGTTACATCTCAATAACGTCCTCTCTAACCAGGAGGAATAGCGGCTTAGGATGAATAGGCGTGACTCACCAATGCCTTAAGCTATTCACACACACACAAACACACACACACACACACACTCACACAGTAACCACTATGTAACAGCTTCAGGTCAAACCCAAATTTTCCCAGCAATTTTATAAACATCTTCTGGTCTGTTGCACAGGCAGCCAATGCCGACCATGCCGTAAATCTCCTCGAAATATACAGGGACTCGAAATAATGCAGAGAAATAAATTTCGCTTCGAAAAACACCGGCACCGAGGCACAAAATACTGCAAGGGTATTGTCTAGGGAGTTAATTTATAACACAGCTCTTTTGAATTCCTGAATCTGAACGGCCCATAGGTGTTGCTTCGTTTTCTATAAAATGCGCTGCTGCAGTCCTGGCTGCAAGGTTTATATTAAAGTTCTGATTTGTTATAGAGTAAAAGGTCATTTGCAGGAACTTGTAAGGAAGGTGTGTTGTCATTTAATATAGAACAAACTGGCTACTGTAATAGGAAAATAATCAACAATGGATTTTTGTCATGTTACCAAGAAACCTGAAAGTCCAGACAACTTTCCTGTTGAAGAAAAGCTTACTGATACAGCACATTGACACTAGAGACTCCTTCCATTTCTGTTCAATAAACTTCTCCTTACAGAAATCTTGACCATTTTAATGTTTACAGATATTTGTAATCTGCTTATCTTTAGCCTACACAGGGTCACAGGGAACCCAAAGACTATCCCAGGGGACTATGGGTGTCAACCCATCACAGGGCACAATTACATACACACCCGTTCAAACAAAAAGGGCAATTTAGAGATGCCAGTCAGTCTACCACATATATCTTTGGACAGGGGGATGAAACTAAAGTACCATGAGCATGGGAAGGACAATTAAATCAATACCTTCTGACCAATCGGAATCAGGAATTCAAATGTGTTGTGGTTTCACATAGTAAGATACTTACGTTGGCAGTAGTCCTTTCCCTCCTCGAAGCCTGGCTTGCAGATGCAGCGCCCAATCGGGACCAGCCACCCGCCATCTGCACTGCAGTACATCTTCGGTGATTCAAACTCCTCAGAGTCGTTAACGCACGATCCACGCACCTCAACAAGTGCAGAGTCGCCCCCTGTCACTGTATCAGGGAAATGCGCCAGGTTGTGCACGGCAGCCGGGCACTTCTTATAGAAAACCCGTAGTGAGACAAGAGCGATACATGCACCAACATCCTGAAAGGCCAAGTAGAAACCTTTTTTGCTCAAGTTGCTGATATCCCGAACCTCTGTGTTCAGTTTCATGACACGGTCACCAACATCGGTCTGTGTGAAGCTTTCGTCTGCGGCGATTGTGTCAATCTTGACGTACTGGCTTTCCTTGATGAACCACAAGTTATCGTTGTTGGACTCATGGTAGTACATGTTGAACGTCTCTTTGCAAGTTCCAGGGACTCCGGGAAGGCTGTTGCAGTCACGCAGTGTGAACTTGATCTCGATGTAGATGCGCTGAGCGCCATGGCGGGCAATGTGACGAGTGCGGAGCCAGTTGTTCTGGTTGGCCTCCATCACATTGCACACTTGGTATGAGCGCATGGGCGTGTTGCGTTCGTCCATCACGCTGATCTCCTCCCACTAAAAGGGGAAGCAGGAAACATGTTAAATGTTAAGAGGGGACATGTTTTGCAAATCAGGCACTAATCATATACTGTTTGGAATAAGACCGTTTCTGTTTTAAACTCTCTAGCCTCTTTTTAGAAGACAAAAAATGTCAGCGTGTGTTATTGAGAAACCAATCTTAATGAATTCATTGTATTTGCCACAGCACAAAATTTTGTTTGTACCAGAAACAAATCTAGAACTCTAAGGGGTTAGCTTGCACATTTCCACATACTCCATGTTCGTACCTTCTACAATCCAAAGAACCCTTGAACAACAAATTAGACTAATCTCAGCTTAACTTTACTGCATGCTAAATTCTCCTTCTTTTCACATCCTTTAAACAGAACTTTGCATTAACTGTGACCAAAAGACAATACTGTGGTGACACATTCCCAATTAACCATCAAGTTCCATGTTACATGGTTGAGACATACTGTAAATGGCACACATAGTGCTGATGTTGGCTAGTTGTTTGTGTGCTACATGGGTATGCTAAATACTACTTTGGAAAAAACCAAAACCTTCGCTTCACCTCAGAAACCAAAAAGAAAACGTTTGCCTCTGTTAGCTTTTCAAACGACGGCTGTATTTTGTGGAAACAAGCATTTTTTTCTCACATGGTAAGCAGCATGATGTCCTGAAAATGTCAGAAATATCTGTCTAGCTAAATACTTTCAAAGCTCAGTACCCCAAATAAATCAGCAGTTTCTGAAAATAAACTGAGACCAGAAACAGTCCATGAATGTTAATAAGTTTTCAATGAATTTTCATGTTATAATCTCATCTTATAATGTGTGTGTGATTTAGTTTTTAATATATGTGCGAGCAACTCTGGCTACATCTGCTTTCACTTGTGTTGAGTTTCTGTACCCGAGGACACATCTTACATGAGTAAGAAAACATCTCAATTTCTTAAAGAGAAAGAAAATAAACCAGGCGGGAACAATCCTTCATATGTCTGATCCCTCCAAAAAGATTCAGATTTAGCCAAATAAAACCCAGATCCCAGGGTTTGCGGATCTCATTTTGCCACAGAGATACATTCAGAAACCACCGTCTCAGTTAAGAACTTGAGTGATTTGAGTTACTGTTAAATGAACTGATGTTTGGTTAGACATCAAGCTTTGGGCCAAAACATAAAAATCTCAGGGTTCTCAAATGTCTGTATCACTCAGAAGTAGTCTCTTTAAAGCGTTTCCCATCCTGTCTAAAGCTAGCCAGAGGAGAACCACAGCATTTAATAAGTGCTTATTTGAGTAGCTTTTGACATATTGAGAGGACAAAAGCTTTTAACAATTGACAACGATGAATACTAGACTTTAATTTTGCATGTATTATAGCTGTGTTTTCTTTTACTTAATATAGCTAGCTAGTTAGTGTGCTTAGGTTTGTTTTGGTAGCATATTAATTTAACGCATGGTATATGAAGAACAAACATTGGATTGGATATTTAGATTTAAGGAGGAAAAAAATAAAACACAAAAAAATTCTAGAGACTGGATCAAGTGCCATTCTTTAAGCGGTTGAATAATGTAGGTGTAAAAGTGGCACAATACTATACTGTTTAGCTCTCCTGTCTAATATCAGGCTGCATCCATGGTCGAGTTTCACCTAGCTTTACCAGGAAACGGTCTAAACACTCCTAAGGTGAAAAAAAACAAACTTTCCAAATTAAACTAGAAGAAAGCTATTTTCCTTGCTTGCTCTGCTCATATGGAGTGAAGGTTTCTCTTCATTTCTCAAACCTGCCATGATGCCACAGGCTATAACAACATGATTATGAATGGAGTATGTTTAAAATATATCAACTGAGACACAAGGGTCAATTACAGGTGTGTTTAAACAGAGACATGTGTGTGTTCACTTCAGTCCACAGACGGACATTGCAGATCAAATCAACGTTGCTATAGAATGACTTTCTGGATGAAAACAGTAAACTGCTTTTCCCCATAGTGCAATGAATGTGACATTTGGAGAAATAATCATCGGGCAAAAAAGACAGTCTTATGAGTTCCTGTTTATTTATTTTCAAAAGTTAGTCTGTAGTAAACTTTTATATTTCCATTGGGAAGCCGTTGCTGGGAGTTAGAAAGTATTTTACAAAGTGATTGAAGTTTTTTTAGCAGGGTGTCTGACGCACACACACATACACATCAGACACAACACGTAATAACTGCTATGCCATATGGTGAGCTGAGTCACCATATAAACGACATGCAATTACCATAAAATGGCTAGCAATCGCCCACATACACAATAGTACATGCACAAGGTTAAAAGCATTCTGTTTAGACAGGAGGTAAAGGTTAGGTACTTTCAAGCAGCCCTGCTGTCAGGAGGATAATGTGGGTGTCTGATTCCTGCACAGCCCTCGGTGCTTTGAGAAAAAAAAAAGCCAAAAAAAAAAAAAAAATCCACTCATCAGTCATTTTTCGGCATTGCTTGGCAACTTTGAAGAAGGGCAAACATGTCAATTCACTGACTTAACAGAAATTCCAACAGTAATTATCTGGTAGTTTGAGATCATTACTGTCTTTAAGTCCACAAAGGAACATCTGTTTTTTAAAGGAGGGGTTCTTTCTGAAACACACATAATTAGGTTTACCTGTTTCCTGCCGGCCCAATGTGAACCGTCCCTGTTGGGTTTAAGACACACACACTCACACGCACACATCTGAAATTAACTTTGAGCATCAAACCAAAGCCAAGCCTTCACATCTGGCTTGGGGTTGAGGGAATTGGTTCTGACCTGCCAGGGTCAAGTGGCACATTTGAGTTGCTAAGATAAATATTCAATGGAGCTAAGCAAACAACCATGGGAAACGACTGCCTTTGGTCTGAAGGTGGGGCAGGCTGTTGAAGGTCAAAGGTCAGCAAATCTCCAGGCATGCCATCCACAAGGCAACAGTAAGAGACCCCAAACTCAGCACCTTCAAGTAGTCATGTCAGTGAGGAAACTACTATCAGTTCATTTATCCTTAACAAAGTTCACAGTGGATCAAGCTACCCTGGGAAAACTGGGTCCTCCATAATCCATTCACAAATACATCTATTGACATGTTTATGAGAGGTGCATAGATCCTGGAGGAAGCTCATGTATACAATAACCTTAGGTCAGGATTACACCAAGGACTTGGGAGCTGTGAATCGACTACTTGCTTGTAACACTACAGTCTGGGCTAAACATTGATGCCGACTGGAGACTTAGGGGGAAATCTTACTTAGTAGCACAACAACAACTTGTTTGTGCTTCAAGGACCCAAAATCTTAGGCATCATCAATGATTATTTATGGGTTCCTGAAGGGCACAACACAAGTGTTCACTCTATTATTGGGAGAGCCAGGAGTAATAGACAACATCTGGCCATGCTTTCTTGCTACAAGGATTGACATTTCTCTCTCCTCTGTCAATCAGAGCAACACCAACCATATACATCAAATCAAAGGACATACACATCAAAGGACAGTGTGAGCAATTGGTTGGCTTTATATGTCTCAGTGGAAGCATTTACAATACATATAGTTTTGCTACAAATAGCAATTTCATTGGTGATTTATTGCTTGCCTTGTATTTTCTGACCACTGGCAAATAAAGATGACCCAGCTTTACCCATTAATGCTCTGGCATATTCCCAATTCCGGTTGCCGTGAAAGCAAGCTGCATTTGGGACCAAGTTTAATAATGTTCCCGGTAGGTTTAAAAAACTTTGCAAAACAAGATGAATATACTGTATGATGCATTTGTCCTTGCTTTAGGCCACTAGTGCCCTAACCTTGTCCTGGATTGTACAAAACAACAGCTAGTGAATCAGCTAGGAAAAGTCTGAAACTTTGGACTGATTTGGAGAATTGGACAGAAACTAACTGTCAGAGGAAATAACTCAACTAAAAAGGGTACAGTTAGAGATGCAGTAGCATTTGACAGAATTACTAGCTGAATTAACCACTGTGGGATTTCAAATAACACCCATATGCCACAAAGTTGGAAGCAAACAACTTTGTATGCTGTAGCATTAAGATTTTCCCTGGAACTAAGAGGCTACCCAAACCTGTTCTAGCATAACAATGCCCCTGTTCACAAAGCAGAGACCATGGCTTGCCAAGGTTGGAGTGGAAAAACTCGAGTGGCCCTTGACCTCGTCCCCACTGAACCCCTTTGGAATGAATTGGCATGCCAACATCAGGTTCACACCAGGCCTTCTTGCTGGACATTGGTGCCCAACCACAAATATGTGCTCTTGTTGCTGAATGAGCACAAATCCCCACAGCCACGGTCCAAAATTTACTGGGAAGCATTCTCTGAATAGTTGAGGCTGTTGGCATAGTAAAGGGGTAAAAACTGAGTGTGAATTGGATAGTATGTTTGGAATGGGATGTTCAATCATCAGGTGTCCATATATTTTTAACCATATATTGTAGACACCCCAGGGACCAAGGCATGACTTTTTGTCCAACTAAATGTTTGCCAACTCAAGTTAAAGCTAGCAATTGTGTATCAGATAGTGAAGGACTTTTGTTTAGTTTGTTTTTGGGGAAATGGGATGTTGCCATTCATAAACCTTAGCAATGCATCTGTTTCTACTCTCTTCAAGTCAAATCCCCACCAAGACCTCTTATTAGATCAGCCTGACCTATTACACCAACCCTTTCCAAACAGAGCTTTGCAAAGTAATCTCAACATTTCCACTAGACTATCATGCCTGTTAATCTCCTTAATGTAAATGGAGGGTGCTTTCTAGTGGTACGTTAATCACTAAACCCTACAAATCCTTGTGCTTCTACCACTTTGTTATTGTATGCTGATGATTTTTTTTTTCACAGCCATCTGACTCAACCATGCTGTGTGCTAAATGTCACTGTAGCTCTTAGATCATTTGGACATGGATGGCTGAATCAAATTTGCACCTAAATAATGGCCAGTTAGATAACGTACAGCATTATGGTGGCGTTTTGTAAGCCCAGATTTGGTCCCAAAAATTGTTCCTGATCCTGTAGAAAAAAATCAGGTTTAATACTGGCCAATCTTGGCAGGGGAGTAAATAAATTGCTGTGTATTTGTCTGTTTGTGAGACAAGTACGGAGATCCGATCCAGCTTCTGGCTGCTCTGTTAAATCATTAAAACAGGCGGCTGTGAAATCCTGAAGATTGATTTCCTTTAAAGCCCAGTTTGACTTTCGCTAACTTGATTATTTTTAGCCCATGCTGGGCACATCATATAAAGAGAGAGAGACGAACCAGATCTCCTCTCTTCTCCTTATCCTTCTTTCTCTTTTACACACAAAGGATTATGTTGTGATTTAAGAAATCCTAATCTTGGCTTCTCCGCCAAATAAAAAGGGAACTGTGTCCGACCACACCACTAAGCCTAACCATGACTTTAGATAGCTATTTATACCCTGGATATCTGTGGAAATCCTAAAAATGACCCTGACTTACACATATATACAGGCGCACATGCAGTGGACATGTACAAAACTTGACTTGCTCATAAATATTCACGAGCAGGTTGAGCTCGACTTCCTGCTGGAATTCAGTCTGTTGATGCATTGCATTTCAGTGTGATTATAAGAAAAAAAAAAAAATCTTCCACTGGAAGGAAGGCATTTCTTGATTAAAACATTAGTTTTGTGTTACTATTTGAACAGCCTCAGATTGGCTTATATCAAGTATCATTGTTTGGTAGATTTCTTTTTCCACTGATAGGGTTTAAGCTTTTTTACTAGCTAGCAGTATAGGATGTTTTAGGGTATTTGGAGGAGTGTAACCTAACACAGCAGTATCTTTTTTTGCTGATATAAAGAAATGATGTTCTTTGGTGGCTACTTACCCCTTCGGCTGGATACGCCTCCCATCCCAGGTCCCCCAGAGCCGACATCGAGTCCAGTAACGTAACTACAGAGCGAGAGAAACAGGAAACAATTTAGTTTAACAATTAAATTTTACTTGATGTCACTGACATCAACATTTGAAATTGTTTTTTTTTTTTGGCTTGTGGTCAATTACTCCCTGGTACACACAACACTTCTAATCTCAATTTTCTTCCCCTGGGGGGAAAATCACCGGGAAAAACTGCTGCTCTGGGAGTCTTTCAATAACAAACCTTACATGTGTGTGTTTGAATGAAAACGAACCCTGGCTCGCACTCTAGATTTCAGCACCAGGAGTATTAAGGGAATCCGAAGCAGTCGTGCAGGTCATGTAAGGAAATGTATACACTGTTGGAGGAATGAGTATAGAGACGCAGAGTGTTATACAAGGCTCCTCTTTCAATGCAGACACACTTCCCTATTCGTTGTCCTGAGGCTCTTCCCAGTCTGCTCTGCATTCCAGGGTAATTAAGGTCCTGGCACCATGCGGCATCAATTTTTTATTAGCTCCCATCTGCAGATGTTGGCGTCCACACTCAGGACCTGAGCGGAGTCGAGGAGTACGGAAAGATCTGGCAGCCGAGTCGTGCTCACGTGCGCACCAACACATGCTTACGCAAGATGCCAGGAAGAACAAATGCGTAGTCAGATAAATGTGTATGACATGCTAGCAGAAGCTAGAATTTCTAAATATAATAATTCAATAAGTTCAAAGTTAGAAGGTTTATTGTATAAAATGTATCCAGACGTCCATTATAAACATTACAAACATGGTTAAATATGCCAAACTACACTTTTCTTTACTTATTACAGACATGTACTAATCACTTCCTAAGTAAAATTAGCACAGTATCGAAAGGCATCACAATGTAATATGATTTTTTTCAACATTTTTGCCATTCTTTGGTCCCCGGCTGAATGATTAACAAAACCAAACCGAACACGACGTTTAAATGATCCTTGTAATTCAGTTTCTGAGTGAACATGCAGTAATATACAACGTTTAGTTCCAGTCCACAAATTTGATTGGTCGAGCAGCATTCGAGACATTCGTTTATGTTTAGTTGTAAAAATTCCACTTGCTAGTTCAAAGCCGTGACTAGATTCGAGTTAGCGAGGCCGTCAGTGGACATGGAGAGACATTTTTCACAAATGTTCACAAAAGGAACAGCGTACTGAAACCAGATTGGTTGCCAGATTGGGCTAGTTCACAAAAAAGCACCATAAAACCTCAAATAAAATTCTCCAAAAAGGCTAAATATAACTGCAGAGATTTGTTTGGTATACGTTTATGGTATTCAGAAGCATGTGTATTGTAAAATATATTTTGCAGATGCAAAGAGAGGTGTGTTATAGAGAAATCTGTAATTTGTGTGAAAAAAAAAAACTTGTTTCACATTCAAAAGAATGAGAAAAGGAATTGCTTCATTTGAAATCTGGCAACCCTGGTTAACGTACTTACTGTAAATCCGCTCATCATTTGTAAGATATTGCTGAACTAAGCTTACTTTTACATCACTACCAGTATTTTAATCAGCCGTATTACTTGCTTTACCTTGCTACTTATCTGACTTTAGTAAAGTCAGAAAAGATCAAATTCAATACCGAAGACAAGAAAAGAGCATCGCTTAGATAAGTACACAAGAAGTAACAGAGGAAAGACTAGAACAAAAAAAAGAAGAAGAAGAAGAGAGAGAGAGTGGAGGAAACAAAGAGAACAAGTTGAGATTTTGATTTACGGCATGCTGCTGCACAAAAGAGTGTGTATGTGTGTGTGTGTGTGGTGGCCCGGTTTGATTTATAACGACAGCGGCGTGTTTGTAAAAGATTAATGAACGGAGATTCATGTTTCATAAATAGTTTCCTCCGCACCGCCTGCAATTCTTCACCTCGGCGAGACACGCGTTCACGCTGCCTCTGTGTCGAGCGTGATGAAAAGAGCTGGAAGCAGCTGGAGATAGAGTATGCTTCCTGAATGAGTCTGTGTGTGTGTGTGTGTGTGTGTGTGGAATCTGTCTTAACCTTCATTAACCCTTTCAGTGCTTCAGTAATGATTTACACACAGACTGTAACATTCTCACTCTTAATCAATCAGCGGTGTCACGAAACATTATTTAGCACTGTTTATTTTTACATAGTGGCCATGAAAAAAACTTTATGTTTACACACTTAGCTTCCTCGGTCGCTGGTATGTCTTGCATGTCATAAATTTGTTAGCTTGATCCTGTCAAGCAGGATCGTAGGCTAGCTAGTGGACGTTTATGTACAAGTTATACATAAACTGCAAATGATTATAAATGAGTTTACGAATAAATCAGTTCGTATCCAGTTTGAGAAATGATGCCCGATGTTAGTCAACCTGCCCCTGCGTCCCATTTCACAGAGTGAAATAGTGGGCCTCAGTGTCCTACCGATTCCAACCACCACTGCTCATTCTGTCCTCTCTCCTTTACTGAGAATGGATGAGTAACGCTTTCCTAAAGAGCCAGAAGCCTGATACAAGATTATGTTCCTGACTGCAGAGTCATCTTTAAAAAAAAATGAAACGAGGAAGAAACATTTTATCCAGCAAGAAAAGCGGGATTCTTAGATAAAGCTCTAAAAAAAAATTAAACAAAGTGTCAAGCAAGTCATACCTAAACAAAAATGATCATAAATATAATATTTTATTCATATCTCCAAACTGTCGATTCTTTAAATGGTCCAACGGATCCATTAGTGGTCCAAAAAGCAAAGATTTTTTCAAGCACCAAGCTTAGTCAACAACTGTCAGGAACCAGGCTGGATAGTTCCCTGCCAGACCACTGGTGAATACTCAGAGCCTGCTTTGTTGTGTGTATTCCCCATGTATTTTGTGCCACACCCCTCCCATTGTTCTGCCTTCCTGCCTTACCACCTGTTCCACATTTACCTTGATGTCTGGACCTATATAGACGAGCCCTTATGTACCTGTCGGCGTCAGTCGATGTATGTATGTTCGTATGGCCGGTCATCAGGATGTCTAGTCTTTTCTATGTTTGTTTGTTTATTTGATGTCCAGGCACTGTGATGTCCTTGTTTCTGTGCGCATGTCGTTTTTGTTAACTATGCTTAGTTCGTGTTATGTTTTATGTTAGTTTCGTCTTACCCCTGTGAATAAAGCAGCACTTGTTTGATCCTGCGTATGGGTCTGACTCCATTGCGTGCTCCGTGGGCTTCCACGGAGATCCAGGTTCGAGCCCCGGGTTTGAGTGTCCTAAGGTTGCAAGGGCTTGAAACTGCGCTATGTATACGTTAAAAACCACCTAAGCTAGCTAGCCGAATGAAAAACACCTAGTCCTATGCTTTGTCAGGATTGTTACGAATTCTGGCGACAAAAAAATTGGATAAGATGCATGCCATGTTATATCAAGCTAAAATATTCCATAAATCCGTAAAGGGATTGTTTCCTTCAAACAAATGTTAAAGCTTCAATATAATAAATGACTTAAGATTCGTTTTGTGTTAAAATCAGAAAAATGGTGTTGAAATCAAATCAGATTCATGATGTACCTCTAAATTCTAGCAAATTAAACTTTTTTCTTTTGATCCTTAAGCACAAAGCGAATCTCAAATGAATCAATGAATCAGTCTTGGAAGAGTAAGAGCTGACTCCTGAATGTGGACTGATTTGATTTGAGAGAGAGAAAGAAGATTCACCATGGGGAAAAGAAAAAAGGAATGAATGCTCTTTTCTTTCTTGGTCTCAAAGTGTTTGTAAAAATGTGTTGACTCAATAATGAATCCATTTCCTGCTTCTTACCGAATGTCAGTTTTATATAACCGACTTTTTTTTTTTTTACTCTTCTCATCGCAAAGCCATTCTTTTCTTTCGGCTTCAAGAAAAATCTGCCGGGATGAAAGAAATGCTCTCTCTCTCTTTTCTCTCTCTCTTAATGTTTCCTTTATATCTCTCTGTACGTTTCCTATCACGCTATGGATTTCTATTTGCTGCAAATGTTTCTCTATGTCTCTTTCCTTTTCTCTTCAGTGCTGCTAATCACTTTTTGACCTACATTCCACTTTTCATCTTTTGCAAGCTTTTTCTTTTACTCTGACCAGCTTCCCCATTTCATTTTTCTCATCTCTCTCTCTCTCTCTCTCTCTCTCTCTTTCTCTTCTTTCCCTCATCATACCTTTCCCCCATCTCTCTTTCCCTGCCTTGCTCCCCCCCTCTCTTTCTCTCTCTCTCTTTCCCTCACCATCCCTTTCCTTTTCTGTTTTATTCCACCTTTCGCCATCTCCTTTTCTTTGTTTCCATGTTGCTCTCTCTTTCTCTCTACTGTTTTATTCCACCTTTCCTCACCTCTCTCTTTCTAATACTTTGTTTCCATGTCACTTTGTCTCTCTCTCTTTCTCTCTCCCTCTTTTCTTTCCCTTATCATCCCTTTCCTCTTCTGTTTTATTCCACCTTTCCCTGTCTCTCTTTTTTGCCTTGCTTCCTTCTCTCTCTCTCTCTCTCTCTCTCTCTCTCTCTCTTTTACTCTACCTTGCTTCCTTGTCATTCTCTTTTGATTTGTATCCTTAGCTTTCTCTCATCCCTTTTCCTCTCTCTCTCTCTCTCTCTCCCTCCATTTCAGCTTTTATCCCCTTCTTGCTCACTTCTCCACCTTGCTTCTTTCTCTCATCACCCCCCTCTCCATCCCACTTTCCCAGAAGACTCTTAGCCTCTCTGTAACTCAAACCTGCTCCACATCTCAGCATCCTCCTATCGCTCATCGCTAGGATCTTACAAAACCCCGCTGAAGCCTCATCAGCAGCTCGGAGTTCAGCGTGAAGCCGATTTCTCGAGCTCCCGCGGCCGACTCTTTACGGCAGATGATCCGTCTCTGTCTCTGTCTCAGACTGTTTTATGGCAGACTCATTAGCGGAACTGCTGATGCACTGCTCCTGAAGCTGCTGCGGTGTTTCTGTATGAAGTGTCTGGAGTAGTCGTGTTGATCGGCTGAGCTTTCAGACGGTTTCAGGTTTCAAACATGCTTAGATATCGATTAGGGTCAGCAGGTGGCGGCGCACATGAGGACGAAGGAGTGCAAAAGAAAGCGTGGGTGAGGTTTTACTGGAATAAAACCCCTCTAGAGTGTAGCAACACGAAAGCCATATATATTTAACTCTGAAGCTTACATTTTTTAAATATTTAATTACATTATTTTTTTTAGAGCTTAGAAAAAGTGTGCCATTTCGTAACTGAGATGACTTTAGATCTGGCAACCACGTTTCAATGTTATCATAATAATATCAAATATTAATAAAAAGTCATTGGACCAGAAATGTAGTGATTTAATTTTTTTTTTTTTTTTTAAATATGTATATATATTTAAATATTTTTAATATTGCGAGGTCATCCCTGTATCCACAATAAAACCTGTAATAAAACCTCAATTTGGTCTCTGATTTGATTGTCAAATTTTATGGAAAATTTGGGGGTTTGGACATCAGGCTATTGATCGTAATAACTGATCGGAGTAGCCACTGCACAGCACCTGAGCGAAACCTGTGTATCTATGCTTAGATCCTATATCGATTGTAATTCGTGTTGGATGAAATATGACCATGTGAGGGATAAATCATGATCTCGTTCTTGTGTTACAGTTCATTTTGACAGTAAAACAAAGTTTTGCTTCGCAAAGTCAATGAAACAACTTTTGTGTGAATGAGATGAAGCTGTAAGGCAGAAAGGGTGCCAAAACTTTTGAGCAGTTTGTGTGGTATTCTGATTAATAATAATAGTAATAATAATCTTTAGAGCCAGGAAAAAGAGAGAGAGTGTGTGTGTGTGTGTTGCCTTGATCAGAACCACACTCTGGGTTTTGGTGGTCAAGCCAGTGTTGGTTAGACATAGTGGTGTGTGTGTGTGTGTGTGTGACTAAAAGCAGTGAACACCATGTGTATGCAAACATTCACCTTAAAGATATCTCACTCAGAAACATGTGCACACTCTCTCTCTCTCTCTCTCTCACACACACACACACACACACACAATCCCACAGCTGAATAAGAGCTGTGAGTGCTTCTACGAGCTGTTGTTCTGTTCTCCACACAGTGCCATGGGTGAGAGCGTTGTCCTGGCAACAGCAGAGCATGTAGTGTGTGTGTATGTGTGTATGCACATGTGTGTGTGTGTGTCTGTGTGTGTGCCTTCTATCACACTCCCACACACACATTAAGCAGAGCCAGGACCCACTGTGCCCATTCAAGCCCTGACCATGCTGGGTCACGCAGCAGCCAATGGCACATTAGCTGGCAACCAATCGAAACCCGTGAAAAGACGGCAGACGGCGTCTCCGCGCTCTGACTGTTACGCTAAAAGCTAATGCAGCGACAAAAAAAAAGAGAAAACTTTACCTAAAATATTATATCGGCTTGTTTAGAGAAAAGAATCAACATCACACGGATTATTCATTTATTTATTCAGTTGAATTCTGACTCATTCAGTTCGTTTAGTAAAATTGCGTTAGTAGATAAGAATGAACGATTCTCTTACTTAATGTTTCTCAAATCGTAGTTTTTTAATTCTGAGGCATTTTGTAAAATTGTTCGCTTCTAACAGCATTTCGATCCGAGCAAGTCGGAGAACTTACACCCTTTGGACAAAGCCGGAGTGAGACGAGCACAGAGGAAGGAAGAGGTGTAATTACATATTCTCTCTCTAGAATCTGGTTCTATCTATGTAAAAATAAATAAATAAATAAATGCTCATGTTGCCATGGTAACAATTAGCATTTGATTGATAGGAGAAAGAAAGAAAGAAAGAAAGAAAGAAAGAAAGAAAGAAAGAAAGAAAGAAAGAAAGAAAGAAAACAGAGGTGAGGTCAGGGTTCAAGTTCAATAACAATGAATTCTCCTTTTTGTGATCTTTAGGATTGAGGTCATGAGAGGACTGAGACGGCATTTTAAGTCAGCGAAAATGTGTCTTTTTGAAAACGCCCTCCGAAGTGGATGAATTTGAAAACACTGTTTTCGCGTCACAGTGTGTGGACTGTGAAAACAGAGGCTTTCGAAAACGATGGCGCATTTTTAGGAAAAGAAATAAACGGCGGGCGGAAATGGCGCACGTCAAAGCATCTTAGGTTTTACTCACGTAAGCGTTTTCAGACGTTTCAGTGTGTCTAACTTTTGGGAAACAACTGAAAATGATAATGTGGTCTCGGAGCGTTTTTAGATGAAAGCGCAGTTTTTAAATTTATCCGGATTAGTGTATAGCTAGCCTGAACCGCAAGAAAAGCATAGCACGTCTCAGTGCTCTCTGTTAAAGACACTGTTTAACGAAACGCTGTGAGGGCGACACAGTCCAGATTAAAATCCACAGGGTTCGAGGCAGCGGAAATTACAACATTTTGTATTTATTGTAAGCGGATACAAGTAAAAGTAGACCTGTTGCTGTTGAGTATTTTGACTTGTTGTCATGGTAACATGAAGAGGTCCTGCATGAGGCAAAATAGACTCATTAGGTTCAAAGTGTGCAAAGTAATAATAATGAATAAATAAATGAAAAAAATGGTCCAGCATGCTGTCATTGCCGGGGCCCGGGTTCAATTCCCTGGAATGGTGCCAACCCAGTCACTAAAGAGTTAACTAAAGAGTCAGTGCCCATCCCAAGCCTGGATTAAAAAATGGGAGGGTTGCGACAGGAAGGGCATCCGGCATAAAACTTGTGCCAAATCATGTGGCTCAAATGATCCGTTAAAAAACAGCGGACGCTGCCATTGCGTGGGACAAACGCTAGGATAAAAATTAATAAATGAAAGAAAATAAATAAAAGCACCAGTTGTGGTTTAGAACAATGTATTTCTCTTTTCTGTATTTTAACTTGTCATGAAAAATCCAAAAAATCCCACATGTTGGACCATAGATTTGTAAGAGTTGAATAATAATATAAATAATAATAATAATAATAATAATAATAATAATAATAATAATGATAATATTTACATTCTGACATCTGCAGCCTTCCATTACTGACCGTAAAGGCTTTGTTCACGAAACGATCATGAAAACCGAGAATGAGTGATCTCCCCTTCTCCGCCTCTCTTCCGTTCTCTCAGGGTTCGTGTTGCAACACGAAAAAAACTCTGGTAGAGAAAAATCTCTGTGTCTAAAAACAACCGGTGCTGATGGCACTTAAGCTCTAACCACAATGTGTCCTGCGGTGCATTATAGTATCGCTTTTACTTTTACAGTGGAAAAAAAGTGACCACTGACCCAATGACAGTCTTATCAAATGCACCCGAGATCTTGTTTTACTGTAGAAGTGCGCAAGATACTTGGGGTTGTAACACGATGATCTGTTTTAGACCTCGGAAAGTATCTGTAACTTGCTAATGCTAGAAACCTGCCAGGAAGAAAAGAAACTGATGATGAAGAACGACTTCTTCAACATTGTCCTCAAGGTCAACGTTCAAAACGCCTCATCAGTAAACAGGACATGATTAGCAAGCTAGAAGCAAACAGGTTACATGCTAGATGTTGAATTTAAAAAAGAGAGAGACATGAAAGAAAGTTGAAAGGACAGACAGAAAGAAGAGCTAGAGCCTGTGCTCTGTGTGAATAGTGCAGTTAACAAACCCAGTATTTGTTTTTGTGCCGCGCTAATGCGCCAACGCGCTAATGCACGTGGCACAAAGCCTTTTGTCGGAGCGAGAAACCGAAGATGAGGAAGGACGCGGGGATGGCAGGCAAACGAACAGATGAATTCAATTAAGACGAATAAAAGGTCATGATTGGAGGCCTAACAGAGAGAAAAGGGAGCAGGGCCACTCATGTGGAGCTAAGATCTTTAGCCTGCTTTTGTGTCGACTAGCCTGCTAATGAGCGTCCTTCTAGCTGAGCGGTGGCAGAACAGAAGCGGAGGAGAGGAGAAGTGCTTATTTGCAAAAGACTTAGAATAGAAAGAAAGAAAAAAAAACGAAGGGGGGGGTTGTAAGGAGGAACAGAGTGCTAGCTGCTCATTAGATAGCGAAGACAGAGACTTTTGCTAACATGGGATACTGTTAAAGAAGGTGTTACTTTACGGACACTTTAAATAAATTTATAAACGTGAAGAAATCATAAATTCAATAGCTAACAGATTTCTGTTTTGATAACTGTTTTCTAGAATCCTAAAAAGTGACAGCTAGCATGGTATTAAAACACATAGTGAGCTTGCTAGTTAGTTAAGTGCTGTGCTACAGACCAAGTGAAAGTTTAAACGCTGATTACAGAGAATATCTTGTTTGTGCTCTTTGGAAAAGAAAAGACAGTAGGGTTTTGGTGAAAGTTTTAGCTGCTTCAGCAACTTTTCTTTTGATCGGTTTAGCCGCAAGATGACTGCTGTGTTATGCTAGCAGGGGAGTTAAATGACAGCTTCTTTGCCTTTCCTTTATTCTTTTCTTGTTTTTGTCTTCACAAAGCTGCATGTTCCTGATTTTGAAGAGAGAAAGGACATCCTTTCATACTATTTAATCACCACAGGAATTTTTTTATGAGTGTAGTGCTAGTCACAACTGGTCCAAGAGATGATTAGCTTGTTTAATAGTTACAGCATTAAAGTGTGTGAGCTTTAGTTATACTTTCATCCCAAAGTCAATACAGAGTGAGGGGTTTTTTTTTTTTCTTTTTCTAGTTTTAGGGGTTTTTTTTTGACCACTTCTCCGTCCACTCTTCTGTAGTCTACAAACTAGCCAATAAATACAAACTCTGATTCCTCAGTACAGCTTTGTTTAAAAAGAAAATAAAAGTGCATTGCGCCACCATCAACCCTAAACCCCTGAGGTAATAATGGTTCAGTAAAAACCCTTGAACGGCAACACAATGAAATAAATGTGCAGAAAATGACTTTTAATATAAATTCTTACGAATTTGATTACATTCAGATATTTTGGCTAGTGGACATCTACCAACTGGTTGAGTTGACCGTTTTAAGGTAACTGTAGAAGAATCCACTGAACACAATGAACAAATATCATGGTTTTATTTTTACAGCGACAAATTTAGGTTTGTAAATCAAAAATGCTTGTAATTACAATCAAATGTTTAAGGTATTTCATTTCTTATACACAGTAGGCAAGACCATAACTATCACCTTCTGTTAAGAAAATGTACAACAAATGAAAAAATACTACATATCCTAAAGACATATTGGGAAATTAATTGACTTAAGTTTCGTATCCTTTAAGGTTAGGTTTAGAAAGCTGAATCCCAGATCCTAGTCATAGAGACGATCTCCAAAAGTCCATGTTTAAGGTCACATGCAAAACGGTCCATTACATCGACATCCTCGGGCCAGGACCGAAGCTCTTAGGAATTACGAGCGGGTCTAAAACGATGACCTTTGACCTAGCAGCAGGTGATAAAGAGAAAGACGGTGAAGCTATGAGTGCGATGTGCAGGTGCTAGTGTAGATTGCTCTGTAACTCGTGTGAGATGTGTCTGACAGCAGGTAGAAGGTGCAGTCTCTCTCCAGAGGAAGGTGTAAAAAACACATACAGTGCTGTGAGTGGTGACCAGAAATGAAAGCCAACCAGATATCTGGATGTCTGATTAGTTTTGAGGTTCCAAACACAGCCAAAGCCCTGGATGCAGATGCTCTAGTGAGGAATTTTCCAGAAGAATAATCGCCTGTGTAAAACTTTGTATCTGATTACTGAAGTTAAAATCAATAAAATAGGTGTCAAAACAGATATTGAATGTGAAATCTCCAAAAAAAATCATTTTCAAAAACTGAACAGAAAATGCTATTTAATATATATATATATATATATATATATATACACGTATATATATACGTATATATATATATATATATATATATATATATATATATATATATATATATATATATATATACGTATATATATATATATATATATCTATATATATATATATATATATAAAACCTTATACTTTTAAAATTTCATATATTTTGATTTACATTTGCTAGTGCCAAATGTAATAAAAAAAAATTTAAATGAATGAATTTTTCCTTTTCGATTTCAGCAAAATTAGTGCAAAAATGTCTCCGAAAGCCTTTAAACAAAACAAAAACAAACAGACAAACAAACAAAACTCTTTGAAAACCTGTAAATTGAATTAAAGCCCACCGTCCAGGATCAAGTTCGACTTAATCTGCTTTAAAGCAGGAGGTAAAAACCAACTGCTGCCGTGCTGCACGAGACAAACGACAGGCATAGTTGCGCTGAGGGCTGTTTTCTTCACCCGAAGCTTAACAGAGCCAAGAGGTGAAACATTTTTCTTGTGTGTGTGTGTGTGTGTGTGTGTGAGTTGTAGCCCTAATGGTTTAGCAGGAGGTTCTCAGAGCTCGGGTGGAGCTATACACGTAAGATGCTTCCGAGGCAGAAAATGAATAATAGATTCCAAATATGAAAGAGTTCCAAAGCTGAAAAAAAAAAAAAGATCGCATCATGTAACACAAATAAGGAGCAGGTGCTGTGTGTGTGTGTGTGTGTGTGTGTGTGTGTGTGTGTGTGTGTGTGTGTGTGTGTGTGTGCGCCCTCTGCTGTTCAAAAAAAGGACGTCCTCGATCCTTACACGGTTTGGAGTAACAGAGCGATCGAGACGAGGCGATGAGAACAGTTCCTTAGGAACATTTCCTCGGTTGGTTTAAACACTTTTCCGAAACATCTAGAACACATGTTGGGGGAAAATGATTAATGATCAAATTAATCACACAGCTTCTTTCTAGGGACAAATCCTGGTTAGACCAGGTTCAATCAGCCAGCGTTCTGGGAACTAGATGGGAAAATTATAGTTCTAAACACTCTGATGTCACTTTTAACAGAAACAGGGTTTACGGAGACCTAAGGTTCATCGCAAATACACTGTCCTGTGTAAAAACAAAAACCTGACAAAAACAAACAGATTTGTTCTTTTTTCTGAGAAAGAACTCCCAAGAACCACACACACACACACACACACACACACACTAAATCTCACAGATCTTTCTGCGAGTCAGTTTCCGTGTCCCCAAATGCCAGGATTCTCCCTGTAAAGTGAACTGATCTGGAGAAAAGGCCAACTGTCTGAGCCCCACAGGAAGCACTGTAGGACATTTATCTACATCATTACGCTCATTTAGGTTCTGTCATTTGGTTAAAATCGTTTGCAGACGTTGCCACAAAAATGCTGTGCATGAGTGTGTGTGTGTGTGTGGACCAAGATTACTGATTAGATAAACAAATCCAAATGTACTTAAAAACTAGATAAAAATTTGAACAGAACACAAATTTTGGACCTGGAAAACTTTGTTAGTCTTTTATTAGGGTTGGTTTTAGTTGCACTTCAATGTGTGTGTGTGTGTGTGTGTGTGTCTGTAAAGCCCAGAGATTTCACTAAATAAATTGAGTTACAGGTTTAATCTGGGCGCCATTTTAATTAATCATAATTTATTCGTTCTGATTCTTTATAAAGATGGTGATGCACGTGCAAAGGTCATAATGCATAAAAAAAAAACTTCAGAAAGGTTGCAACAGCAGACTAATCAGAGCTCGAACATCTGCCCCAGATGCGCATTTGTGTCCATAAAACACAGCACAACAACCTGTAGTTGAAATTAAAAAAAAAAAAAGAAGAAGAAGAAGAAGAAGAAATGTGCGTAGAAACCAAAAAAGGTTTGCAAGCTCACGCGCTAATTAGGAAGCACGGAATCCTAATTCCATCATTCCCAACTCTCTTTCTGTAGCACGCGCGCTCTCTTCACACACAGCATCCGCGCGCGCGTCCCCCTTACCTTCATTATCAGGATAGTTCCGCAAGCCTCGGCCCGGTCCCAAGCAGGAAAAGAAAAGCAGGAGGAAAATGAGGAACGGGTAAATCCGACAAAGTGCCATGCTCAGGCTGCGCGCTTCAGGGAGCGCGCTGCATCCCTGATTTTCCTTTCCTTTCGCTCACACACGCACACATATACACACACACACACTCGCACACACGCACGCACGCACACCCAAACACACCCCTCGCGCACTCTCTGGGTCGCTTTCTGTCCAAGTTTGTGGCTGCTAGTGCTGCTGCCGCTGAGCGGAATGAGGAGGCGCGCGGAGCGGAGCGGGAGGCGGAGTCAGGAAAAGGGGGGAAAGGGGGGCGTGTCAATCAGCGCGCGCTGTCAGGATAACTGGGGAAGGAAACCAATAGGAGGCTGGGACGCGCTCGTGCGGTTCCAAGCGCGCGCGCGCGCGCGTGGTGAAAGCATTAATCAGTTTTGTTTGCAATGTGAAACAACTTATAATTTACAAAGCAAAAAAAGTTCCAACACATCAGAGTCTCTGGGTTAAAATGTTTGTTTTTCATTGATGTAGAATTCTTTTTATTTCTTGGTCAGTGTTGAGGTGTGTGGAACAGGGTGGGGCACCAGTCCATCCCAAAACACACACATATACATATATGTATATATGTGGTGGCAGCTTGACCATAGGGGCACTATATATGTATATATTTATATATCATAAAGACCTCATTTACAATGCCATACAATTTACAATCTGTCCAAATACCAATGACCTCCATTGGGGCAGGTGTCATGCTGTATCAGGTACATCATGCATCATGTTGCCCCATGCTCAGATAAGGGTAGTTTCAAGATCTGTTTTTTGGCAGATAATCAGTATTACATCTAATACATTTCTGCAAAGTGTAAGTGCAGGCAGTGTATCTATGATATGTCTAGAACTATTTCTAAGAACAAAAGATTAAGAAAGGGAAAGAGATTGCCCATATGTCAAAAAATCAGGTGCGCTACAGTAACATTGTCTGGGCTAGTAAAAAATTGGCTAAAAATTATTTATTATTATTTATTATTTATCTAAAAATTGACCACTTCTAAAATTAGGCTAGAAATTTAGCTGGAATCTGGAACCCTGACTAATGGTATTAGATTTCTGTGTGATGGAAAGCATACCTGTTGCATAGAATACAGATTAACAAAGTAATGCCTAGAAACGTTTAAAAATGGAAGTGTGTTGAGGGGCTTCGTCTGCTGGCTCAACTTATCACACCTATGGTGATAATAACCTTTAAATTGCTTTAATTTAATTGACAAATCAGACACAGCATGTACTGACCTGTATTCTAGATTAGCAAATCTACACACAGGCAATTCTGCTATTAAACACTTACATTATATGACATTAAACGCTAAAGGCAGGGTTATAAGAGAAGTGTTTCTTTTGGACATTTCCAAAGTTCACTGCCTACTTTCGCAACATTTCACAGATTTCATACTGGTTCATTGCAGCTCATGTGTATTATGGTGACTGAGGCAAATTCTCATCCTCAATAGAGTACAGTATCCGGATTTTGAATGATTATTATCCTTGTTTAGAACAATATCCAGAATTTTCGATTCCCAGTATGGAACAGTGTCAGAATTGTGATTCTCATCCCCAGTAGAGGACAGTATTAAAAAGTTTGGTGAATACTATCCTCAACAAAATGTGGTATCAGCAATATATATTAAAAAAAAAAAAACAACTGAACAGAAATTATTTGAATTTCTCAGATGAAACTTTCATTTAATTCATTTCTATCATAGTAAATCTGGTTTTGATATTTTAGTTTTCTTTCTTCTGTTTTGGTAGCTTTAATAAACTGAAACTTTATGTTGTAAAGTTGTATTGTAGTAATACTTTTTGAAAGGACTAATGCATTTTCATTCTGATTTTAATTCTGAACATACAGCTAATTAGTTAATAAATGCAGAATCATAGGGAAAGTGACGTGCGGCTAACAGTCTACGGAAGTTGTTCTCAGAGTGGGGTCCATAGACCTCCAGAGGGTCTGTGAAGAATTTCCACCAATAGAACACTTCACCTTCAAGATGGCGTTATTGGCATTGAGTTATTGAGGTTTAAACTCTTTTTTCTTGTATTGGTTTTAACCAAAAAACAAAATGGCTCTCTCAGTTGGATGCACTGTTCTCAATTGTAGTTCTCCGGGTGAGGGAAAAATATCAAGTACAACTATTCACAATGTAGTAAAGTAATAAGGAAACATTTACATGCAAATTCTGCATAGTGATAATTAAATTACGATCGTATAAAAATCCAATTGTAGAACCTTGTTATAGTTCATGTATTTTCCCGCTACATCAAATATAACCTCTGTTCAGTTGTATTATTTCTAAATATCTACATACTCATTAAAACAGTTTTGTTCAGGACTTCCATCCCAACACTGAGCAAAATCAAAGTAACCTTATAGTCGCTGTGGCAATTAATTTTTACCCTGGAGTACTTTCACTTGGCATCTTTATTTCCTCCAGACTATTAGCAACTCGAGCAAATATATAAGCTTATTTAGCAAAGATGCACTTCCTCAGCTTGGGATTTGCGAAAGTGTCTAGTTAAAGCAGAGATTCAGAGTATATGCAAGCTGCATACACGCTGGTGACCTAATTTGCCAAGTGAGTGGAAGAAAGAATTGACAAAAAAAAAAGGTTTGCATTATTTGATACTATATTGCATTTCATATATCATCAACCAAAACCCGAGCGGGTATGTTTTACACTCCTAATATGTTCATTTCTTTTTTTGTTATCATTTGGTTCTTATTAATGCAGTAAACACACAGATACATTCCACTGACCCAATTCGGTCACTGTTGGATCATCCTTAGGGAAGGGGAAGGAAAGAAGAGGCTGAAGATACTTGTAATGTAAGCATATAATCAAGGAATTCTTAGACATCACCATTAAAAACAGCAAGGAGCTTTAAACATTGAGTGGGATAATTATGTATATGGCCATTAGAGGAGGATATTGAGCTGCTTTGATGTACGGTAGGGTTTCTTCACAATTGGTGCAGGTCTTGATATTTCAGAAATAGGCCTATACACACACACTCTCACACACACAAAAGCATCTTCTATTTGGAAAAAAGCTAGCACATGACCATCAGCACTGGATGGTTGACCCCTCCTTTCTCCATTTTTTGAAAAGGAACTGAACCCTGGTCACCTTCTCCCCCCCCCCTCAGAGGCATGAAAGGTCAGCTCAGTTTCCTCAGCTCTGACACCGGGCCAAATCCTACAGATTCTTCTCTGTGGAGCCACAGGAGTCACGAGAAACCAAAGCTTCAGTAACCTTGAAGAACAACGTCGGATAAGATCACTGACATGCTTTCAAATGTATTCTGCTGCACTATATATAAAAAAGAAACAGTTTTGAGAAGTATTATGAACTCATCTTTCACAGCTTATATACACCATGTTGCTGAATGCTTTTGAAAAACACCATTTAGGCATCCCCTTCCCTTTCCCTTCTTTTTTTTTTCCAGAGCCACTCGTTCATGTGCTAATGTCTTTATTTTGGCAGGCATCTTGCCTGGTGCTAGCTTTAAATTATACAAAAAGAAAAGCAAAGCTTAGAAAGACGCTTTTATTTTGGAGCGCTTTTTCGGGTGAGTGGAGGATCTCCAGGATGTGTATATTATAAGGTGCTAATGAGCGGTGCTTTTGGACGGCGCTAGTATGCTAAGAATGCATGAAAAGGGGAGGCGGAGGAGGTGACGTGAGGGCAGACTCGGAGAAAAGTGAAAGAGAGGAAGTAGACGTTGGGGGTGTGTGTGGGGGGGATTTGACTAAACACACTCTAAATTTCTCTTATCTGGATTTTTTTCCCCCTTTTCCTGTTTCTTCTTCTTTGGCTTGAATGTTTACTTGAATTTGAATTCACTATATGGTGTGCATGCAAATTGTTCTATCCATTTTGTTTGGGTGTTATTGACAGCACTGTATATATATACTGTATAAGAATGCCTTTCTCTCTCTCTCTCTCTCTCTTTCTCTCTCTCTCTTGCTTTCTTTCAAAGATATGCTGTTATACCTCGACCTGCCCGAGTCTCCGCTTGCACTCTGATAACAGTCTACAGCCTTTTAAACCACTGTTCTCTCTCTCTCCGTACGTGTGTGTGCCAGATCCTGATACGCTTCTACTACCGTGGCTTCTCTCGCCCCCTGGACCTGCCTGATTCATCCTGATAGAATACTTCTGCTGGGAGCTTTCTGCTCTCGTGACTCACTTTCTTCTACTGCACATGAATAGATAGGCTGCTGAGGATGGATCATTTCACCTCTGGAAAGATCTGCTGCTGGAATCATGAAGACTACATCCTACTGTATTAACACCAAACAACTAATAATAAGTTTATAAAAGCACAAACAGACCACTTTTACAAAAAAAAATATTAACAATATCAATATTCAGAGCGATTCATGCTTGGTTTAATTGTAAATATTTTTATATAATTATTTATATTTTTTTGTTTCTGGGTTTAATTGTACAAAATATACCTCATACTGATTATTCATCAGCTTATAATAAAATAGCACTAGATCCAGCGCAGCCTGATATTTTTCACATCTTTGTTATCAGAAACTGGAAACTGTGCACACATAAAGAAGCCAAAAGATTTTAAATGGATGATGAGGTATAATCTTTTTTTATATACAAAGGACTGTAAAAGTATTCACACACCAACACTCACCCACTACAATTTAATAATCTGCCAACACAATAATCTATTTTCTCACAATTTTCTACATTGTTGAATAGATAAAACAACCATTGTTACCAATGACACCAATGTTTTTGTTAATTCAGTCAGAAAACATGCCCACATTTAGAAGAATTAGGAGAGTTGGAGCGCTCACAACATTATCTGTAAAAAAAAAAAATAAAAAAATAATAATAAAATAAAATTAAATTAAATTAAAAAATGTAACATTAAAAAAAAAATCTGAGGTGTCTAATGGGCACGACTGAAATATTAATGATGAATGCACTTAAATGTAAATATTAAATAAAAATCTATTAAATAAAAATAGAAATGTTTTTTTCAAGATCTTCTAGTACAGCATATTGCTTACTTTTGTTACTGGAACTGAATTTGCTGCTGGAAATGTAAATTTCGATTAAACATTTACATTTAACATTAAAACATTTTTTCAAATGTTAAGCAATGTTAAACATTTATTTTTGTTCCACTTAAAAGACGATTTTTTGTGAAAATTTCATTTTTGTGAATACGGAATGTTTACATTATGTCTTCCAAAAATAACAATATTGCCAAATGTGATCATATCCATGAGTATTAAAGGGTAAATATTGGTGTCCATTTGACATATTTAAGTTTTTATTTTCACCTCCGATCACTGCCTTGCTGTCAATTGCTGACATTTGCTGACATTCCGATACGAAAGTAAATGCTTTAGTCTGACGTAATCTCTTTGCACAAATGTCCTCAACACCTCATCTAGTGTGATCTTCCAGTTTCAATTACTGGCCATTGCTCCATTTCTCAGTAAAGTACAGTCTCAGGAAGCGGCTTAGAATTCTGAGAAACTGTTCACCTCAGGGCGTGTTCATGCTGTCGCATGTCTGTTTAGTATCACTTTTAATATCTGTCAAAAGCAGCTTCATCTTCTGCAACAACAGACAGGATATTTGCACTTGTGTCACTGTGTACCTCAATAGCTCTAGCAATGAAGCGGGTAGCGAAATGAGGTTGAGTTCAGGAAAGCGCTGTAATTTCCTGTATGGTTAGTGGTCTCTGTCTACAGTGTCACTTGTCTTAAGGACAAGATGTATCTCGGGACTTTTGACAGCCTTGCTTTCGGATATTTCTGCTTTTAACAGACTGCTCTGGATGATATATATATCAGTGGAGAGTAGATGGGGTAAAGGGATCATTCGATGTTGTCACATGAAAATTCTCTGAATCTAAATTTTCTTTCTGTTAGTCTGTTAATGACCTGTTAATAATCTGAATTAGGGGAAAAAAACAAGGAAAATATCAACAAATGTTATAGACCAAAAATCATTATTTGTCTCCCAAACTATTTTTTTTTTTTAAATTTATTATTTATTTTTAGGTTAACTAAAATTGTTATGTACTTTTTAAATCTTGATACTTACTTAGTATTAATTCCACTTATCTAATATAATTTTTTCATGCTACAATTTGCTAAAATAAAATAAAATAAAATAAAATAACATAAAATAAAATAAAACCCACTCAAGGCTGGATTACAGACGTTTGTTAAAACAAACAAAAAAATCATTGAAAAAGTAATTATTGTGATATTGACAAAAGAGCCATTCCAAACATCTACAAAAAACAACAAAAACAAACAAACAAACAGAAAAACAGCCCAGATAACCATATGAAGGAATCTATAGCAAGTTTTCTAAACAGCTTCTGTAGCAGTGTTGTATTTTGTCCAATTAAATGCATTCATGAAAATTTTTTCGGGTCATAGGATCAACGACTAGCTTGTCTTTCATAGATTTTTCTTTATTTATACGTTATTTGGTGGGATTGAACTGACAACACATTTTCCTTGAAAAAAAAAACAGCTGATGTAAATGTTCTAGTCCAGTTGCTCTGTAGTTAGGAATTAAAAAATAATTCAGTCATCTAACGTGGAAATTTATGCAACATTAATTTAGTCATTATTCATTCATATCCTCTTGCTAGTGGACTCGGATTATTGGAATCTACTACTAGCAGGAAGAAATCTCCTTTTGTCCGTCGAGTCAGGATGGAAACGTAACCAAGAGCCTGGCTTCCTCCCTAGATAGTCATTATGGTGTCTGTATGTTAATGGCGAGGTATAGCTAACATCAGTAATGTAATAATAAAGCAGGACGCTGACCTCTCTCCCATCAGGGTTAATTTACACCTATTATTCTCTCTAAAAGTGAACACAGTCAAGCTAGAAAACCTGCTGCTCTCTTCCTTCCTCTCTCTCTCTCTCTCTCTCTCTCTCTCTCTCTTGCTCATTCTCACTTTCTCTATACTCGATCTCAGCACTCAACCAGCTGATGGAGAGACAGAAGTAGAAGCCGATGTGCGATTTGTCACAGTTTTCCATCCCTAATGGACGTGCCGCACGCACTAAGCAAATTAGCCTCACGCATTACGCCTCAGGCTCCAGACAGAGAGAGATAAAGATGCCTCGTGTAATGGCTACCAGCACTTCTTTCTAACGGCATGATGGATGCCAAAACTAACACGTTTACCTAACTTCCCTCGGAGGTGCCTTTCCGCGGCCAGACGGCTGAAGCGCCTGCTAGATTCCCCTAAATGAGTGTTATGATCCATCAACACGCACCTTTAAGCGCCATTATGGAGACACTTTCACTTAGTAGGGCCTAGACCTGAGGAAAACAATCCCGTTATTGCCAACAGTGCGGTTAAATTTGGCCTCGGAGCAGAACCTTGGTGAGAACATTTTTTCTTTATGAAAAAGAAAAGTATATAAATATTTATCAAAGGACAAGGGTGTGTTTTGAGATTTGAAGTGGGTGTGGCCTAAACCAGAAGGGGTGTGGTTGGAGAATTCCACTTATTATTTTTGTTTCTACCTACCAACAATATTTTATAACTATTTCATTTGTTCTATTTCCCCAAACTATAATATATTAAACTAGTAGATCAATTTAAACTCACCCCAGACCAGGCAGTTACTAAGGGTGAAAATGCTGTAAATGCAAGCTGAGTATAAAATATGGCCTTTCTTTGTGCTGTAAGCTTCATATATTTTGTCTTGCCTCTTTATTTTGCATCAATATTTCAAACACATCCAGTTACACTTGAGGAGGTTTTAGAACTTTGTCGTAAATAAATTTGAGGTTAAAAGGATCCTGGAAATGTCATCTTTTTACAATTCAAAATCTTACTTTGTACTCACAGGATCTCAGAGTTTGGTGATACGTTTCGGCAGATAAGGGCTTCGAATTCGGTTAATGGGGTTAGCAGCGCTAGAAAACTGTAGAGGTGTAGAGCCATTAGGGCACAGTGTGAGTGAGTGAGTGAGTGAAGCTCCCCCACATTATCAAACCCTTAATTAGATCAGAGCTAGGTCTGATGTAGCACCTCATCCCTTCTATTCTCTCTCTGTTTCTTTCTCTCTATTGCTAGGTGTCTGCTCACTACATTTGCTCCTTAATTTATAAACACATCCATCTTTCTGCATGCTTATTGCATTATCTGTGGCAGCGGGACTGATCACAACCGGTCACACGCCTCGGGTTTTTACTAAGTTCTCTGTACGTGGGAGTAATAATAAAATATTTGAGCATAATACCAAAAATCTTTAAGAGATGCTGAAATGATCAAAATAGTTAGATTTTATTGATTAAAGCAGTCGCTTATCGCACACAAGATGCCTTAAAACTGTCCTTATGTAAATAAAATAAAATGCAATACATACATATTCATATACATATATATATATATATATATATATATATATATATGTTTTAATATTTAATATTTCTTAAAATTGTTTGTTTTTTTTATAGCTTGTTTTTATAGCTATTAGTCTCTTGTTGCTATAGTAACCGTAAACTGCTAGTATTAATAATAAACAGATACCAAAAAGAAAAAAAAAAGTACCCAATTTAATGCTATTTTTGGAAGGAGTCTCCAGTTCTACTGTAATAGACATTATTCTTAGAACGTTATGCTAGAAAGGGAGTTAAAGTAAAAGTCTTGTTAAGAAGTTGAACAGGGAATGGCATAACAACAAGATAAAAGAGAAAGTCATATTAGCAGACAAGTCACATTGACAGAACTTTGCTAAAAAAAGAAAAAGAAAAAAGAAGCCTTTCGTTTAGCCCTAGGTTAACTGGACGCTCCCCAATCCTGACCTCGCTGGAGAGAAAGTATTCCAAGACCGAATAACCTCTAGGATCTCCTGCGGTGCCTACAGGACACAATTACAGCTAGTGTTTCCAAACACACTGGGGCCTCTTTTTCAAAAGAGCTGCCTTTGATTCTGGCCTGGTTTGACCCTTTGGAGTCTGACAAGAGGGAGAGAAAGTGACAGATTTTTCAATGAAAGTATTTTATAGGCTTTAACAATGCATTGTTTATCAATTAGATCAAAGCTACATAGTTGACTAATGTAAAAAAAAATCTGTAGGTTCAATATTAAAAAAGCTCAAGATCGAGCTTGAGGGCTTTGTGGTTAGCATATCCATGTTGTTCATGTGTACGTGTAATCTGGTTGTGTTTTTGGCTATTCCTAGAGTTCTAGTCTTGCAAAATTCACTAGAGAATCTGGCAAAAACTGCCTACTGTCTTTACATCACACATAACAAACCACAAACAGCCTGTAAAAACACAAAAACTCAAGCTTCCTAAGATTCCTGGTCTAACCAATCATCTCTGGTTTTCCCAAGTTCTGGACACTACACATAGGATCAAAAACCAAACCTAGCTATTTTTAATCTAGAATTTTCTGTAAATGACTCATGATTCATAGCTAATCAGACCACATAGTAATAGATTCGGATTAATCAACAGAATCTTTTTAAACGTTTCTTCTGGTCTTAGTCAAGCTCTTCAAATTATTTCTAGCCATAAACCACTCACTAACGGTTAAGTGTTAAAAGTTAACTGTTCTCACTAGTCATTAATTTTAGCTACTTATCAGGAAGGAATTTTATGGCAACAATTAGCAGCTGCAGCAAAATGACAGAATATCTAGTTCAAAAAAAGTACCAGAGATTTTTCTTGATCTAACAAGATGCAAGTTTTCTATTAAGCCGTTTGAGCTCCGACAGATTTTTCCAGTAAAAGAAAATAAACGTACCCCAGCTGTTCCAGCTATTCTGCATTTCCTCTAGCGATAAGCAATTGTGATTGAATATGCATATCTGCTTGTAGCATGAATAGTAAGCTGAAGGGAAAGAAGCAGAATCCTTTCTGCATGGGTTAAGTCTCTCAGCATGTATGACCCATGAAACCTGGAGCAACCTCACAGACAGCTTATTGATTGCAAGTCATTCGGTCTTTGTGGTTTCTGCTGCATGTTTAAGGAAGATCCTGAGAGAAGCACTGGTCCTGTTTTGTGAAAATGGGGCATTTTTGGTAAATATTGTTTCTCCTGACAGAAAATATCACCATATCAGAAATGAAAGTCCCTGTTTAGGTTCATTCTGTAACAGAAAAATCTTTTTTTTTCCACACAGACACCACATTATCTTGTTTGAGACAATATCTCAAGACAATTTCATTTTTATCTTGTACAGTCTTTACACATTTGCTTTATAAACTGGCCCACTGTGGCTCAGAGCTGATCAGCCTTCAAGATTCTGAAGCTTGTGGCCAGAAACTAGGACTAGGTGATGCTGAAACTAGGCCTGTGTGACGCTTCATCCGATGTGTTATGTATATGTCGGTATTTTGAAACTGCTGCTTGTGCAACGTTACAGGAAAGCAGAATCAGGTTTGAGAATTTGACGCTACTGTGGTAGAAATAAAAACCTCAGTAAATGATAGGGAACAAAAAGTGTTATTTTGCAGCCAGAGAATTTTAAGGAGAGATGAGTCAGGTAGGAAAATAGAGAGAAACAGACTTAACAGGTAGTTTAAGGTCCCATGTGGCTGACCACACAGATATCTTGATAAAGGAATGAAAAAGAAATAGAATCTGGGGATTAGGGGGTAAAAAGAACCCCACAAAGCTTTACAGATCAGTGGATGGGAAAAGGTCTGAGTATTGATTTTGCGAGAGGTGCTATTGTGGCATATGGAAACAAGGCAGGTATTTTTTTTGGTTTGTGATGGCAAAGATGACCTTCTTTGGCTCCTATGAGATGAAATGACTGGCTCAGTAAGCTTGGAAAGCAGAGCATGGAGGCTAGCACTATCAAAGACAAAAAAAAGGGTGAAGCCGGACCCTGTATTGAATTTAATAAAGAAGCAAAAAAGGAGAAAGAGCGTTTGTCAGATCAGACAGGATTGACAGGTCTTGCTCTCAGAAAGCCTCATTTGTACAGAGGTGCTCACTCAGTGTGGAATTCTATATGTCTGTTGTCATCCAGATCAGATGGAGTGAATAATGACTAATACCACTGTGTTGCTTTAAAAAACACAAACACAATGTGTAGCTGGAAGTCAGCTAATGATTATACACCTCACTGCGACTGGAAGAAATTCATATGGTTGATGATTACCCATGCTACCTGGAAGTCACTTGATAGCTACTTCATTAACATGATTCTTATTAGAGTCTTCAGAATACACCTCTTCTTAAAAGGGCCCTGAATTTGTTAGCAGATATAACAAAAACAAGCAACCATGAAGACCAAGGAGTCATCAAAACAATTCCAGGGCAAAATTCTGGAAAAAATCAAATAACTAATCAAGGTTTGAGGCTAAGGGAAATTGTCAACATGATGCTTCCACCACCATGCTGTTTATTGAGGCTTATTGTTACACATATTGGCTATACACATTTTCTGAATATTGCCCATCCAATGCTATGTCCATTAGTCTTAAAACTATGTCTGTTAGTCTTGAAACCATTCATTACATTGCAGTGACCTTAGCAGGTTGGTGGCATGGTATGTGTAGGGTATGCTTTCATTACTCATTCCAACTCAGACCCACTCATTCATTTCTTCAAAGCGAATTGCAAAATACAGCCCCAGTGCCATGTGAGCAAATCCTCAATTTACCAGAGCAGACAGGACGTGGTATTGATTAGGGGAGGGGAAAATCCATTATCGTAGGCTATTCTTAATCCCGTCTCCAAAGGATGCCACTCTCATTGACCAAAGCAGGACAGATTGACTAGAGGAAGTAAAGCCATGCAAAAGAAATTCCCAGAGCTTGCTTAAAGTAAGCTAGCTCTGTCTTAAAGTAAGAGGTCATCATAAGTGGCTTGAAAAGCAGGATACCCTACCAATAAAGTGATTAGTTCCATTTATGCTCATTTTTGACAGGAAGTCTTCACCACCACCACCTCCACCCCCAACAAATTTTACAAACTTATTTTGCCCCTAATTTGGAATGGAATGCCTGGACTTTGCCAGAGTTTGACATTTATAATGGCAGTGAATTAGGGAGGCAGCTTGGCCTTAAACACTTTAATTATGTTAATAAGCTGAACTTCCTAAGCTCCAGGAGTAACCTTACACTCCAAAATGAAATGAATGTAATGAAAGTAATGACACACTCTGAATAAAGATAGATGCTAAATTAAAAGGTTGTTATGTTGTCATGCTACACTGGGTAATAGAGCTGAAATTATGAAATGTAGACTATGTAGGAAAGCACTCCAAACATCCTAGAATCAGGGTTATTCTCAAACCTCTCTCACTGGTACATGTACCAAGGATTGTGGACACCTATACCTCATAGCCAAATGTGGGTCTTCACCCAAATTTAACACAAAAATTGGAAGACAGGAAATCTCCATCACTGGAACTAATGGGCCCAAACCTTTGGGACGAACTGGATTGCTAACTGTACCCAAGTCCTCATCAGTCCCTAACCTTGCTAATGCTCTTGTGGCTAAAAGATCACAGGTAAATCCCTGCAGCCACACTCCAAAATCTAGTGGAAAGCCTTCCCAGATCATTATAACAACAAAGCCAGGGACTAAATCTAAAATTGGATGTTAAACAAGCTCATATAAATGTGTCCACAAATGTTTGGCCATTTGGGGTATATCCCAGATCGAGGCTTTAAAATGCCTCCTACATATCACCATACATAAGATATTATTGATTCCTGTTCCTTACATGTGATAGACATTTCGCACAGCCACCTTGCCTTTCATCTCAGGTGTAAGGTGTCCTAGTCATTACAAAGCGCCAAGACCTCCATATGGATTGCAGAGCAGGGACAAAGCCCAGGTCGCTCGGCATACAGCTCACGTCCTCGATCTGGATCCTCCATGCAAATGAGATTGGCCTTTTCACTAATCATAAGTCCCATTAGAAGCTGAGCTGGCCATTATTATTGCATTTGCGCATCACTTTCGGCAGCCCGAGTGCAAACACGGTCTCCTGGCTCACTCCTGTCAATCAAATGTGACCTCTTCTTGTAGGACTTTTGACCCTGGAGCTGGATTTCCACTCAGATAACTTGAGGAAAATGTCTGTTCTGTTAACATAGCTTAAAAAATGGAAATACTAACCATAGTTAAATTGTAAGGATAAATTGTTGTAATAGTGAAATGTCGTTAGTCATCGGGCTGATGCAGCTCTTCGACTGTCCTTGTCTGATGCAGGTGGGTCACTGAATGTAATCTGCCAGTGTCACACATTATCGATTCCCTCCCAGCTTCTCTGGCTAAGAGAAGAGTTCTCTATTAGATCTTTGTGCTATATGTACAGTATATCTATATAGTTTGATGCGGGACATGGACAATATGGTATATTCTTTTTCTTCAGTGAGCAATCTAATTTAATTATGTGCAAAATCATCTACAATCCCTTGAATTATACTGATTACAGATACTGTGCACAGGCCAGGAGGGGGCGATCTGATACAACCTTGACTATTTGCAGCGACTGACTAGTGTGAAATTGCTTCTCAAGTCAGCCATAAAATGACATTGTGAGCACTTAACCTATAAATAACATGCGATTACCGACCATTAATGGGCAGAAGACAGGGGACTTGATCAAATCTCAAGAGTGACTGAGTGAGAATCTGATTCTGGAAGGTGATAGTACTGCTGGGTTTTACACTAAAATGACCAGATTCATGAAGAGTAATGACTATTTAAGATAAGCAAAGACATGGAATACGCATGATCTTGTTTTTAACCCCTTAAACAGCAAATGCTGTGGAGGTATTAGATTTTGTTAACCAAGTCACAGACCCATAACTCTTATTTATATGTATTTTGTGCTCTATTTGTTTTGACGTGTGCACCACCACCTCCTGGAGCAGAAGGGGGATTGGGAGCTGAGCTGCTCAGGTCTTTCTTATCAATAATGTGTTATATTATCATATTTCACAGACGAGCAGGCCAGAAAAGGTAATTACCAGCTCCGTGCTATTAAGCCTGGTTTTTATTTTCCTCGTTTTCGCCTGGCCGGCTCGGGTAGAGGGCGGTCGGCATTTATTTCCCGTCTAGAGATTTATGAATGGCCTAGCCCCGCTCAGCCAAGCCATGAAAAAATAGAAAAGAAAAAAGAAAATTGCAGAAGGGGGGCAATGGCATCGTGTGTCAGAGCACGCACGAGACAGAATTACTGCTGAAGCCAGTAAACATTCATGCGTTTCTGTGAGAAAATTTAACAGAGGTGACAGAAAGGAATAATAACTTCATGGCCTTTTTTGTTCATGGAATAAATACAGCCTTGCCTTTCACTCACCCGGGGATTATAGAGTTCTATACATGAGAAATGAAGGCATGGTAAGATCTTGCCATGAGAAAGATATCATATAAATCAGTGAAATTGTTTTTTTGTTTTGTTTTATCGGCCTCTTTGTTCTAAATCTGAATAAAAGTAATTTGCTTACTTATCAAAGGCAGTGTTGAGTTAGATAACATTGCAGGCTTTTTGTTTGTCTGGTAAGAAGGCTATTTGTGAATGGTGCTTGGACCCCGTACATTGCTTCTTGTTGCCTCATTTTTATTATTATTAGTAGTAGTAGTGGATGTAGTAGAATTTTTTTTTTTAATTTTATTTTAGTTTATTGTCTTAAGGGTTTTACAATGTGTTCTATATCTTAAAAAAAACACACACCGAGTAACAACAACAATTGGGTCGATATTGCAGGATACGAGGCCAGAGTATTGATTGCCATTTCCTGCAATGTTGCCTCCAATCACAAACTTTATTAAGAATCTAATCTCGAACTGCCATGGAATTAGTGACCCGGCTGATGTGAAGGAAAGATTCCTAACAAAAATCAAAGCCTCCTGTGCTGTGCGTTCGACTTTTCCATGCTGCTTTAGCGCTTCGCTCTGGGTTTGGCTAAGTAGCATGCTTCAGAAGCTATTATGCTCTGAAAAGGAGGCCTCAGTCTTACAGTGAGTGTGGAAAGACAGTAAGAATCAGGCGGGATTGTATTAAGGGTTTGTTGTCTTCTGAGTGAATTCCCTATTTCCTGGGCACTTCCCCAGTCTTCCTGTGAATTACAAATAACTACACTGTGACATCACTATCATCAAATCTTGCTAGATTTTATTTTAATAACATCTGTAGAGTCACTAAGTTGGGATATGCTAAGATATTTCCAAAATGCTGTACATTTATAAGTTATGTTCATCCATCCATTTCCTGAACCACTTATGACCCTCATATACAGGGTCACAGAGAACCTAAAGCCCATCCCAGGGGACTCAAAGCAGGAGACAGACACACCATTACACACTCATTAGGGACAATTTAAAGATGCCACTCATGCCTTTGGACTGGGGGAGGAAATCAGAGTACCTGGAAGCACAGGGAGAATGTCTGGAAACGCAGGATGGAGGCAGGAATCAGACCCCCAACCCCGGAGTTGCGGGGCAAAAGTACTACCCACTACCCACATCCCAGTCTCATTTACTTTATTGGAATATCCCACACTCAAACAATGTAGGTGAGCTTACCAAGACTGCCACAGTTGACACAATCTTTAGTTGGTGGCTTTCACATAGGTCTTCTGCATAATCAGAGCTCATAAATTTTATACAGGGCCCCGCATAATAAGACGATGTATGAGATTAGAAGTGCCGGGAGTGAAATACCAGGTTAATGGCTTTTCCTTTGGCTGAGTGTGCCCCCTTGTGGTGTAGAAATTCCTAAAAACAATAGTCATGCAAGATAACATCTTAAAGTATATGTGCTTTAATGAGATAAACTGATACTCTAAATGGAAGCATAAATATTGTAATCCATGTAATAAATATCATAGCATATATTAATCAAGAAGTGACTTTACGTTACATCAATGTCACAGTATTATCGCACATCAGAGCAATGGTTCAACAGAGATAGAACACTCTATTGCTCCAGATCACAATGGATGTAAAAAGTGAAACAAACAAACAAAAAAATACATATAGCATAAAAATGACATATCTAGGATTGCTGGGAATGTATACATACATTCAAATACATATATATATATATATATATATATATATATATATATATATGTATATATATATATATATATATATGTATATATATATATATGTATATATAGGCACTCGAGTGGTGGGATCGAGTGGTGGGATCAGCTTCCCCAGGATAGCTTTACTAAGCACCCAAATGAGAACAAAATAAAAAACATGGAAAATTAAAATTAACCTCTACTAGGACTAGCTTCTTTGAATTTCTTCGAGTTTTAGGTTTAATTCTTCAAGCATGACCTTGAAGTCTACAAAGCATTTCTTTAAGGAGCTCTGGATAATGAGATTTGCCAAATAATCTAATCTGAATGCATCTGTAAATTTTGTACAGTTTGAAACCTGGCATGAACGTCACTGCGGAATACAGATCATGGCCATGTCAATGTATCAAAAGTTTAAAAAGTAGTCCTAGTGGTACCGATCTGACGCAGAATGAGTCAATGCGGAAAGTGCGTGCCTATGGCAGAGGGCGAAGAATAACCGCAAGATTTTTTGGTAATCTCCAAGTGCAAAAGATTCTAAACCTTTAACTCCACAGACTTTTGCTTAACCTTCTATGCATCCTGGACTCATTTGTACTCTCCTCAGTCCTTGCTTACGTTTCTTTAACAAGCGTTTGATTATCCATGATGTGTTCTTGCCTTTTTTATGCTTATCTAGGTTCTTGGTCACAAGCGGTGGGCAGCGTTGTCTCCGTGATGTAACATTACTTTTCTGTTCTGGTCTTTTCGTGGTTGATGTTCCTTTAGGTGTTGTTGTGGTCACTCTGGTTTCTGCTGTTGTAGCCAAGATGATTTCAGTTCCATGTGTGTTCCTTTGCTTAATGGTCACTTTTTGCTTTGATGTTGTCCCATGCTGTGGCTTTCTGGTATTCCCAGGAAGTTTTTTGGTTGAGGATGTTGTCCTGGTCATGGAAGTTGTCTTTGTTTCAGGCGTAACTCTCTCCCTTTCTGTAATGGTCGTAATTTGCCTTGTCGTCCAGTGTTGTGGTTTTCTGGTATTCCTTGGCGATTCTTCGGTCGAGGCTGTATGAGTGATGTAAGTTGCTGGTCGTTCCCGTGTGATTGATGTACTTACAGTTGTTGTCGTGGTCACTGGCCTTTCTGTGGTCATGGCCATCGTTGTAACAGTCGTCTTGATATCAGTTATCAATGGTGTACTGTCCATTATAGTAGTCATCTTTGTTGTCGTCTTCACTGTCGGAATTTGCATTGTTGTCCTTTGAGGCGGCTTCTCAGTCGGTTGTTTGGTTGAAAAACTATTGGTGTATGTTGTTGGCTCCCATGTGGATGATGGTACTTTAGATGTTGTCATGGTAACTGTGATGTCTGTAGTTGTTCCAGGTGAAAATGTGCTTCTAGTGGTATCTTTCATGGTTGCAGAAGATGGTGGGGTTTTTGGTGCTTTTGTTGTATTTCTAATATTTATTATCTTTATGGCACGCTTGGCCCAAAGTCTCTCTGGATCAGAACACCTGGTTCTGTTGTTTATTAAAAGAAACCTGTAAAATGACATGTTAGCCATTAGTGATTACATTATATTGTGCACATTGTAAATTTCTTCATACTCTTTTACATATACTACTAAAGATAAAAACAAGAAAGAATCATCTTTCAGTATAAAAAAAGATTAATTTATTTTACTTGCCTTACAGCTCCTATATAACATGGTGGATTTTCAAGTACATAGCTCACGATTTCTTCAGCTTTGATTGGCGTTGTGTCCTTTTCTGTACAACATGATATTGAGGGTCCATTTCCTACTGGAGAAAAAAATCAATTAGATTTCATTTGAACAATAACTCTAACACATTACCCTTAAACATTGCAATATTATGCACTTTCTCTTTCTGAACCTGTGTGACCACTACATACTCTATATGTCACACAGCATAAAGGAAACTGAGGCTTAAACCACAGTGCTCACTTCTGAACTAAACTAAGAAGAGAACATTTTTTAAAATATCACCTGTACAAACACCAACGGTACACATCATGACCAAAAGACTGCCGACAAAGTAATTCAGCTTCATCTTGTCCTCTTGCACTCCCTCACATACACTGTACAAACTTCTTTTGACCCAGAAAAGTATAGAGAAAAGAGAGGGAGGTCTTAACCCACTACACTAGCAGCCCCTTCCCCACCCCCCATTGTCACCTAGACCCTACTTACACCACACAGGAAAATATGAGAGCTCATTGGAAACTAGTAATTCTACTACGAGAAAGACCCTTGAAGTGGAATATTAGGGGTGATGGGAGTGGAATACTAGGGGTAATAAGGAAACTTAATGCTATTGTCACAGTTAAACATGCTTTAACCTCATTCTATTTCATTCATAGTAAAATACCTAAGCAAGGATATAACTTGGAATACAAGACTAAATTAACTATTTAAATAAATCCATTGAACATGGTTCATAATAAGGGTTTCTTGTCCTAATTATTCTTTTTTTAATGTCTTTTAAAATATCTCTCTTACAGTCGCTTGTCGTTCTGTACTGTCAGCTAGACTGATATTCTTATATGATATGAAGTTGTGTGGCTGGTAATCCTTGTTCATAAAAGAAATCAGAGTGGAATAGAGAGAGCTGACAAGTTGTGTGTCCTGAGATGCTTTTCTGCTCACCGCAGGAATCAGTGTTTCCGGGCCTGCTGTGTGTGTCATTTCTAGGAGAGCAGCTGTCTCTGAAATCTTTGGCTCACCTGGCACCATCAACCACACCAAGCAAAAAGACACGGAGATTAGATTTATTTCTCATTAAATGTGAACTGCATGACTTCATTGTATGCATTGAGCTGCTGCCACATGGTTGTAATTAACTGAACTGTCATTACTAATTACCTGCTAGTTACTTACTAATTGCCTTCTTTTATTAATTTATCACCTTTTTTATCTGTTTGTATGGATGCTGTGGAATCCTTTTCTACTCTACATTTTCTGCTTTATGCTGGTGATGAGGTTTTAATAAATAAAATGTAATGAACACCATTCTATGTACTTTTTTTGGATTTTTTTTTTTAATGAAAGCCTGCACACTACAATAGCTGTGATAGCTGTGTGTAAAAGCAATAGTGATACTTTGCTTATGTGGAAACTCCAACCGCTTTTTTCAGCTTTTCAGTTCACACCTACACCATGGTATATTCCCCCAAAACACTAAGACAATGAGGCTGAGGCTTGATACATTATGCCTTTTCATTAAAAATAACTAGTAAAAATCTAATTTAGTGAAGAATACAAATAAATAATGAGGTACAACAATGCCATATGTTAGTATGTATGCTACACATAATAGTTTCCCAAATTGTTGAAACCCAGGGAATGTTTACAGAAGAACAAAAAATAGGTGTCATTTTTGAGCAAAAACACCAAAATGGATGTTCATGTACACTGAAAAAAGTAGACCACAGTGACTAGCATCTGCACTTTACTTCAAACGGAAGCCACATTAAGGTTGCAAGCAGCATTGTAGACCCTTGATACTGATAGGTGACATGTTTTTTTTTTAGCATGGTTACTAAGCACCCCACTGGGACACAAAAGCATGCATCAGTCACCTACTCATACAGAGGAGACTTTATCTCTTAATCTGAATCTCAGTTCATTTCCCATTTACTAAAATCTCGGAAAGCTAAGTATAGAATACATTGATTGTATGCAAAAGTGAATCAGCCAAGACAAAGTAGCCTACATGCTTTCAGGATTGTCAACAGATAATATTAAACTTAAAAGCTAGATTTACAGTCAGTTTAACTATGTAGCTAACGTAGCTACGCAGTTCTAGCTAGTCAGGCTATGCTAGCAGTAGCTTGCTGGCAATTATTAGCAGCTAACTGCCAAAATTAGCTAATCACAACTGAGGTTTTTCTGTAGAACTTCTGTAGAACCCCATTAGTTCTTGTATTGTTTTGTTTTTTTTTGTTCCCCTATATTCCATGTTTCTTCACTTTGTGGTAGTAGACATGAGCATAGTAGACAAGTGTGATTGGCTAAATTAAAATTTTGCTTACTTTGAAAGCATGTACTTTTAATGTGGGTATCCTCAAGGGTTCACCTTTGACCTAATTTTCATAAAATTAGCATTTTTTAGATTTGTATTTTGGGTTCTAAGTTAATCATAATAATGTTTTGGTCAACATGACACATGGTCTTTACCAAAGCACATCTATAAACAGTATAAATGTTTCAAGCATGTTTGCATAAGTGCAAAAATGTGCAACATTGGACAAGATCCAGGGGGTTTTCCTACCAGCTGGATATCCACAGCAATGGACCCATATTTGCTCCATAAAATGACTGATAGACCAAAAGTTTTGTAACCAAAATAGGAAACCAGACTGTTTATAAGTGGTTGTCGAGTGCAGAAGATACCTGATAATATTGCCTATAATATTATAGGCAAGATTATTTCACATAAGCTTAAAACCCTTCTGAATACATGGGCACTGTTGGCTAGTCTGGTTCTGATTAGACCATAAAGGGACCAAAAAGCATGGCTAATTTTGGTCTCTGGATTGACATGGATGGCTGTGGCTTTGCAAACTAACAAAAATCAGGATGATGCCAAGTTTAACTACCAATGGGGTCATAAGCCAAATTAATAACTGTGTCAATATCCTTCTTAAAGACATATTCATTGGCACCATGGAAGTCAGTGGTCTCTCTGGACTACAATTTTTTGACTACAATTGTGTACGGTTCCATAGTTGACCCATGACCTCAAGCATCTACAAGGAGATGGAAGATGTCAGGAGTTGAGGATGTTGGAGGTCAAAGAACAGTTTAATGCCCTTAATGGCAGGTGAGTGTGACCACTTTGTCTCAGTGTTCAAGATGGAACCAGGATGTGGGCAGATGTTAGAATTGCTTTCAGATTTTGAAACTCTGGCCCTGTCACCCAGGTTCCTGGCCCTTATCACCCAGGTTTCTTCTTTAGACCATCAGGAAAATCAGGCCATTTCTTTCCATAGAGGACATTCAAGTATTAGTTAAGTTCTGTACTGATTTTTTTCAGCAACTAAATCTAAAATGAGGCTGCTCAACCTCCCTAGGTTCTCCACATCACCCATTTGCTGCATCCCTCCACTGGATTCCTCTAGATGCCCCCTCAAATGTTAAAGCAATAACACTTGCATGGAATAGTAAAGACCCTCATCAAACCCTGCACTGCATCAAATTTTCCTACAAGCCTCTAGCACCACATGACTCGACCTACTGTCCCTCCAGATACAAGGAAAACATGATTCAAGGCTCTTCTCGGTAGTCGAATGAACTTCCCTTGTCAGCCTGAATGTCTTAGTCACTGGCTGTTTCAAAGGAAAGGATGAGGCCGACTTTTCACTAAAAGCACTGAAATAAGGCCTGATTTTAAAATTTCTAATTAACTTGATCAAGTTTTGGTGATCAGCTTGGTGGTATTCTTATTTGTCGTATTAAATAAATGTCATATTATCTACATAATTGCGCTAACAGGTATGTAAGTTGATCTGAACAGAAAAAAGGGTCTGATGAAATGCTCTACACAAGAAAGTCAGCTTACCACCTGTGCTAATGGTTGCTGCTATTTTTAAACTTTAGTTAGGTTTAGATGAAGAAACCACATGTGTAGAGCATTGACGTTTTAAAGGGAGGAAGCAGCATTGAGGTGGCATGTTGTGCTGCAGATGGGCAATAAACAGAAATGACTTGATGCATTGCTTGATGCTCTTGCAACTTAGACACTTAGTAGGATACAGTATGCCCACAAAAAGCATGGTCAGCTCGTCTAGTAGACACACAAACTCCTTGGAAAATGAAGCCAAACAGATAGCACAAAGTCAATTACTTCTCGCTGCAAAAGCAGTGCAGTCAGATCGCTGAAGATCGGACTGATGATAGAGCACTACACTTTCAACAACAAAGGAAACAGCTACTGTTTTCTATATATGTGTTTTGGCCAAGTCACATGATACATAATGATTCTTGCAACATGTATATATATGTATATATATACCTTTATGGATATGTATATGTATATATATATCTTTATGGAGGTATTGATAGGTGAGTACATTTGTGTTGTGCATTGAAAAAAACATAGGGTTTACTTATTCTTATTTCACAAATGTTGTATATTTTTCTCACCATTTGTAAAGCATAATAAAAAACAATACATATGAACTTTGCACTATAGAATTGTAACCATTTTCTGGTGGATTAAGGAGCTTTTGCAAGGACTCAGCACTCAGAGGGTTTTCAATTTGAAAGTTTGAAACTTGTTACATTTTATTTTACATTATGAATACATAATGGGAATACATTGGGATGTTATTTCATTTTTTTAAACAAAAGAAGGCCATGCCATAATTCAAAAATCTCAAGAATAAAACAAAACAAAAGAAAAAGGCAGGATGAATACCTAAATAACCAAGGAGTGATTTTTTTTAAACCTGAATTTGATTATTTAATTTAAGAATTAAATTTGTAATTAAAAGAATTCCCATAAATGTTAAAAAATCAGATTTAAATAGTTTAATCTGTTGATACACTGTATGCAATGTGTCTAAAGCAAACTATCCTAATTATGTAAGTCTTAAAACCCACTTTGATATAAAAATTCTCAGGTTTAAATAAATGTAGACATTTGTGGACACAAAAAAAAACAAAAAAAACCAGAACAAATATAGGGCAAACATTTGAAGAATCATTTAATGTGCTATTTTTTATATGTTAATGTGTCAGTGTCAAGAATGCTGGCATAGTGCCCTTGTCTGTGGCCTGAAGTGTGTTCTTGGGAACTGAGTCCACAGATGGTGTTCACCTGTTGACATGTTTTTGGTGTTCTGTGAAAGTGTGTTGATTTTCCGAGAAGATCCCATCATCAGTGATGTATAATTGTACAGCATGCTGTTAGTCAGTGTTGACATAGTGATTTTGGTCCAATAACTGTTTTCACATAACATTGATACCATTGAGAATGGATATGTTTTGTACACTAAGAACCACAGCAGTAGCAGTCTGCTGGATATATTTGATTTTTATTGACCATTTCTTTGTACTGCAGTATTGAAGACAGCAGTTTAAATATAAATGATTGAATAAAAATGACTAAAATCATATGTATTGCATTTTTTTTATTCGTTTTGCAATTTCAAATTAAATTTGCTGGATTAAATATTTCTTCTTGTGACAGTAAAATTTAGCGAATAACATACACACACGAGCAATTCTTACTCGTTTTAGTCACACGTTTGTTGGCTTGATCTTGACATATATAAGCACTGCGTTATATTTATATTCTCTGCGTAAAACATTCTGTTCAAACATTAAAAGGCTAATTTACAAATGTACACACTTTTCAGTAAAGATACAAAACCATGTGACTAAAAACAACAAATAAATTTAAGCTAATCATAGTAACAGAACCATGTTTCTTCTGTCTCTGACTGCAGACAAAAACGTTCAGTCGAGTGGAGAGCTTCCCTTTCCTTCTCTGCAATTTGGGATACCCCAGTTACCGTTTTTGTTTTTTTGTTGCTCTGCATTTTGGTTTTCTGAGATGATTCCAGCATCCGTGATGTATGATTGGTGTATTTTGTAGATGTTGAGCTGTCAGTCACAGTCACAGTGAAATCTGTCTCTTTAATTGTCTCTGGTGTAGGTATAGGTGTGATAGTGGATTCTCTCCAATTTCCAGTGGTCAACCTTGTAGACGTTTGTGTCGGCATATTAGTGGGTGTTCTAATGGCACTTGTTCTTTCATTAAATAATTTCTCTGTGGTGCCTGTTGTTGTTGTCCATGGTGGTAACTTGGTAGCTGTGAAGGCTGTAGGAGTCTGTGTCGTTGAGGTGGTTAGTTCCAAAGTACATGATGTGGTAGAAGATGGTGAGGTTTTTGGTGCTTTTGTTGTATTTCTAATATTTATTATCTTTATGGCACGCTTGGCCCAAAGTCTCTCTGGATCAGAACACCTGGTTCTGTTGTTTATTAAAAGAAACCTGTAAAATGACATGTTAGCCATTAGTGATTACATTTTATTCTGCACATTGCAAATTTCTTCATACTCTTTTACATATACTACTAAAGATAAAAACAAGAAAGAATCATCTTTCAGTATAAAAAAAGATTAATTTATTTTACTTGCCTTACAGCTCCTATATAACATGGTGGATTTTCAAGTACATAGCTCACGATTTCTTCAGCTTTGATTGGCGTTGTGTCCTTTTCTGTACAACATGATATTGAGGGTTCATTTGCTACTGGAGAAAAAAATCAATTAGATTTCATTTGAACAATAACTCTAACACATTACCCTTAAACATTGCAATATTATGCACTTTCTCTTTCTGAACCTGTGTGACCACTACATACTCTATATGTCACACAGCATAAAGGAAACTGAGGCTTAAACCACAGTGCTCACTTCTGAACTAAACTAAGAAGAGAACATTTTTTAAAATATCACCTGTACAAACATCAATGGTACACATCATGACCAAAAGACTGCCGACAAAGTAATTCAGCTTCATCTTGTCCTCTTGCACTCCCTCACATACACTGTACAAACTTCTTTTGACCCAGAAAAGTATAGAGAAAAGAGAGGGAGGTCTTAACCCACTACCCTAGCAGCCCCCTCCCCACCCCCCATTGTCACCTAGACCCTACTTACACCACACAGGGAAATATGAGAGCTCATTGGAAACTAGTAATTCTACTACGAGAAAGACCCTTGAAATAGTAAATTAGGGGTGATGGTAGTGGAATACTAGGGGTAATAAGGAAACTTGCTATGATATTGTCACAGTTACCATCTTGCCCTCACACATCTGGACTGTAAGGACACATATATATGAATGTTGTACATAGACTTCAGTTCAGCATTCTGCACAATCATCCCTCAGCAGCTGATTTAGAAGCTGAGCCTCCTGGGCCTGAACACCTCTCTCTGCAACTCGATCCTGGATTTCCTGACTGGGAGACCTCAGTCAGTCCGGATCGGGAACAGCATTTCCAGCACCACCACACTGAGCACTGGAGCTCCTCAGGGCTGCATGCTCAGTCCACTGCTGTTCACTCTGCTGACTCACGACTGTGCTGCAATGCACAGCTCCAACCACATCATCAAGTTCACCAATGACACGACCGTGGTGGGTCTCATCAGCAAGAACGACGAGTCAGCTTACAGAGAGGAGGTGCAGCAGCTAACAGCATGGTGTAGAGCCAACAACCTCTCCCTGAACATCGACAAGACTAAAGAGATGGTTGTTGACTTCAGGAGAGCACAGAGTGACCGTCAAGAGCACCAAATTCCTTGATGTCCATCTGGCAGAGAACTTCACCTGGTCACTCAACACCAGCTCTCCGCCTCTACTTCCTGAGGAGGCTGAGGAAAGCCCATCTCCCTCCCCCCATCCTGACTGTGTTCTACAGGGGGACCATCGAAAGCGTCCTGAGCAGCTGCATCACTGCCTGGTTTGGGAATTGCACCGTCTCGGATCGCAAGACCCTTCAGCATATATTGAGGACAGCTGAAAAGATCATTGGAGTCTCTCTTCCCTCTATCACAGACATTTACACCACACGCTGCATCCGCAAAGCTAAAAGCATTGTGGCTGACCCCACACACCCCTTACACACACTCTTACACACCCCACACACACACTCTTACACACCCCACACACCCCACACACACACTCTTACACACCCCACACACACACTCTTACACACCCCACACACCCCTCACACACACTCTTACACGCCCCACACACACACTCTTACACACCCCACACACCCCACACACACACTCTTACACACCCCACACACCCCTCACACACACTCTTACACACCCCACACACACACTCTTACACACCCCACACACCCCTCACACACACTCTTACACACCCCACACACACACTCTTACACACCCCACACACCCCTCACACACACTCTTCACCCTCCTGCCATCTGGAAAGAGGTACCGGAGCATTCGGGCCCTCACAACCAGACTGTGTAAGAGTTTCTTTCCTCAAGCCATCAGGCTCCTCAACACCCAGGACTGAACTGTACAAAACTCTCTCTCTCGCTCTCTCACTCACACACACACACACACACACACACTCTCTCTCTCTCTTTCTCTCTCTCTCTCACCTGTGTGGGGACACACACACATAACTTATATTGTTTGATACTTATTGCACTACCTCAACCCCTGTGTTTTTCATCTGCTGCTATATTTATATTTATGTTTATTTCTATTTTGCTCTACCTCAACTGCTGCTATATGTTGTCAGGCCCCAAAGTTCATCATCATCTCATTTTATTACATTTAATTTACATTTCATTGCACGTTCTTTTTCTGTTTTTTCGGTGCTAAGTGTCCTGTATTTTTGTGTTGTCTTTTTTGTACTTATTATTTCTGCACTGTCTTGTCATTGCTTTGTTTGCACCTAGCTGCACACTTTACACTTTATGTGGCTTGGACGAACTTTCGGTCCTAGCTCTGTGTTGTTCTTGTGTTTGAACTCTATGTTGTATGTTTATGTAGCACCAGGTTCTGGAGAAACGTCGTTTCATTTCACTATGTACTGCGTCAGTGTTGGAACCCAGAACCTCCCTCCGGGTGGACACTTCAGGGTGGTCCTAGAGCCTTCTCCAATTACCAATATAATCCAATAGTCTTGTAGTTCAAATTAGAAACTGCAGGAAAACAAAGAAATAAAGAACTCCTCCAGGCTTGGATGAGAAAAAGCAACTGGTTTTATTTAGAAAAAATATCACCGGAACTGGCACTCAAATACACAGATTCATGAATCGATGCAGTCAAGTACCCCCCCTTCACAAATCCCCCAGTATATATACCTTCTAGCCCAGCTGCCTAACCTTGCTGAGCTCTATTTTTCTATGGATTGTTTTGACGTTCACTAATTTTTCCCCCTGAAAAACCCCCTTTCTGTGGCCTTCATACACTCTATGGTATAAGTTTTAATATTGACACATAATGGTTGTTGATCTGTCTAAACTTCTATTAAAACCTTATTTATCCCAAAAACACATTTGTATCATTTTACCCATTACATCTTTAATTCAACATTCACCCACATGTTCCATGTATTTGATTGTTGTTCCTGTGTGGTTCATGGTGACTGGCTGGCATTTATTTAGAATTCTGAGGACTTTACCACCATTTTTATTATCACTATTTTTGCCACTATTTAGGGAGCGGACGCTATCCTTATTTTACATCAGGTTATCTGAGTAATACTGCTAATATGGTGAAGTAAAGGGGGTAAAATAGCTCTGAGTGAAGTGTAGTTTAGTTTGGTTTCCGTTGAGTTTATTTATTTATTTAGGCTAGGAGTAGGGTTAGGGTTAGCCCTAGTTGCTTTAAACCGTTTAAAGTCTATGATTTTCCATTACACTTACTCGGTGTGTTGTGTCCCTATGTTTACATTAACAACCGCCACTGCAATAATATTTTGCTGGCGCTTCAATAACATCTTCTCCAAACCCCCTCCCATCTCAGTGCCTACTGTTTTGTTCGTACTTATGCCACAAGGAGTTTTACCAACTTTCCACTTGCTATGGTAAGCTACTTTTTATTTGCATAAGACGATAAGACGTGATATAACACCTGTACATTATATAAAGGTAGTTTTAACTTTAATTTTTCTAAAATAAACACTCGAGTCAGAATCGGGTCAAATAAGACTGTTATGGTGTTCTCGCCCTTAAGCCCAAGGATTCTGAACTTCATCAACATGTTTTCTCGGTCTCAGTGGAGCCAACTCCATGATATGGTAAGATGTGCTAGCCTATGCCCTTGTGATGTTTACGCCAAAGCCAGAAAGTTCGAGAATAATAATCCACTAACGATGATTCAGCCAGTTTTGCTCATCTCTATTTTTGTGATTTTATATATATTTTTTGTCCTCTATAACTTCTATGTCTGTGTGTGTGCTAATTTTATCTATTTATCATAAGCTTACCTGTTGACTAATGATAATGGCAGGTGAAAATCATCATATGATTAAACATAACTGAATGAGTCTAATGATTAACCAATTTATCATTAATCATTATCTATGATTAAACAATTTATCTAGTAACGTCTCTTTGTTTATGTCTTAATGATTAAACCTGAATCGGATCTGTCTTAAGGATTAAAGGAGAGCATTCAAAGTTATTAGAATTAAATTAGAATTAGCATTAACCTTCCCTTACTGATTAAAATCAAACATACTTAGTGATTAGATGTAAGACAAATATACGTTTCCCACATCAGCTATATGTGGTTGAGATGACAATAAAGCTTCTTGAATCTTGAATCTTGAATCAGTTAAACATGCTTTAACCCCATTCTATTTAATTTGTAGTAAAATAAGTAAGCAAGGATATAACTTGGAAAACAAAACTAAAATAACTATTTAAATAAATCCATTGAACATGGTTCATAATGTCACAGATGCACCAACCTCAGCCACGCAACCACGCCCCCACACCCCCAATCACCCAAGTTCTAGCGCTGACACCTGCACCCAATTTCCCAATTTAGCACCCTCACGCGGCAGCGTCTGTGGCGAGTATTGTAGTTACTTTCTTAGAGACTGCTCTTCCTGCCTGTGTCCTGTTGGATTATTTGTCTATGCGTCTTCTGTTCTATTCTCCCAAGGGATTTGTTTTTGCCTTCCACCCTCAGTGCTGCAGTTCAGATTGTGTTTCTGTTATTTTGCCTAGTGCTCCTTTTTTTCCCCCCAGTTTCAGTATCTCACACCTCCTTTTTTAGTGTTTCACATTAAAAGACTGTGTTCACATACTTGCTTCTTCTCGGTCCTTATCCTTGGTGCTCTGTTACACATAATAAGGGTTTCTTGTCCTAATTATTCTTTTTTTAATGTCTTTTAAAATATCTCTCTTACAGTCGCTTGTCATTCTGTACTGTCAGCTAGACTGATATTCTTATATGATACGCTGACACAAACGTCTTCATATTAGTGGGTGTTCTCATGGCACTGGTTCTTTCATTAAATTGTTTTTTAATTTCATTTAATTGTGTGTTGTGTGTGTTTTTTGGGTTGTTCTGCTATTAAGTTTCATGATGGCTTGTTTGGCCCAAAGGTGCTCTGGATCAAAGCATATTACTCTGCCATTTTTCTAAAGAAACCTGTCAAAATTTTTGATAGATTCCAATTTATGGAAAACTGTACAAAATGTGTCATCAATGTTAAAAATCTATATAGCATACACATCAATATCAAAATAAAAATAAATTTAAGGAGTCTTACTTGCCTTACAGTTCTGATATAACATGGTGGTTGTTCATGCATATAATATTTCACAATATTTACATTGACTCTACAATGAAAACTGACTCTGACTCTGTTGGTTTCAGTGCAACATGAAGCTAGGGGTCCATTTCCTGCTGGAGAAAAGCACTACAAAATTTTAACTAAATTAAAAAAATTATTGCTTATATTTTATTCTTGCACAGACTCGCACACGTTTTCTCTAATAAATTCACGGTACCACCACACACACACTCTACAACATACAAAGCAAAGCAAACTGGATATACAGACCACAATCCTAAGTAATGAACTAATGAGCAGAAGAGACATGCTTTAAAACTCACCTGTTACCATACTGCCTGTCCATTGCGTGGTACACAGCAACACAGCAAAATAATTTAAATTAATTAATTAATTTAAAAAATTAAAAAATTATTTAAATAATTGACTAGATTATATGAGATGGTAAATGTGGTGTACATAAAGTTCTGATATATTGAGTTAAAAGATGTTTGTAGTTCATTGTTTTGTAATGACTTTTGTTGTGAACAAAGTAGATGCACGGTCACAAGAAAACTGTGGAGTGTGGAGAAAGATCTATTATACGAGGTGCATATGTAAACTTTTATCCTCAAATGTAGTTTGCGCTGTTGCTTATCTAAAAAAGACTATCCAAATGAATTCCTGCTGATATTTTAAACTTATTTAAATTCAGATCAATTTATTTCCATATGCGTAAAAATTACAGGACAAAAAAGCAAGAGAATTGTTTTAAAACTTTATTTAAAAAATGTTATTGTACCATTGAAACAGGATATATTTTCAAGACTAAGCACCACAGCAGCAATAGTTTGCTGTATTTAAAATATTTATGTTATTATCTTTTAAACACTTCATTGTACTGCAGAATTGAAAACAGGAGAATAAATATGAATTATTGAATTTAGGTTTAAATGTTTAGTCGTCACTATAAAATTAAGGAAGTTTCAAACCACACCCAAACATACACACAAAAGCGTATGCTAAAAATATTCTTTTAGTTTTAGCTTGATCATGACATATATAAGCATTGTGTTATGTTTATATTTTCTTATATAAATTTAGACTTATATACTAATTCACAAATAATCTATCCATGGGGGTCACAATCCGGCAGAAAACATTGCCAAATTTAATCATGCGAATCGTCAGTACTCTGAATTTCATCGGTCGAGGCCCGGGTTAACAACGACCGCAACTGGCGCCGGCTGTAGGTCAATGGAAATTGGTGGAAATTGGGCTACTGTTGGTCAAAGAAGTAGAGGAGGGAGGAGTGTGTGTAGACTGAGAGAGAAGAGAAAAGGAAAGAGTGTAGGACTGAGAATAGGAACTCTGAATATAGGGATAGGTGGAGAGAGATGATTCGCTGTGGAGACCCCTGAAGGGAAAAGCCAAAAGAAGAAGAAGAATATGGAATCCTGGAACTATATACTATAATCCAACTCACATTATGCAATGCAGCCTTCACAAATGTACCTCCTTTTCAGTAAAGATACAAATCCATGTGACTAAAAAAAAAAACTAATTAATTTAAGCTAATCAGTGTAACCTTACCATGTTTCTTCTGTCTCTGACTTCAGACAAAAACGTTCAGTCCAGTCGAGAGCTTCCCTTTCCTTTTCTGGGATTTGGGATACCCCAGTTGTCTTTTCTGTTTTTTTGTTGTTTTCCATTTTGGTTTTCTAAGAAGATTTCGGCATTGGTAATGTATGATTGGGGTATTTTGTAGATGTTGTGCTGTCAGTCACGGTCACTGTGAGATTTTTATTTGTCTCTGATGTAGGTTTTATAGTGGATTCTCTCACATTGCCAGTGGTCGAACTTGTAGACATTTGTGTTGGTGTATTACTGGGTGTTCTCAGAGCACTTGTTCTTTCATTAAATGATCTCTCAGTGGTGCTTGTTGTTGTTGTCCACAGTGGTATCTGTGTGGTTGTCATAGATATCACTTTGGTAGTTGGTAGATGCTCTGATCAGGGGCATCGTAAGTGGGGGGAAAAGGGTGACTGAGTGCATAGGGCCCTGGCATCAGTGGGATGTGAGGGGCCCTGGCCGCTCTGCCCTCAAAGATTCTCAAATAGTATTATAATTGTGAAATTGAGTGTATAGTGCCTGCGCTTGCATGCAATATTCTGATCCTCGCTGTTTTAGCAAGATTTGGCACACCCACACGTTTGTGTCGACACCTCCTATAGGAACAGGGTGCACACAAATGTGAATGATTTAATTGGTCATTCAAGAACAATGCCAAATGATAATTGGCTGTAAGAGAGCACCAGAGCGCGGATTCTGCAGTCAGAACTAAGCGAGCGCCGAGAGGGCAAGTCGAGACCGATGCCGCAATCCAAACAAAAGTCGGGCTACCAAAAAAGAGGGAGAGAGGAAAGGAAACAAAAACATAATGAAGGGAAACAACTTCGAAGTTAGCAATTAAAGCAATTAAAAATCTTAGCTTACTCTAAACTTTGAAATAACATGTAAAGTGTTTGAATGTGAGGCAAATTTTAAGAGATTAAATATGAAGAATAGTATTAAATCTATGTGTGTACTGTACAGTACATTACAGATTTCATGGATCTTGCTCAAAATATTAAAATGAGAAACCCTCTGTTCACCGGCCCTGTCTCAGAGAGTGCAGCAGTGGGTCCATCACAACAAGGTACTACTGCTAGTTTTTCAGCCTTTTTCACTTTTGATTATTTGATTATTTTATCAAATATTTGAATTAGAATTTTATTTGAATTAGACAGACATGCTTTGAAAGAAGGCAAAGTGGTGATTTGAGTTATATTGTGTTTATTTATTTATATTACTGATTAAAAGAATAATAATGTTCTGGACAACGAGCACAATGTCTCTTAATAAAACACAATTCAAAAAAAAAAAAATTAAGTTGTCATTTTTATCTATAAGGGGATACCTGAGGTACTTTATTTATAGCAGTGGTGTCCAATCTTATCCACAAAGGGCCGGTGTGGGTGCAGGTTTTCATTCCAACTGAGCAGAAGCCACACCAGAGTCTACTGATTAGCCAGTTGGAATCAGGTACAGTTTCTGCTTGGTTGGAATGAGAAACGTTGGTCCTGCACCCACACCGGCCCTTTCTGGATAAGATTGGACACCCCTGATTTATAGTATAAAGTCACAGCGGTAGGCAAAGTCAATCCTGGAGAGCCGCTGTCCTGTAGATTTTAGCTTCAACACTAAGACTGTCAGGGGTGGCAGGTGAGGACCCAAATGCAGAACACAGTCCGAGTTCAAAACTTAGAGTCTTTATTAAGAACGGCACAAAAATGGCAGAGTTCTCAAAAGAAACTGAAAAACCAGGATACAGCAGGCTGGTAGAATCAGTAAAGGAAACAACCACCTACAGTCCAATAATCCACAATCCAGAGAACAGGTTAAACGTAGGACAGGCAGAGTCATTGATTGAAGGAAGGCAGAGACAAACCAGGCAGACAGGAACTGAAGAAAAGGGCAGGATGCTGTCTCAGAAGCTCAAGGCTGACTGAAGAGACCATCTGGCAAGGAGCATGGACTGCTCGCTAGCTTATATAGGACAGAGTAGCATAAAATGGCGGAAACTGGAAATGAGATCGCGAAACCGGAAGTTGCGTCCCGGAACCGGAAGTAGCAACATGGAACCCGGAAATGCATGCCTGACAGTAACAGGGCCTCCATCAATGACCCGGGCGGGAGGAGGGGGTCTGGTGGAGGGAACCAGCGAACAGGCTCGGACAGGCTTGAGTCTGGAGACATGGAACGTAGGGTGGATGCGAAGGGCCCGGGGAAGCTTGCAGATCCCGAGTGGACAGCCAAACCCGTTGGCCAACATGGTAAGGGGGTGCCGGGTGGCGCTTACGATTGGCCCATCGAGCATAGCTTTTGGATGAGCGGAGAAGCACTAAGCGGGTCCTCCTCCAGACCCATCGACACCGTTTAACCAGAGCGAGGGCAGAGGGAACCGAGGCCTCTAATTCTTGGGAAGAGAACAGAGGTGGTTGATAGCCGTAAGCGGCCTGGAAAGGGGAGAGGCCTGTGGCTGCCGAGGGAAGAGAGTTGTGGGCATATTCGACCCAAATGAGGTTGGATGACCAGGATGTAGGGTCTTCAGAACAGAGGATTCTGAGCCCAGTCTCCAACTCTTGGTTTAAACGCTCCGTCTGGCCGTTGGTCTGCGGGTGGAAGCCAGATGAAAGGCTAATGGAGGTACCCAGGAGGTGACAGAACTCCTTCCAGAATCTCGAGGTGAACTGTGGCCCCCGGTCAGACACAATATTGCGAGGCAACCCGTGTAAGCGGAAGACATGTAATAGTAGCATCTGGGCAGTCTCCTTGGCGGAGGGAAGCTTGGCCAAGGGCACGAAATGGACCATTTTCGAGAATCGGTCCACCACCGTAAGGATGGTAGTGTGGCCGGCAGAAGGAGGTAGTCTGTTGACAAAGTCCAGGGAGATATGGGACCAAGGTCGTCTGGGGGTCGGAAGGGGGCGCAGGAGCCCGGCTTGTGGGGTCCTGGACGATTTCTGCTGAGCACAGGTGGGGCAGGCTGCCACAAATCTCTGGATATCGTGCTTGAGTGATGGCCACCTGTTGGAGAGTAGATAAGGTACGGGAAACCCCGGGATGACAAAAGAGGCGGCTGCTGTGGCACCACTGGATGACCTGAGACCTAAGGTGATCAGGGACAAAGAGTCTGTTCCTGGGGCAGTTGCCTGGAATCTGTATCCCTGCGATGGCCTGCTGCACTCTCCTTTCGATCCCCAGATGAAGAGCACGGATGGTTACCGACGAAGGGAGGATGTGTTCGGGAGCTGGGTCATCCTCATCGGGGGTGAATAGTCGTGACAGGGCATCCGGTTTACCATTCTTAGAACCAGGGCGGAATGAGAGGGTGAAGTTAAAACGCCCAAAGAACAGCCCCCAACGAGCCTGTTGAGGATTGAGTCGTTTGGCTGTCTGAAGGTATTCAAGATTTCTGTGGTCAGTCCATACAATGAAAGGCTGCTCAGTGCCCTCCAACCAGTGGCGCCACTCCTCCAGGGCCAGTTTCACGGCCAGAAGCTCCTGTTCACCGATGGCATACTTCTGTTCAGCTGGGGAAAGGCGGTGAGAGAAAAAGGCACAGGGGTGGAGACGATTGTCCTTAGAAGCCCTTTGAGACAGGATGGCCCCCACCCCACAGTCAGATGCATCCACCTCCACCACAAACTGGCGCGATGGGTCCGGAAGAATCAGGACAGGAGCAGTAGTGAAGAGCTTAAGTTGGGCAAAGGCTAGCTCAGCCTCTGGAGTCCATGAAAAGGGGTGTAGCGAGGAAGTGAGTTGGTGCAGGGGTGCTGCAACGGCACTGTAACCTCTGATGAACTTCCGGTAGAAATTAGCGAACCCCAGGAAACGCTGGAGCTGCTTACGGCTTTCAGGGCACTGCCAGTCCCTCACAGCCTCCACCCGCCTGGGATCCATCTGTATGCTACCGGCCAAGAGTACGAAACCCAAAAACGTGGTGCTGTCATCCAAGTACACAAAGACAAACTGGTTTAGGAAGTCCCGGAGGATGTCGTTGACCAGGGCGTGAAATACAGCAGGGGCATTAGTGAGCCAGAACGGCATTACCAGATATTCATAATGGCCTGTTGGGGTGTTAAATGCAGTTTTCCATTCGTCACCCTCTCGAATACACACCAGATGATGGGCGTTGCAGAGATCGAGTTTGGTGAAGACAGTGGCTCCCTGGAGGAGTTCGAAAGCGGTAGACATGAGGGGTAATGGATAACAGTTCTTGGTGGTAATGGCATTAAGCCCACGGTAGTCGATGCATGGATGCAAGGACCCATCCTTCTTCCCTACAAAGAAGAACCCAGCCCCACCAGGTGAGGAAGATGGACGAATGATCCCGGCCGCGAGGGAATCTTGAATATATCGAGTCATAGCCTCTCTTTCGGGTCCCGAAAGCTGGTAGAGCCGACCCCGAGGAGGGGTAGTGCCAGGCAGGAGGTCAATAGCACAGTCATATGGGCGATGAGGGGGTAAAGAGGAGGCTCTGACCTTGCTGAATGCCATCCCCAGGTCATGATAATCGGAGGGTACTGAGCTGAGGTCAGGGGGTGGTTCGTCCATGTCAGACACCTTGGTAGGAGGTACAGATCCTAGGCAATGGGCTAGGCAGTAGGTCCCCCAATCCAGAATACAGCCGCTAGTCCAGTCCACGTGAGGATTGTGCTTCCGGAGCCATGGAAAGCCCAACATAACAGGGGCAAATGGTGAAGGGATCAGAAGAAAAGACAACCACTCTTGGTGATGTTCAGAGATGGTGACAAGCAAGGGTTTAGTGCGTTGGGAGGCATGATGGAGGACGTGGCCGTCCAAGGCCCGAACTTGGAGGGGCGAGAACAGAGGCACCATCTCAAGGCCACGAGTCGGCTCCGGAGTCCACAAAGGCAGATAGGTCGTAGCCCCGCTGGTCAACTGAGATGTGGATCTTGAGCAGTGGCTTGGAAGGGACTGATGGTCGTAGACTCGCCGCTGGCCCCTCTTTCAGCGACGAGCCCGGCCTTTTACTGGACAGGAAGCGGCAAAATGTCCAGCCTCTCCACAGTACAGGCATAGTCCTGAGGCCCGACGCCTGTCCTTCTCAGCAGAGGATAAGTGACGATGATCTCCATGGCATGGGAGAGAGGAAGGCTCCTGGATGCAGAGACAGGGAGGGTAGGAGAAGTCGGGGGGCGAGAGACAGTGGGTCGGTAGTTGGGTTGTTCAAGACGTCGGGCTGACCTTTCAGTTTGGCGTTCCCGAATGCGTCGATCGATGCGGGTAGCCAGGGCGATCAGGTCATCGAGGTCGGCTGGTAGCTCCCGGGCAGCGAGCTCATCCTTAATCTCAGAAGCCAGCCCGCGATAGAAGGCATCGTAGAGTGCGGTGGCATTCCACCCGCTGTCGATGGCAAATGTGCGGAAATCCACAGCATATTCCGCCACGGTTAGGCTCCCTTGTGAGGCTTCAAAGAGGGAGCGTGCCGCATCCTGCTGAGGAGCTGAGGTGTCAAAGACCTTGCGGAGTTCATTGGAAAAAGACTCAAAGGAGGAGCAGAGTACAGACTGACGTTCCCACTCGGCGGTTGCCCAGAGCTTGGCCTTGCCTGACAACAGGGAGATGACATAGGCTACCTTGGAGCAGTCTGATGGGAAGGAAGAGGGTTGAAGTTTAAAGATCACTGAGCATTGCATCAGAAATGCACGGCATAGTCCTGGTTCACCAGAGAAGCGCTCGGGGTAAGGCAGGTGTGGCTCCCGAAGATGACCTGGTGAGCTCGTGGGCATCGTTGTCGCCGAGGGAGCTGAAGAGGGTGGAGTGACTGAAAGCTGATTCATGCGACAGATTAGTTCGTGTGTAGCCGAGGCGAGATCCTGGAGACGAAGTTCGTGAGAGGTGGAGGTCTCAGATAAGGAGCTTAGAAGGGCTTGCATGTTCTGTGGCTCTGCTGGGTCCATGTTGGCCAGATGGTACTGTCAGGGGTGGCAGGTGAGGACCCAAATGCAGAACACAGTCCGAGTTCAAGACTTAGAGTCTTTATTAAGAACGGCACAAAAATGGCAGAGTTCTCAAAAGAAACTGAAAAAACCAGGATACAGCAGGCTGGTAGAATCAGTAAAGGAAACAACCACCTACAGTCCAATAATGCAAAATCCAGAAAGCAGGTTAAACGTAGGACAGGCAGAGTCATTAACAGCATACAATCCAATAATCCAAATTCCAGAAAGCAGGTTAAACGTAGGACAGGCAGAGTCATTAACAGCATACAATCCAATAATGCAAAATCCAGAAAGCAGGTTAAACGTAGGACAGGCAGAGTCATTAACAGCATACAATCCAATAATCCAAATTCCAGAAAGCAGGTTAAACGTAGGACAGGCAGAGTCATAAGCAGCATACAGTCCAATAATCCAAATACAGAGAACAGGTTAAACATAGGACAGGCAGAGTCATTGATTGAAGGAAGGCAGAGACAAACCAGGCAGACAGGAACTGAAGAAAAGGGCAGGATGCTGTCTCAGAAGCTCAAGGCTGACTGAAGAGACCATCTGGCAAGGAGCATGGACTGCTCGCTAGCTTATATAGGACAGAGGAGCATAAAATGGCGGAAACCGGAAATGAGATCGCGAAACCGGAAGTTGCGTCCCGGAACCGGAAGTAGCAACATGGAACCCGGAAATGCATGCCTGACAAAGACGAAGAAGAAGAAAACACAAAACAAAACATAACTGTCTATAGTATTCCTGAAGACCTTGGTTAGCTTGTTCAGGTGTGCTTGATTAAGGTTGGAGCTAAACTCTGTAGGACAGTGACCTTCCAGGACCGACATTACCTATCTTGGTATAGCACAATTTATACACAAAATTATTTCTGTGCTGCATTAACATGCATTCAATGCAAGGAATTTGTTTATACTATACATGGTATAACAATTACTGTATCCGTGAGTAAATTGTGTATACTTTTACATGAGCATGGCTCATGAGATGATGGGAAAGGGGCCCCCCATACACTGTCTTTGCATAGGGCCCAAGAATTGGGGCTACACCCCTGGCTTTGATGTTAATGTCTCTTTGGTAGTTGGTAGATGCTCTGATGTCAATGTCTCTTTGGTAGTAGGTAGATGCTCTGATGTCAATGTCTCTTTGGTAGTAGGTAGATGCTCTGATGTCAATGTCTCTTTGGTGGTAGGAGTCTGTTGTTGAGGTGGTTGGTTCCCAAGAAGTTGATGTTCTTGGTAAAGATGTGCATGTAGTGGGTTTTGCCCATTTTCTAGGTTTTGTAACTGAAGGGATCCATGTCGGTGAAGTTGTCTGTGTTTTTTTGGGTTGTTCTTCTATCCAGTGCCATCTTGTTGGGTCAAAGGGTCTTTCGGATCAAAGCGTATCATTCTGCCATTTCTCAAAAAAAAAAACCTGTGAACATGTAGCAGTACTGTCACTTTAAGAGTGATCAGGCTTGGACTTGATTGGGCTTTAGTTCCGAGGGTATAAAATGAGCAGTAGTGACATCATGGGAAGCACCCCTACCTAGCATTGCCTCATTTCCGGAGTTCCGTGCGAATGCCTGTGAGGTAAGAGCCGTTACATCTGTATGGTGAACTGGTTATGCCGCGTTATTCAAGACTGCTTTATTTTTAGTGTGGACTGAGGAGCGGAACTGGAAGTCTATATTCATCACTAGAGGGAATACTTGTGTGGGTTAAACTGACGATTATCAGGTATGTTACTATTCTTACTAAAGCGTTGTTTAAGTTCTTTCATTAGCATTCTGTAACTTGCCAGTATGTTTTGTGGCTATGCAGCTAACAGTTGGCTAAGCAACGGTGCAGCAGGCTTTTGGCTTTCATGTTCGTATGACCATCGGAGAGATTTGCTTCTGCGGTCGCTCGCGTGACCATCAAGGCGCTGGACTAAATTGTGAGAAGATTTACCTCATCATTGTAACATCGCGTGTGGACATCGCGATCTTGGCTGGTGTGGTGCAGTTACTGGACCAAGCCAGCAGCACGGTGGAATCTAGGAGAGTTGCGCCTTGGGTTTGATGTAATTCTTTCCTTCCGCTCTGGCTCGCAGTGTTGGAGAACTGGGCAGCCCAATGTTGATGGTTATTGTTTTATAATCCTCCAGGTTGAACGGCTGAAGGTACAGCGTTAAGTCATAGCCGGAAGTGGCGTGTGTAGATGTGTTCGGCTCACACACATGACGTCACCATTTTGTGTTGTCGTTTAGGTTTCTGTTTCGTTTTCTTTCTTTTTTTTATCTTCTTTTGCTTGTCTTTTATGTATTTCTTTTAAACAGTGCTGTTCTTGATTTGGTTTATTCTTTATTGATTAGTGCATCTGCTTAATGTGTTCTGGGTTTCTGTTTGTATTACTATACATCAGTTGCTTTTGTTTTTGTTTTTCCTTATTTTTTTCTTTTTCTTTTCATGATGTGTGCTGATAATTGTAAACATTGTTTCCTTTTTGGTTTGGAGTGAATGGTGTGTGTGTGTGTGTGTGTGTGTGCGCGTGTGTGTGTGTATGTGATTGTTTAAAACCTGCAAGGTGCTATTTTTCCCTTCAGAGTTGGGGCAGCCAGCAATACCCAGTGTGTGCCTTTTCCGTGTGTTGGTGGTGTATCTGGTGGCTGCAGTGCTCACAGTGGTGTTGTGTACGTGCTGTGGTGTTGGGGTGCACGTGAGTTTGGTGTTCTCTGGCTTAGGGAGGCCAGCATCCAATTCTGGAGAGGTAAACTTAGTGATTGTTTGGTTGTTTTTTTTGTATATCCCTTTTATCTGCTAATTTAAATAAAAATTTGTGTGGTCAACTCTGGTCTGATACCTGACTCAGCCGTAGCTAAACCTGTGTGTCCAGTGAACTTAAGCAGAGGGTGATTCCCCGGTAATAGGCCCCCGGGGTGGTGTAGTCGGTTATTTTGAGTTATGAGTCAAATGTAAGCATAGGGAGAAAGGGTGGGGTCACCCAAATCTAGTACTGCCACAAACATTTCATGTAAAACTTTACAGCCTAATTTTCTTATTCACATTAAAATATTCTATATATCAATATTGAAATGAATATAATGAATTTTACTCACTTTACAGCTCTGAATATCTCTAACTCTAACCTTGACTTTGCTGGTTTGATAACAACATGTTGGGTCCATTTCCTGTGGGAGAAAAATGCTAGTAGATTCAAGATTCAAGAAGCTTTATTGTCATTTCAACCACATATAGCTGCCGCAGTACATAGTGAAATGAAACAACGTTTCTCCAGGACCTGGTGCTACATAAACATACAACAACAAAGAGTTCAGCACAAAAAAAACAACACCACAGAGCTAGGACAGAAGTTTGTCTTAGCCACATAAAGTGCACAGTGTGCAGCTGGGTGCAAACAGAGCATAGACAAGACAGTGCAAAAAACAATAAATACAAGAAAGACAACACAAAAGAACACAGGACACTTAGCGCCGAAAAAGAAAGAAAATAACGTGTGATGGAATGTAAGTGAAATAAAATAAGATAAAATGAAATGATGTAAAAAAGTATTGTGCAAAAATATTGTGCAAAAATACACAGCAGCGGTTGAGGTAGTGCAAATAGAAATAAACATAAATATGACTATAGCAGTGGATGACAGGTAGAGGTAGTGCAGTAAGTAATGAACAATATAAATTATGTGTGTGCGTGTGTGCGCTTCCACACAGTCAAGAGAGAGTGTGTGTATCTGTGTCTGAGAGAGACAGAGAGTTGATATACAGTTCAGTCCTGAGTGAGAGTGTGTGTGTGTGTGTGTGTGTGAGAGAGTGTAGAACAGTTCAGTCCTGAGTGAGAGTGTGTGTGTGTGTGTGTGTGAGAGAGTGTAGAACAGTTCAGTTCTGGGTGTTGAGGAGCCTGATGGCTTGAGGAAAGAAACTGTTACACAGTCTGGTTGTGAGGGCACGAATGCTCCGGTACCTCTTTCCAGATGGCAGGAGGGTGAAGAGTGTGTGTGAGGGGTGTGTGGGGTCATCCACAATGCTGTTAGCTTTGCGGATGCAGCGTACGGTGTAAATGTCCGTGATAGAGGGGAGAGAGACTCCAATGATCTTTTCAGCTGTTCTCACTATCCGCTGAAGGGTCTTGCGATCCGAAACGGTGCAGTTCCCAAACCAGGCAGTGATGCAGCTGCTCAGGACGCTCTCGATGGTCCCTCTGTAGAACACAGTCAGGATGGGGGAGGGAGATGGGCTTTCCTCAGCCTCCTCAGGAAGTAGAGGCGCTGCTGGGCTTTCTTGGTGATGGAGCTGGTGTTGAGTGACCAGGTGAAGTTCTCCAGGTGAAGATTCAGCTTCATTTCGTTCTCTTCAACTCTGTATATTCAACCACAGGAACAGGTTATAACCCAAAAGACTTATTGAGAAAGGTTTCTCAGCATATAAACCCAATAGGCCCTGCCCCCTCATATAAGATATGGATACATATATGCTCCATGATACATGGGTCTGGCTACTGTTTGCATGAATTTTTTCGATCTGTATTAATTTAAGAACAGTATGTGGCACAACTTTTGTAATATAAATTTCAAAAATTAAAAAACACCTACAAACATACTATAGTCAATTCTCTTATTTTATTTAACTTTAATTTTATTTAATGATCAACTGGATACTACTACTGTTCACTTCCATGTCTACTGTAACACATGCACTTATATAATGGAAAACCATTTATAATGTGTCACATGACTTGAACACTGGAGGCTCCTTAACACTGTGGGCTCCTTTGACTAGAGGCTTCATTCAAAGGGAACTAAAAATCTTAATGGTAATGTTCTATTTTCTGCAGCAACACCAATAAGATATGGTGATTAAAAAAAGTCTAAAACAGCGACAATCACATACCCCAAAATCACAACAAAAATGAATAATTGTTATATTAACTTAGAAGTTCTTTAAAAATTTTAAATGTTAGCATGTTGATTTTAGCCACAAAGCCCTGCTTCTCAGTGAGTTTCCAGATGTGCTGCCACCACGATTTAGTCTGGTACACTCTACCTGTACATAAAGCTAAGATATTTTTATAACACTGTAAGAAATCATCTAACGATTTCCAGTTTTCATAATTTTGCCGTTAGAATTAAGTTTCAGTGTTTTCAGAGTAGAGCTACATAGACTGTCAGCACAGTGTATAAAAATATTGTATTTTTTAATCATTTTCCTGAAGGTAAGTGCTTGTGTTTAAAAGTCAGTGGTCTAGTTGCTATTGACAAACACAGTCTCAAAAGCTTCTGCTCAATAACTTGTATGGAGAGGACTTAAGCAGGTGTGTAAGCCGACTGTGAATAAACAGAACTTCCCCCTGGGGTAAATATTGACCTAACTCTGTATCGTCCATCAAATGTTAAGACAGACCCAGACACAACAAAATGAAATCTTCCAATTTGTTATCATGTATGTTCCTTTCATGTATGCTTTTTGTATCAGTGTTTTTGTTTTTAAAACATATGTCTGCACAGTTAAGCATATGTGATGTGGGAGGTGTGATACCTCATGTTGGGGTGGGGGGGTGGGGGGTTGTGTATGGGGTGGGGTGGGGTTTTAGGCCTCTCTGCACACCCACACATCCTGAGAATGGTACATTCCACCTCCTTAAAAGAAGAAAGTGTTGCCGGCTTGATCTTTATCTCCTACACATGCTCTGACTGAGGAAGACGAAGTCTGACATTTACAATAGAGAACAAATCCAAGCGAACATATCTACACATTATCTCATCGTATCTCAGAGAATTTATTTCTTTTTTTAAAAGTAAAGGGCAAGCCATGCAAGTCCCAGGAGCTAGTTCTGCAGACATCAACCACAGTGAACAGTGTGTGCAAGTTTTCTAAGAGAGGAAATACAATTAGGTCACATGCCAACCACTATCCTGTGTGTGTGTGTGTGTGTTTGTGTGTGCACTAATTTCTTTGAATAGCTCATGCAATATTTTTTAGAATTGGTCATCAGATACTGAAATCCATGTCAATCCAGGCATGCTTAGAAATAAGCCACAATGACCAGTCTCAAGGTCAAGTCTTCATCCACTGGGTCTTGCTCACTTGCTCTGCCATGTTTTATCCTTGACATCAGATAAGGATAAGAGTTTCTCCTGCAGTATACAGAGATTTTTTTCTTTGGAAGGTGGGAGGAAGTGAACTAATGTGGAGGAGGTGTGGACAAATCAAAGGCTCATGCAGGTCTTACAAGTTGGACCTAATGTCAACATTATTGTTCAGCACACAGGATTCAGCAGTGTTCTGATATGTTGACACATTTCTGGCCATAAGCTTCAAAATCATGAAGCTTGCAATCTCATTAGCTCTTCACACAATTTCAGTTTTCCCTGCAGGATCTTGTTGGATTTTCAGAATCTTAACAGACAATGTGATTTTATAATTTTAAGAATTGTATTGGAACTATTTAATTTTTTTTACGTTAATAATGCCTTGTTCTTGGAAAGTTACCAGAAATTACAGATGCTGCTTTGGGAGTTTTAAAATCCTGACACAAGATAGAGGTTGAGACTAAATGCAACTGCAGGTAAGGCAGTTTTATTAAAAAAATTAGCAAACACTAGGCAAATGTCTGAATAAAAGGGACAGGCCCATCTTAGGCGAATGGCAGATGGGATAAACTAAGTACAAAAAATGCTTGGTATTATTAGAACACGATAAAAGTTAACTGTGAATGTTTGAGATTGTAATATAAAGCCTGACTGTGAGTGTGACTTCACCCTGTAATCTTACTGTTCCACTTCCCTCCCTGTCATTCACGCACATGTACTCAGTCTTACTACAACTGACTTTCATTCCTCTTCTCTCCAGAACAAACCTCCACCTCTCCAGGTTTTCCTCCACCTGCTCCCTGCTCTCACTACAGATCACAATGTCATCTGCAAACATCATTGTCCAAGGAGACTCCTGTCTGACCTCCTCTGACAACTGGTCCATCACCATAGCAAACAGGAAGGGGCTCAGAGCCGATCCCTGATGCAGTCCCACCTCCACTTTGAACTCCTCTGTCTGACCTACAGCACACCTCACCACTGTCCTGCTCCTCTCATACATGTCCTGCACCACTCTGACATACTTCTCTGCTACTCCTGACTTCCTCATACAGTACCACAGCTCTTCTCTTGGCACCCTGTCAAACGCTTTCTCCAAGTCTACAAACACACAGTGCAACTCTCTCTGACCATCCCTATACTTCTCCATCAACATAATCAGAGCAAAAATTGCATCTGTTGTGCTCTTTCTGGGCATGAAGCCATACTGCTGCTCACAAATTTCCACTACCTTCCTTAACCTAGCTTCCACTACTCTTTCCCATAGCTTCATTCTATGGCTCATCAACTTTATCACCCTATAGTTACTGCAACTCTGTACATCACCCTTATTCTTAAAGATCGGCACTAATACACTTCATTCCTCAGCCATCTTCTCACTCTCTAAAACCCTGTTAAACAGACTAGTTAAAAATTCCACTGCTGCCTCTCCTAGACACTTCTAGACCTCCACCAGGATGTCGTCAGGACCAACTGCCTTTCCACTTTTTATCCTCTTCAAAGCCTTCCTGACTTCATCCTTTCTAATCTTATCTACTTCCTGTTCCACAGAGTTTACCCCTTCTACTCTTTTTTCCCCTCTCATTTTCCTCATTCATCAGCTCTTCAAAGTACTCCTTCCATCTTCTCTGTACACTCTCCTCACTTGTGAGAACCTTTCCATCTCTATCCTTAATAACTCTAACTTGCCGCACATCCTTCCCATCTCGATCCCTCTGCCTAGCTAACCTGTACAAGTCCTCCTCTCCTTCTCTAGTGTCTAACCTAGTGTACAACTCATCATACGCCTTCTGCTTGGCCTTAGACACCTCCCTCTTCACTCTGTGCTGTAACTCCTTGTATTCCTGTCTATTCTCTTTAGTCCTGTCCATGTCCCACTTCTTCTTGGCTAACCTCTTCCTCTGAATACTATCCTGAACTTCCTCATTCCACCAAGTCTCTTTATCTTCTTTCCTCCTTCCAGATGACACACCCAGCACCTTTCTTCCTGTCTCCCTGATCACTTCTGCTGTAGTTTCCCAGTCATCTGGCAGCAATACCTGACCACCCAGAGCCTGCCTCAACTTCTGTCTAAATTCCTCACAACATTCCTCCTTTTTCAGCTTCCACCACTTGGTTTTCTTCTCCATCTCTATCTTTGACCTCTTCTTACAGACCATCAAATTTATCAAATTAAAATCTGCTCCTATCACCACTCTCTCACCTGTTGGAATACTCTCTATCACCTCATCTAATTCACTACAGAATCTCTCTTTCTCCTCTAACTCACAACCTCCCTGTGGGGCATAACCACTAACAACATTCAACATCACCCCTTCAACCTCTAACTTCAGACTCATGACCCTGTCTGACACTCTCATCACCTCCAGAACATTCCTCACAAACTCCTCCTTCAGGACCACACCTACCCCATTTCTCTTACTATCCACACCATAATAAAACAGCTTGAATCCTGCTCCTATACTATGAGCCTTGCTACCCTTCCACCGGGTCTCCTGTACACACAATATATCCACCTTCCTTCTCTCCATCATGTCAGCCAGCTCTCTACCTTTCCCTGTCATAGTAACAACATTCAGAGTTCCTATTCTCAGTCCTACACTCTTACCTTTCCTCTTCTCTCTGTCTGCACACTCTCCTCCCTCCTCTACTTCTTCGACCAACAGTAGCCCAATTTCCACCAGCGCCCTGTAGGTCAACGGTGCCAATGGCGGTCGTTGTTAACCCGGGCCTCAACCGATACGGTATGAAATTTAGAGTACTGACGATTCACATGGTTAAATTTGGCAATGTTTTACGCCGGATGCCCTTCCTGACGCAACCCTCTCTATTTATCCGGGCTTGGGACCGGCACAGAAGTCACTGGACTGTGACCCCCACGGCTAGATTAGTTCCAGGATTCCATGATTTTCTTAAAAAAAATTGAGTGTTTTCTCATAAAACAGAAAGATTAATTTTATTTAACAATGTGTCCAAAAATAACATACTACATACAGCAAAAATATTAAACGCTAGTTTGATGGTCAACTATTTCAAACAGGTAAATTTCCCATTGGGATGAATAAAGTATCTATCTATCTATCTATCTATCTATCTATCTATCTATCTATCTATCTATCTATCTATCTATCTATCTATCTATCTATGTTTTGGACTACGTTGAGGTAAGCAAGACACAATTTGTTACAGAAAAAAAATACAGCGGAAAAGTGCACCTTATCCCATACAAAATTCCTGTATTGATCTGATTAAAGTTCCCTTGAAGTGGTCCTACATTATATTTATATCTTGTCCTATAAGACTTTTTTTAATCTTATAGATATGATATTAATTCGAATTAGAATCTTGTATAAGTTTTTATATGACAAGTGCATCAACAATTCAAGAACTTGAACAGTCCCGCGGTTAAAAAATATATTGTTATTTACAAATATTTTGTTTTATCTATATTTGTACAGACAAGTGCTTGATGCAGAGAGAAGCTCAAGGTTAGTGTTTTGTGTGTGTGTGTATGTGTGTGTGTGATTGTGTGTGTGAGAATGTGCTTGGTGGGGGGGTGAGCGGAGTGTAAAACCAAACCACTATAGTGAAAAGGGAAACTTTTAGTCACACTTAGTCACAAAGCAAAAGCTTTGACTTTACAGCCCGTGCACATGACACGTGAAACATCTTTTCTTTCTTTTCTTTTTTTTTATATGCTCCTACTGTATTTCCTGTCTCAGCAATATGCAAACTTTATGCTAAAGACTGCTTAAGATTGTTCTATTACGTGACATTATGTCATATTGTAATAAATGTGTACATTTTTGTTGCACAAAATGCGTTTCTTATGCCAACTGCTACGCTTACATAGTTGTGTACGTTGAACCGCTTAACCTCAAGCAAGCCAGCAGACAGTAACTATGAATTCATACTATAAAGCAGCATTTAGACAATATTTCTGAATTAAGGGGGAAAAACCTAATTAGTTGGTTACACAAGTGATGAGTACAACAGAGTTCATTGTTTTTTTTGCGTGACTGTGGTCAAAAGCATGCAGATGCTGCTGGTTAACTGTAAATAACCCACACATTTCTTTCCCCTTCATTTAAATAGATCTACTCACTCATCGTAGGCTACAACGGCCATTTTCCACTTAACAAGACCTCTTGTAGGATGACTGATGACTGTGGGGTCTATCAGGTTGATTCCATGACTGGGGGGCCGTTTTTGTGACTAAAAAATGATCAAGAAAGCATTCAGGAAATGGGTTAAAATAACCCTGGCACCAATATCTTACTTTTTTATTGTATCTTTATATAATTTCTGCTTGAAAGCAACACTTGTGTATGATAATATCATTTTAAACTATTGTTGCTCTTTAGGAAATTTCTTGTTACTGCAACCTTCTAAAGATTTGATGAGCTGAATGTGTTACAGCATTGAGTGAAAGTTTTGAGACATGAAAATGGACATGTTTTCATAACCTGTTATGTTTGACTTATGGAAAATAATATTGTATCAAGCTTGAGACATCACAGATTAATGAATAAAATAATATTTTGGTGAGAGTGATTCCATTAAATTATATATATTAAAGTGAATACATTTCATATCGTATACCCTCCATTTCAATAAGTGAATGGTGCCAGAAATATATATATATATATATATATATATATATATATATATATATATATATATATATATATATGTATCTGGCTCCATTCACTTAAGTCAGAGCAAAAGTAATCACTTTAGACAGGAAATATGATGTAAGCAATTGTACCCATCACTGTCATCACAATGCTGAGATGACTTGCTGGCTATTTTTACTCACGTAAACACCCAAATTAGACCATTGTAGCTACAAGAAACAAAAACTTTGTCAATCTTGGAATGACTGTGAATTCCATAAATTCTTGTGTCACTGATATTTTCTATGTGAATGAAGCCCACCCAGATCTCGAAGTGTGAAAAGTGTCTCAGCAGTTTTTCGTCATGGTGTCAAATCATTAAACAATTTGTGGTCATGGTGTGACGTATCTGGTGGCCACAACATTATAATTCTTGGTAATACTTAGATAAAGCTGTGAAATTTTAACTCATGGCTTTTTAATCCTTGGCTGCACCTGTATAGTATAAAAAAGACACGTGCACCCAGATAATAGGGTAAGTAGTACAAAATAACTTTATTTTATTTCTTGTTTTTCTTACGTCACAATTCAAAATCAACTCGTGTAACTCTTAAAAAGATTTAAACCCAGGTTAATAGCACTGACGAAGCATGAAAACTTAAGACGTAGTAAAAGAAGAAGTGTGATTGAACGTTGGTTGCTTGATGGTCTTTTCTTTCTTCTTCTTTCCTTTGTTCTTTCCTTTCTCTTTTTTTCTTATGATCTTAATTTTAATCCGCCGTGGTTTTCCTTTGCGCTTCCTGGTCGATATGCCCACTCGAGCAGGCACTTGAGGCCATCTACTGGTCAAAGGCAACATGGTCGTTTTCACAAAACCCTCTGTCTTCTCCTGTAGAGCATCTGGTGCCAGACCAGAACTGTGGTTTGGCATCTGTTCTGCTTCCTCATCAATTTTCCGCATGGCTTTTTTTGTCCAATCTAAGTCAGGATCAGAGCAGAGGTATTTCCCATTTTCCAGGGTGAACCTGTCCAAAAAAAAAAAAAAAAAGATTTGTTTGTCACTACACACAACTACCACCTCCTGTAGAGATTTAAGCAGTTGTTTCATGCATGCTAAACACTGGAATTGACATGCACATATGTGAAAATCACGGAATACATAAATGTACACTACTCACAAAAAGTTAAGGATATTCGGCTTTCAGGTGAAATTTCAGGATGCACCTAAAATGCACTATAACCTTTACAGGTAAACTTAATTTGACCTTCTCTACACTGGTGTTTGATCCATGAATCGACCAATAAATTTTCTGGTTCAATTAGAATTGGTATTTAAACAGTCCTCTTCATCATGCTGTTCACATTTTGACATCATGAGACCAAGACCACACCTAACAATTGATCAACAGTACCTCGCCATTGTAAGGCTTCAAACAGGATGTTCTCAGAGGGAAGTGGTCACTGAGCTTAGAGTGTCAAAGAGTGTCATCAGCAGGTTGCGTCAGAGATACAGAGAGACAGGAAGAGTCACAGAAAGGCATAGAAGTGGATGTGGCACATTTAAGGGAGGTGAGAAGCACCCAAGTGTCATGTCAGACCATTTGAAACAGTTTACATCAGCATGTTCTGCGTGCTAGACGACCTGCAAGGGTACCTGACCACACCACCAGGCACAGGCGTCGGGCCAAGGAGCATTTAGGCTGGATGAGGGACCAGTGGTGACCTCAGTGCTGTTCTCTGATGAAAGTTGATTCACGTCGAAAGATGTTGGAAACATCAAGGAGAGCGCTATGCATCATCCACTGTTGTGGTGGTGTTACAGTCTGGGCAGGTGTGTCCACTCAATACAGAACTGCCCTACATCTTGTGAATGGTACAGTGACAAGCCAATACTACCTGAATAACATCATTAATCCAGTCATTGTGCCCCTGCATGAACAACACAGGCCTAATTTCATCTTCATGGACGGCAATGCTCCAGCTCATCGAGGTCGCATCGTTAGGGAACGGCTGCTGGAGGCTGGGGTACCTCAAATGGAGTGGCCTGCACTTTCTCCAGACCTGAATCCCATAGAAAACCTATGGGATCAGCCGAGTTGCCATGTAGAGGCTTGTAGAGTGGAATGCCATGCCTCAGCAAACAATAAGTCAATTCGTGAACAGCATGAGACGTCGTGGTCAAGCTGTAATTAAGGGTCAAGGGCACATGACAGATTATTGAGACATTGACATTTTTTGTTGTGGTATACCCACCACTGTTGTTGGCTTTTGTTTCAATAAATTGTTTGAGATGAGGAAATCACCATTGCATGCTTCTACTTAAATGCTCTACTTTCATGATATAATATCACTGTTGCATGAACTTTTTACATTTTCCATAAATTTCACCCAAAAGCCAAATATCCTTAACTTATTAATACCAATAATAATAATAATTATAATAATAAAATATGGCCAAAAGCAGTAAGTGGGTTCCATACATCCTGAACAAATAGCCCCAGTCACCTTACTTCTACTACTACTACTATTGTTGTTCTTTTGGGTGCACCCTGTTTAGGGTCATCACAGCAAATCATCTGGTCCGCTTTGGTTCATCATCTGGTGAACATCATCTGGTTCAATCATCTGGCCATTTGGTTCGTCACAGGTTTTATGCTGGATGCCCTTCCTGACGCAACCCTCCTGATTTATCCCGGCTTGGGAACAGCACTGAGATTTAACTCTTCAGTGGCTGGGTTAGCTCCCTGTCCAGTAATCGGACCCAGAGCACGGCAATAAGAGAGTGTGGAATACTGCCACTGGACCACCAGGGGACACTACTTCTACTAGTACTAATAACAATAATAATATTGTTTCTATGTGCTTTGTTTAGTAACTCATTGTTCGGTGTCCTTGGTTGTTGAGAAAGGTGCCTATAAATAAAATGTATTATTATTATTATTATTATTATTATTATTATTATTATTATTATTATTATTCTTTGACCATTTCCAAATAGCCACATGTTGCTGCTAATACTACTACTTCTACTTCTACTACTACTAATAATAATAATAATATGGCCTCAGGCAGTGACCTGTGTCCAGGCACTCTTCACATATAGTCCTAGTCCCCTTTCAACTATTACTATTACTACTACTACTACTACTACTACTACTACTACTACTAATAATAATAATAATACAGAAATGGCCACAACCAGCAATCATTTAAAAATTGCCTCAGTCCCCTCACTACTACTACTACTACTACTACTACTACTACTACTACTAATAATATGGCCTCAGGCAGTGACCTGTGCAGTCCAGGCATTCTTCATTAATAGCCCTAGACCCCTTTTGACTACTACAACTACTATTAATAATAATAATTGTAGTGTGGCCAAAAGAAGTTACCTGTGACTGTTTCCAAGTTGCCCTTGATGCCCTTAAATAAAAATGCTACTACTACTATTTATATTTATATTTATATTTATATTTATATTTATATTTATATTTATATTTATATTTATATTTATATTTATATTTATACTATTTCAGGCAGCGACCTGTGGGGTCCAGACACACTTTACAAATAGCCCCTGGTCCCCTTACTACTACAATTCTTGCTACTACTACTACTACTACTACTACTACTACTACTACTACTACTACTAATAATAATAATAATTAACAAATCACAAACAGTGACCTCCGGGTTTCAAGCACCTTCACAAGTGAGCTAATCAAATTGCTAGATAAAATTAATAAAATGTAATTAATAAAATAAAATAATATTAGCAGCAAATAGCAAGGTGCCTGACCCAAGCACCCCAGTTTATTATATTATAATTATTATATGGGATATTTCACTTAAAAAATTAAAACAATTTAATTAATGAATAACAGTACACATAAAAATTATTATTATTATTATTATTATTATTATTATTATTATTATTATTATTATTATACCCAACACAGCGTATATATAGTGCACTTTGGAGTCCAGGCACCCTTGGCAAATTGCACCTTTGGCAAAGTGACCCCACTTTATAGCAATTATGCAATATTTCATATTTCCTTTTTATTATTAATTTATACAAAACTGCACATTACACTAAGTTGTTTTAGAGTCAGTAGTTTCAGTGAAACGACTGTAATAAATGGACCCCAGAACACTGAAATAATTGAGTTAACTAATGTAATTTAGAATCACCAGTTTGCCAAAAGGCATGATATTAGGAGGCAGAACCCAGAACCCAGAGGAATCACACGGACTCAGGGTGAACATGTGAACCTCAAAACAGACATTAACCTGGGGCTGTGAGGTGGTAGCGCTACCTGCTGTACAACTAAAACAATTATTAATACTGATAAATCAATTAATACTGATGATATTTTACATTTGATGTCAGTGAACAATGTCAAAATTATTAATTTGTACATAAAGCATACTTACACAATTGCTTTGACTGGACAAATTCTATTATCCTGCTGCCAGTAGCTCACAATACTTGTCACATTGACTTTCTTAGGACTTATACTGAGGCAACAATCTGGTAGAGCGCCATTGCCTGTGGATCAAAAGTGCAGGTTAAAGATGGCAAATTTGCTATAAACCACACACAGTGATGCAAATAAAAAGAAGAGCAAAGTTTCTCAGTTCAAACCCACAAAAGCTACATATAACAACTTGACCTTACAAATCTAGGCCACCCCACAAAGTACATCAAAAGTGTGTACTGACACAAATAAAACTTACTCGAAGCAAAGACGCTGGAGAACACTGAAGAGGTACAGAAGAAAAAGAGTGTGAGGTGCATTTTTGCCGTCTTCTGAGACGTACGGTCCTGCTGCACTTGGTCTTATGTTGGGGGGGAGGGTCTATAAACTGTCTTTCCATCAAACTACATATGATGAAAGGAAAAATACAATTCTGATGACTCTACAGGACGTAGACTCAAAAGTTTCTTGAAACCCCTGCCCCCCATTAACATGCTTTCATCTTGACCCCAAAAAACAGCCTTCATAATTTAGTTTGTAAGGTACATTTAACTCTATAAATAAGAGTCTTGGAAAGGTCTGGAATAATGCTAATATTAAAATGGTATTTCATTTATTAAGCATTATTTGCCTTTATATCACTTAATTGGGATTTTAACAGTTTAGTCTACAAAATATTGTTGTTATGGTTAATTACGCAAAAACCACAGTTATTTGTGGTTACATAAGTATTCACCACAGGATTTGGATATCTAGATCTTGATATTTTTGCCCTTACAAAAGGTATATTAGATTGGATGATGAAAACCACTCATGAACAGATATTCTTTCCACAGGTTCTCAAAATGAGACTGAAGATTCAAGATTCAAGAAGCTTTATTGTCATTTCAACCACATATAGCTGACGCAGTACATAATGAAATGAAACAACGTTTCTCCAGGACCTCGTGCTACAGAAACATACAACATAGAGTCCAAACACAAGAACAACACAGAACTAGGGCAGAAAGTTTGTCCAACCCACATAAAGTGCAAAGTGTGCAGCTAGGTGCAAACAAAGCAACGAAAAGACAGACAGAAACAGTAAGTACCAAAAAGACAACACAAAAACACAGGACACCTAGCGCCGAATAAAGAAAAAGAACATGTGCAGTGAAATGTAAATGAGATGAAATAAAATGAAATGATGTACAACTTTGGGACCTGACAACATGTAATGTGCAAACATAAAATAGCAGCGGTTGAGGTAGTGCAAAATAGAAATAAACATAAATATAAATATAGCAGTAGATGTAATAAACACAAGGGTTGAGGTAGTGCAATAAGTATTGAACAATGTAAGTTATATGTGAGTGTGTGTGTGTGTGTGTGTGTGTATGTGTCCACACAGGTGAGAGAGAGAATGTGTGTGTGTGTGTGTGTGTGAGAGACAGAGAGTTTTGTATAGTTCAGTCCTGAGTGTGTGTGTGTGTGAGAGAGAGAGAAAGAGAGCGAGAGAGAGAGTTTTGTACAGTTCAGTCCTGGGTGTTGAGGAGCCTGATGGCTTGAGGAAAGAAACTCTTACACAGTCTGGTTGTGAGGCCCGAATGCTCCGGTACCTCTTTCCAGATGGCAGGAGGGTGAAGAGTGTGTGTGTCATCCACAATACTGTTAGCTTTGCAGATACAGCGGGCGGTGTAAATGTCTGTGATAGAGGGGAGAGAGACTCCGACGATCTTCTCAGCTGTCCTCACTATCTGCCAAAGGGTCCAAAATTGACAGAATCTCTTGTTGACTGTGACTGTTTTTCTAGGACTACACTGTATTTCTCATACCCAACTTGTCCTCAGCTTTCCCTGGCACTGAAATATTCTACCACTACCATGCTTCACTGTATAGATAGTGTTCTCAGAGTGATTAGCAGTGCTGGGTATCTGCCTAGCAAAGCACTTTGGGAAAAGGCCAAAAGATTCAGACTATCAGTTACTTCAGAGTAACCCTTGGCCTCTTTGGTACTTCAGTGGCTTCCAGTGGACAGTGTTCTTTTGTGTAGATTCATAACATCCCAGTTAAGTTAATTTCAGTTGTATCCAATATGTTGTATCCAGTGTCACCAATAAAAGGATGAAATCCCTTTTGAATCTTATTCCTCTCAGGGTTTCTTCCTTGTGTCTTCTCAGGGAGTTTTCCTTGCCACTTTTACAGCTGGCTTGCACAGTATGGCTTGAAACCTACATCTGGATTCCTGTGTACCTTTTTTGTGTGACAATATCCCTGTGGAAATTAGATTTACAACTGGAGATGTATCTCTGGGATTTTAGTTCCATCTGAACCTGTAATGATTATGAAAGTGACAGCTCATAACAATGTATTATCACATAAGCGGTAGTACCTAAAGACAATATCAACTGTTTCATGGCTGGATAGACAAAGAAATAAGATTTTTTTTGTACTTTATGGTGATCCTGGAATACTCCAAGGATTTACCTAAAGCATTCCAAGGATTTCCCTAAAGCATGTCCCTAAACTTGGGAACTTGTCAAATCTGGTAAACCAGATCTGATAGGGAGTGTAGAACAGTTTACAGTTACCCAAGGTTATCCAGTTTGGAAAAAAATTACCACTTCCTCTAACTATGCAGACGTTGTCTGGTACTGTTTTTACTGTTCTTTTTTGTTTTTGCATGTTGAAATAAAAGAGATTCTGGCCAGAAGGAAAGCCAAAGCCTTGTCAACGAGCTTCTTCATCTCTCATAGACTCTGTAATCACATCCTGTTGGTTGAGACAGATGATCAGGAAGCATTTGGGTAAAAAATTCCTTAGGAAAATGTAGGTATAGTATATTATATAACTTTTGTGAGGTGGGATAGGATAACCCATTGGATGTCTCTGGGGATGAATTACATTTACATTTTTAGCATTTGGCAGATGCCCTTATCCAAAGCGATTTACAGTTTTATACAACACAGCATTTAAAGGATAAGGGCCCTGCTCAGAGGCCCAGCAATGGCAGCTTGGTGGACCTGGGAATTGAACTTACAACCTTCCAATCAATAGTCCAACACCTTAACCACTAAGGTGCAACTTCCTCTGCTTGGACCTCTGGCCAAAGATTAAAATTCTAGTTTTTGACCAGTTTGTGACGTAATTTAACCTTGCAGAAAAATTAGACACTTTCCATGACACATTTAGAATGTATTGTGGGGGAGGTTTAGTCAGACTTAGGTGTCGTAGGCCTCTTGGCAGCCTCCCTCATAAGGTTTCATCTTGTCCTTTTTGATAACATCTCGTCCTGGTTTTGGTACCATCACCGTGGTCCCCCAGTTTTCTCCACTTTTGAATGTGATTGGTTCATTAGTATAGATTGGTACTTATATGATCAAACAAGCTAATGGATGGTTTTTACTACATGGTTTTAATATTACATGAAAGGAAACAAAGATCTGACACCTCTTGGTTTCTTTCTACATCACAAAAGCCCACAATTTTAACAGGGGTGTGTAGTCTTTTTATATCTACTGTAATTTTTCTTGTTTAGAAATAAATTAAGATCAAACACCTTTTGCACACACTACAAGTTTCTTCCCACCCAGAGTAGCACTGCTTAGCGGAATATACTGGTCAGGTCTTTTGTAACCACATGAGAGAAAATAGGACACTTACCTCTTTCTTGAGAAAATGACAACACTGGGGGAAAGGGTTGTGCATTCGACTAGCAATTTGTTTTGTTTTTTTAACCACAAGGGTCTTTTTTCTTGTTTACGTTTTGCAGCTAAAGGCTGCTAAGAAGATGATGATGGCTTTTTTATTATATTTCGAGAAAATTCCTAAATAGAAAAATAAATACATAAAGCATTTGAATGTTTAGAAATGATTATTTTTTTTAATGTTTAATGCTCGCTTTCAAATGTTACTTCCTGGTTCTTGGGTAAAATGATGAGCTTTTTCTAGATTAATTTCAAGAGAAAAATGACAGAAATTAATTTAATATTTATAGCTTTTAGATTGTAATGATAAGAGTGACCGGCTTTTTTCAATAACTTTACAAAGCATCTAAAAACAGATACAAGCATGATTCGATTGGGTGGCAAGAGCATGTGTTTATTTTAGTTTTAATTATTTAGTTTTTTCTCTCACTCTTGACAGCATGAAGCAATTCTAAAAAAAAAAAATAATTATATAATACAAAATTTACCAGTAAAGGTTTTTAGGTTTGATGGCTTCAGATAGAATATAAACGTTACAAAGACAGCTTCCTGTTTAGAAATAGAAAAACAAATAAATTGAAGAAAGTATAACTTTATTGTCAGTTGATAAATTATAAAGCTTTGAAAAGATTAAAAAATATCATTTTACATAGTATATGTCCTACACAAAGGATTTGAATAATACTGTATAAATCAAAAAGTTTGAAGAGATGGATGATAGAAAGTCACTACTTAATGCATTTTGATTATCAAACATTTAAACACAGTGATAATTATGGGTTCAAAGGTTAGAATCAGTACAACTTAGACGTTGAGCATTTTGATTAAGTATAAGATGATGTGTTGCTATTATTGAGGGTTGTGCTATTCCCTTGTTGAGTGCCTTTATTGTCCAAATAGGCCATGGTATTAATGGCCCAAGATGAGGATGGGTCGGAGCAGATTGTGATGTCTGTCATTATGACAAATCTAAATAAAAAAAGAAAAAAAATTCAATGGTGGAAATAAAGCACAATATTATCCAATCCCTTTAATTACGAACAAAGTTGTAAAGAAAAAAACTAATTTGTCTTACCTCACAGCCTTCACAGGACACAGGGGTTTGTCTTGTAGGCTGTAGCTTTTGAGCAACTCTTTCCTTACTTTGGTGTCACAGACCTTTAAACAGCAAGACACTGGAAAGGCTTCAGAACCTACAGGAGAAAATAAACAGGTAAACACTTCAAGTTTCTGAAAAAATATTCATTGGTAGATTTATTTTATTTATCTGCAAAACAAGCAAAGCATTGAACATTCTAAAGATGCATTAAAGTAGGATTATGATTCCTACCCTGTTTTGGAGGTTCAATGAGCAAGAGTAGCAGAAGCAATGCAACTGAAACCATCTTCATCTTGCCAGCTCAGGGTATCTTCAGTGGAATGAACTTTTCGTGATGAGCTGCCGGTTTATACTCGCAAGAACAAATAAGAAGCTAAATGCCCTGCATCTATAGCACCACCTTCAAAATTGATTGATATCATCTTGTACTTAATTCAGAGACGTAAAGTCACCCAGAGATGATATCAGCACCTTCATACGTTTGGTTTCCTGATTTTCTAGGTCATGGTGCATTGCCCTCTTTTCCTAACCACAAAGATGGAGGCTAATTGGTTGGCAGTCGCTGCAGAAGACTCATTTTGAGAAGTCTATGGTTTATTATGAATAGATCATTTGACTTTGGCATGAAGGTTAGAGTTAAGTTGTTCTTCAAGTTGTTCCTTTTGGATTCTTGAGTAATTACTGAGTAACCAGTCATTCACAGGAACTTATAAGGACGATACAACATGCGATCCTGGTGATGTTGTTTGTGATATGTTTGTTAGTACCTGATATGAAAGTGTTCAGAAATTGCTGACACTACAGTGTTTAAGAGTTTACACAAAACAAAACACCCAACAAGCATCAGTTCTGTGGCTTGTTGTCGAGAGAAGACAGTAAAAGTAAAGACTAGACTGGTTCAACTCAAAATGCAACTATTTGCAAACGTGGTGAGCAGAAAACCATCACCAAGTTTGTACATTTTCATTCTAAACCTCCTGTTTCCAGCTAATGAAAGCGCTAGCAGGAAGTAATTTGTCCACGTCTCCAAAAAGAATGAACATTTCTGCTCTTCGAATTGATTGTTTTCCAGGTTTTCTAGGTCACAACCCTTTGCCCCTACTTTCCCCTCACCACCACAGAAGTCAGAGCCTCCATTGAGAATCACCCTGGGTGAAAAAGTACCCCTTCTTGGTGGTTAAGGGGAAAGTACACATGCATTTGTGTGTGTGTGTGTGTGTGTGTGTATGTCTGTGGGTTGGTGTTGTTTGATTCTTAACCATGATAAAAGTTACCATGTAATAAGGCAAAACAAAGTGTTTATTAAATATAGTGCCAAATTTCATCTTCTTACAGTAATGTGACATTGCAACTTGGATACTTATGTACACTTTTACATTTACATTTACATTTACACTACACTATATACATTTACACTACACTACACTACACTACAATTTTGGCCATGTTGCACATTCACTATTCTTCACTGATCTAAATTACAGTTCACTTCAAATTACAGTTCACTTCAATTTTAGCCTTATTACACTACACTACAGTACACTACACTACACCACAACACAATTTTAACCTGATTGCATTTACAATGCACAACACTACACTAAAGCACAATTTAAGCCTTATTACACTTACAGTACATAACACTTCACTCCAATTTTGACCTTATTACATCTTCATGACAATAAACAACACTACTCTAAATTACACTAAATTCCAGTTCACTATATTTTTAACCTAAACTACACACACTACAGTACAATTTTATTCTTACACTACACTATACTACACTGCAATTTTAACCTAATCACACTTACACTACACACACTACTCTACAGTCTTATCCTTATTACTTTAACACTACACTACACTACAATTTTAATCTTATTACACTACACTAAAATTTTGGCCTTATTACATTTTCACTACACAACACTACTCTTCATTACACTACAATTACACTAGACCATATATTTAGCCTTATTACACTTACACATCACGCCACTACATAAAATCTCACTTCACCTCCAGACAATTTTAGCCTTATTTCACTTACACTACTCTACAGTTTTAGCCTTTGTACACTTTACTACAAGACACTACAATTCACTACACTACATTACAGTTCCCTACAGTTTTAGCCTTATTACACTTACACTACACTACACAACACACTACATTGCACACTACAATTGTAGCCTTATAACACTTACACACTGTAAAAGGTGGAAAAGGAAGCCTGTAGGCTTGAGAAAGATCTCTTTCTGTGGTTTCACTGCACTCACAGCTAGTGGAAGTTTTCAGATCGACCACAGTTCCATAGGTTTTCACGAAACCACTTTAAAGCAAATCTTACCCGCGATTTGGTGAAGTGTGAATTCAGGAATAAATCATGAAGTGGTGTGTTGCTATGAGAAACTAATCAACAAATGTGAGAAACCCTAACTTAGATCTTAGATCACAGAAATTTGCCAGCAATTTACAGAGTTTCACAAATTAAACACTAGGTTTTGTTTTTTAAATCACAATTTATGTATTTATGTGAAGCAAACATATGTGTATTCAGAATGTTTGCAAAAAAAATACTGATTTGTTCTGTTTGCATGTTGTGAAGCCTGAATGCTAGAAATACATCTACAGAGATTGTAGTATTTAAGGAATAAAACACACCAGGATAAGATTTTATAGTGGAAGTCGTGGCGTCGAGGTGCTGTCAAGGTTACACTTAAATTTTATACATTAAAATAATTTGTAAAATGTTTGCTTATTATCCATTCATAGCTATCTTGCGGATCCTCCTTGAAACAATTTCACGTACATTATAAAACTTGCTCTCTTGCTCTCTCTGCATTTCAAACTTGTTTCAAGGCCGAAGCATGAAGACTTTCTTGGGGTGGAAAAACATCCTGATATGAGATGCTAACTAGTTCTTCATTGTTCTTACAAATTTACTATTTTAATATTATAACCATAAAAGGAAATATAAATATAAAAAATATTCCAACTGAAAACTGCAGTTTCCCACAGTTCATAACAAAGTGCAACATCTACAAGTAAATTCCGTAACTCCCACCAACCAAATAATACAACCAGTCATATAGTGCTTTAAGCTAAATATATACATGAGATCAAACAGCAAAGTGCTAAACGTGACCGAGGCCGCGTGGGTTCACAATTGCTCCGAGCTGAAAGCAAGGGGAACAGAAAGTGGAAGCTTTCGCTCCAACCACACTTCCTGTGATACCTCCGAAGCCCAAGCGTTTTTCTTCCACATATACACCCAAACAATAAATCATACAGTATACTGACAGCGAATAATGTATAGTAGATTCTGATTCTGAAAATCTTTTATTTTCAAAGGATGGTATGATTTAAAGAAATAATTCAACACGCTATCAAACATCAACTCTATAGAATAATGAAGTACATTGTTGAAAGAATTCCTTCGAATCAAATATATCCACCTGTCTTTAAAGATCATCACAAAGATCCTTGTGAACCTTATGCATCATGATATGATTTTCAGTTTTCTTTGCACCGGAGACACGTGTACACAGCGCCCTCTAGCTCATGATTGCAAGATGCTTGTAATGGTTCACAGTCCAAAGAGATGCATTCTTGTTTGCCTTTATGCAAGGAAATTGTGCATGATTATAAAATGCTGAGGTTTTCTCTAGAAACTACATGACAAGGTACCAGGTTCCTAAGTTTCAACACAAATCTACACTGTAAATAAACACTTATACACAAATCTACACCCTGTGAGAATTTAGTGTTATGACAACTAGTTGCTACCAATATCTCAGTTTCTTTTTTCATTCTTTCACGGAATATTCAAGCTTCTCTATGTGATGGTAATTCTTAAAATAGCAGCTGATCTCACTGCATTCCCTTCCTTTTTTTTCAATGAACCCATGACTTTCTGTCATGCCAAGTCTACCGTTTAGTGTGTTAAATGTTATCCACAGAAATACCTATATTTCCAATGATAATAATACATACATACATACATACATACACACACACACACACACACATATATATATATATATATATATATATATATATATATATATATATATATATATATATATATATATATATATACACTATATTGCCAAAAGTATTCGCTCACCCATCCAAATAATCAGAATCAAGTGTTCCAATCACTTCCATGGCCACAGGTGTATAAAATCAAGCACCTAGGCATGCAGACTGTTTTTACAAACATTTGTGAAAGAATGGGTCGCTCTCAGGAGCTCAGTGAATTCCAGTGTGGAACTGTGATAGGATGCCACCTGTGCAACAAATCCAGTCGTGAAATTTCCTCGCTCCTAAATATTCCACAGTCAACTGTCAGCTGTATTATAAGAACGTGGAAGTGTTTGGGAACGACAGCAACTCAGCCACGAAGTGGTAGGCCACGTAAACTGACGGAGCGGGGTCAGCGGATGCTGAGGCGCATAGTGCGAAGAGGTCGCCAACTTTCTGCAGAGTCAATCGCTACAGACCTCCAAACTTCATGTGGCCTTCAGATTAGCTCAAGAACAGTGCGCAGAGAGCTTCATGGAATGGGTTTCCATGGCCGAGCAGCTGCATCCAAGCCATACATCACCAAGTGCAATGCAAAGCGTCGGATGCAGTGGTGTAAAGCACGCCGCCACTGGACTCTAGAGCAGTGGAGACGCGTTCTCTGGAGTGACGAATCGCACTTCTCCATCTAGCAATCTGATGGACGAGTCTGGGTTTGGCGGTTGCCAGGAGAACGGTACTTGTCTGACTGCATTGTGCCAAGTGTAAAGTTTGGTGGAGGGGGGATTATGGTGTGGGGTTGTTTTTCAGGAGCTGGGCTTGGCCCCTTAATTCCAGTGAAAGGAACTCTGAATGCTTCAGCATACCAAGACATTTTGGACAATTCCATGCTCCCAACTTTGTGGGAACAGTTTGGAGCTGGCCCCTTCCTCTTCCAACATGACTGTGCACCAGTGCACAAAGCAAGGTCCATAAAGACATGGATGACAGAGTCTGGTGTGGATGAACTTGACTGGCCTGCACAGAGTTCTGAACTCAACCCGATAGAACACCTTTGGGATGAATTAGAGCGGAGACTGAGAGCCAGACCTTCTCGTCCAACATCAGTGTGTGACCTCACAAATGCGCTTCTGGAAGAATGGTCAAAAATTCCCATAAACACACTCCTAAACCTTGTGGACAGCCTTCCCAGAAGAGTTGAAGCTGTTAGAGCTGCAAAGGGTGGACCGACGTCATATTGAACCCTATGGATTAGGAATGGGATGTCACTTAAGTTCATATGCGAGTCAAGGCAGGTGAGCAAATACTTTTGGCAATATAGTGTATATACACACACTACCAGTCAAAAGTTTGGACACACCTTTTAATTCAATGTTTTTGGTTTAGGGATTTATTTTCTACATTCTTGAACAAGACTGGAGATTTCAAAACTATGAAATAACACACATGGACTTCAGTAATCCATATCTAATGACAACAAAAAACAGTCAGTTGTTATGTTAAGACACGAAGGTCAGGTGTTCTGGTATAGTTCTTGCAAGAACAGTATTGTCAAGTGCATTTGCAAAACCCATCAAGCACCATGATGAAACTGGCTCACATGAAGACCATCCCAGTAAAGCAAGACCAAAACTGACCTCTGCTGCAGAGGAGAAGTTCATTTAGAGTTACCAGCCTCAGAAATCACCAATTAACAGCACCTCAGATTAGAGGCGTTATGAAGGCTTTACAGAGCATCAGTAGCAGACATATCTCAATATCAACTGTTCAAAGGACATTACTGTGTATTTCGGCCGCCTTCAGCATTGTTTTACAATGTAGAAAGAAATAAACACCAGGAAAGACCATGGAATTAGAAGGTGTGTCCAAACTTTTGACTGGTAGTGTATATATCAGTGGTGGGCTGTCAGGGCCAGCAATGCCTTCTCTGCTGGCCTAAACAGCAGTCATCTGAATCACTGACTTGCATTTTATATATTTTTCCATGAATGTGTATTAACTTATTCCCAATAGTCTATTCTCTACATTTCATAGCTTTTCTCTTGGTTGCACTGCTTCCAGTAGTGTATATTTATGATAAGAGTATTTATCCAATCATATTTCAGCCAGTGGCTGACATCATGTGTTGCCAGGGTGAAAGAAATCTGCCTTAAGGTCTTCAGAATCAATAATGCAAATAAGTGGCAATGAAACTGTTCCATTAACCAATCAGATTTCGAGTTGGCGTCACTGGGGCCATCTAGCAGGCATACGATTACGTCAGCAATTTCCCATCCTTTGATTGGATAATTGGAGGAATCAGAGGCAACAAACCGCACAAACTAAATAAAAAATATATATTTTAACTGACAATGGCTGACAGAGGAGAAGAAATTGATTTGGTCGCAGACGTCCTTACAAATGCATTTTTAAGGTGGACTGTAATAAAATTGACTATTCCTTGTGAGGTGTGAAATACTGTAGCCTAATTTCTTTTTTACTTTGCTATTTAACGGTTGATTAGTATCTATTGCTGTGGCATCATAACGATGTTATAGATGTGGATTAATTCAGGAAGGACACCAGTGAAGGCCTAGGTGTGAAATGCATGGCCCGCCACTGAGATATATATATATATAGTATATGTAGTGTTTTATATCTTTTTTTTTCAGAACAGAGATTTATGACTGGTAAAGTGGCTGAATAATAAGCAAGTGATGTATATGAATGATTGGTCTTGATGTAGGTTACTGGTTTATTGTCTATTGGTGTTATATATATGAGTATTGTGATTTGTCATAGATGCCATTTAAATGCAGTGGAAATGTTGACAGTTGTTTAGGAAAGGATTAATATAAGATCTTCAGCTGTAGCTTAGAGATTACCCAAAAAAGACAAGAAAAGAAGAAGGTAATGACAGAACATGGTGCATCATGATTCTCAAAGGCATCCAAAACTCTCAGTCTTGAAATGGTCTGATGTTCTGATTCTAGATAAACACGTGGAAATGTAAGGTAGTTGAAAAGTCAAAGATTTTGGTTGGGTAAGTGCCAATGATCCTATTGTGTATCTCAAACGTCCTCAATATCCACTCCAGATATGTTATAATACCACACAAACACATAACAAATGGAGTGATGGAGTGACTATAGGGGCTGAGAGATTCAGGTCTGATGCAACCTAGTGGAAATATTTTGGTCTCATAAGCAAGGGTGTTGCAGGTATCAATATAAGTCTAGGTTCTGTTTGAGAAATCATCATTTCTAAAAAAAAAAAAAAATATTGGCTTAATAAGTATAGTCCTGTAATCCTTACTACTGCAGTTCCTTATACGTCTCACTGACTTTATTAAATACAGGCTGTACATACTATAATTGTAGAAGACAGACAAACAGCAACCTTCATGAAATGACCAAAAAAAAGACTATGTGGATTCTATCCAGAGTATTGTTACTGGGACATAACCCTGGAGGCAGGCCTGGGGGTTGAGTCTTGGTGACTGGGCTACTTGAGTAATTTGACTCAGTGATTCCCTGCTGACTTTGAAGTGGCTGAAATGAAAGTCAGCACTTCCATTTCCAAGGCTATGGTTCCAGGAATGTTCCATTCAAGTGAGCGGGAAAGAACTTGGTTAAAAACCCTGGGAAAAGCCCACGATCTACTGGAATCTGTGCAACATTATAGATGTTGTATATAAAAATGAATGTTCATAGTGCTTTACGAAATCTTTCAACTCCAGAAGTAAAGCTTACAAATATAGTATGTGAAGTGTATGTTGAAGGTTGAGCCATGTGCGATTCACTTTGGACTTGATATTAATCAGAATTCCAGTGTATGCAAAGCCCAGTTTTGCTTTGTCATTACATCATTACATCAAATTAGATTTCTAAGAATTCATCAACAAAATGAAAGTGAAGACATCACTGGTCTTTTACAGTAAAGTTCTGCTAGACATTGTCAGAGCCAATAAGCATACTCTAATATCCTGTTCTTTTTTTGCAGTGTTTCATTTATTAAAAATGAGCAATCTAACCAGACATTGGCAATCTGTCAAGACGTGGAATGATACACACAGCGCGTTAGGTTTAATTATGTCTCTGATTTAAATAACTGTCTGGTTCTCTGTCACTGTGCTACAGGTATTTGTGCTCAGAAAACCTAGACGATTGTGCAAATACAGGGACATGAGTTTCCAGGAGCAATGTTGTCTGATGCAACCTGATGGAAATATTTTGGTCACATAAGAAACAGCAGTTATCAATATGAATGAGAGTATATGCTAGCCATAAGGTAATTCATAGATCTTCATGGACATGAAGCTTAATGTGCCTTTCTTGTATTTTCTTTAGTGGTTAACATGTTTGTTTCACACCTCAAGGGGTGGGGTTTGATTCCTGCCTCTACCCTGAAGTTTGCATATTCTTCCCAAGCTTTGGGGGTTTCTTTTAAGTACTCCAGTTTCCTCCCCCAGTCCAGAGACATGTGATTAGGCTGATTGGCACCTTGAAATTGATCTCATAAATGAGTGAATAAGTGTGATTTTTCCCTGTGATGCATTGGCACAGTGTCCAGGGTGTCCCTCACCTAATGCCCTGAGTCCCCTGATATAGCCTCCAGGTTGCCTGCAACTCTGTATAGGATAAGCAGTATGTGAACTGAATAATGGGCTGCACAGGGTTTCGCATCTCTAAATTTTCCGTTGTGTATGAGTCTGCCCTGCTATGGATTGGCAGCCCATCCAGGATGTACCCTGCATTGTACCCCTGCTCCTAAGTCCACTAAGATAGGTTCTCTTGACACATTGTAAGACAAGCAGTACAGAAAGTGGATATGTCTAGGTGATAGGAAACATTTGCCTGTGTGGTATATTTCTTGCTAAATAAAGCATGATATATTTGTATATTTTTTGTAAGAACATCTTACTTCTGCATGCAGGTTGGATTTCAAACAAAATTAGTTTTGTTTGAAAATTAGACTAATTTCATTTACCAATGCAGCAGGCCTGTAATGTTATCTCTCTTAAACACAATATGTGACTTTATTCCTGGAGTTTTGTCTTTAATCTTTTCTCCCCTGTTGGGACTCCCCAGCAGTTTAGGTATCATTCATTCCTTGTTAATGTTTATTGGAAGTTTTGAAGCAGTTTGATACTGTAATGTAGATACTGGATTGGACAGTTCTCATTCCATGAATGTTTCATACTGTTACCAAGTACTTAGTCGTGATCTCAGGGGCCACAGGCCTCAGGTGGTAGATTTTGAGGTTTATAAATCATGGCAGAGGAGCGCTGTAGGCATGAATGTTTCACCATTAAATAAATAAATAAATAAATAAATAAATAAGCCACCTTGAACTTCCTAAAAGTGGGGCAGAAAATGGAAGCTTTCATTTCAACTATATCCCAGAGGGTTAGATTAATGAAATCTCTCAGCAAACTACATGGGAGATCCTCTATATCTGTAGCAAAAAAAAAAAAAAAAACACACATAGGTAAACAGAGTGCTTTGTTTTCAGAGTGGAATTCATGGCAGGGTCCAAAAGACTACCATAAAAGCATTCTAACACAACAGTGGATAGATATAGATATGAAATACACATATAATATTTTCTTTCCCCTTGTTGATCAAGACCTTGTCATAGCAAGTGGGCTTACATGCCTTGGAGTTATGTCACCAGATCTCAAAAGCAGCACAAATCCTTAATGAAAGGTTAAAAAAACAAAACAAACAGATTACAGTTTTTGGGACCCTCCCCAGGGGCAGGCCTGGGGGTCTTTAGGGAAGCTCCTGGTGAATGGACCTCCAACATAGCTTGATTCACTGATTCCCTGCTGACTTTGAAGTGGCTGCAATGAAAGAATGAAAGTCTTCCCAGGCAAAAGCCATAGATCTTTCCTGGAAAAAAATTCTGGCCCCCAGATGAAGATCCCAGGGAAGAACCTGCACCTTCTAGAGATTTGGCAACGTCTGGGGATCCCTCAGTAAGAGTTGGAATTCTTGGCCAGGGACTTAGTGGTCTAGTGTGACCTGTGCCTGTTGCCACCATGACTCCCAGCAGGAAACATGAATGAATGTATGAATGAATTGGCAGAAATGAAAAGCGAAACATTCACTGTGTCCATAGTTCTCTTCTCACTGGTACACATTTATCACTGTCCACTTCTCTTTTTAAAAGCCAGAGCTCTGACTATGTAAAATCTTGTATGCAGTGTGTTTCTTTAAATAAACAGGAAGTTTACATGTGCTACTAATAAAATGATAACGTTTGATCCTTTGCTTTTTTTGCTTTAAATTTCTGTTACTTCAGTATTAAACAATTCCCTCGGTACTTGTTTGAGAAAGAGGTAATGGAAGTGGATCATCTTTATTTTAACAGCGCTTTAAGACTTACATTTAAGATTTCGAATGGAAAATTGTTTCTGGGGGATTTTCGATGTCACAATCGAAATATGTCGAAAATTTCATTGTAGAATGTAGACGTCTGACCGGGTCTCGTCCAAAACCTCCATCGCTGTGTGCGTTGTCGGAGTTTTGTATGCAGCAGCATTGAGCTCTGTATTACATTCCGGCTCCTCTGTTCATGACCGCAATGTGTGAGTAACTGCGCGTGTATGTGCAGAAAAGTCCAGTAAGAAACGTTTACACAGTCAGTAGTTCACGTAAGTCTGCTATTGCACATCTTCATAAACAAAGCTGACCTCAAATCAAGCAGACCGGCACACAGACAATGATGTCAATTCGTCAAAATCTCCATTCCCCCTGTCCACACAACACCACTGAAAACGGTGAGTTTTGGAAAATCTTCACTTTGGAAGGAGTTTTCTAAAAGCTTCGTTTTCAGCGACCTCAAACTGCATTAGCATGTGGACGAAAGGTCAAAACACAGAGAAAAATCTCCCTTCTTAAAACTCCCTGGCTATTTGTGGACATGGCCTTAGTTACAAGTGCACATGTACGGAAACACTGACGCTGTACACTTCATTACAATACAGTTCACTAAGTTCTAAAGGCCTCTTCTTTCTTTCATGCAAGTCTTATTTTTTTGGTGGTGCATTTATTGAGAAGTTTAAGAAAGAAAACAACACAGAATAAAATTCATAATTCTCCAAATTATTACAGTCTTGCTTTTTTATTAATTTACTTCTAATTTTACTTTCCATACTTGAATACATTCATGAAAATACTAATTTGAGTACAGTTTATTTCAGACACTTTAAGACTTTTACTCAAGTAGAATTATAATGGTTGACTTTAACTTTTGCTTGAGTCATTTTCCAACAAAATACCTGTACTTTTACTCAAGAATGGCTTCTGGGTACTTTATACAACACTGAACACGTATGCACATGTGGCATGACAGTGGATTCTGTAGTCTATGGAAAACGTGTATAATAATGGCAGGAGCTGATTATGTAATCAGCCATGTTGAAAAGGAAGTATCATTTTTGAATTTAACCAAAGAATATTAATTCAATTTTAATTCAATATTAAATCTTTTTCTCAGCCATCAACTCTAACCACCAACTCGGATATGTCTGATTAAAAAAACTTAAACAACAGCAGCAAAAGGGCAGATTTGTTTTCCTTGACCTTTGTGTTGGTTGAATTGGTCCGATACAAATCAACAAAAATATTACTTTATATCCATCTTACTTTAAAAAATAGATCTGTATTGATAGATCTTCTGACATAAACCAGAGATAATGAGAGCAATGAGGTCAAAATCTTCAGTGTATTCTGTCTAATGTATTGATCTACGTATTATGTCCAGTGGAGGACATATTCATCTCTAATCTGTGAAAGAATAATAACATTTTGCTTTCCTTGTTTGCTAGCTAGCTGTTTCTTTAAAAATAAAAATTCTTTAATAATGTAACCAATTAGCATATAATTTTATACTGCAACAGACTTAATGAACATTTAGCAATCACATTACATAAGATTACAACAGGAAAAAATGTGTCACTTCCTTATGAAAAAACCAAACATGGGATATTATCAACTCAATACTCTTTTAAACTTTTTTCCAACTACAGTTTAACAATTTTTAACAATGATCAGGACAGACATATCCAAATCATCAGGCAAAGTCTAAGTCAAGTCACTATAATAATAAAATAAATAAATTAATTAATTAAAAAAAAAACAGACAAACAGACAAAACCAGAATAACATACACTTGGGGAAGGTGGAGGCTTGGTAATATCAGGAGTGAAAACACAAACTGAGCATTACTTTGCAACTTGCTCGGTGTTCATGGTCTGTTTATATAGGTGCCGATGTAATTGTAAAAAGGTGTGTGAAGTTAAAAGCCGGGTGAGTGTAAGCATGATAACTACTGCGGTTTGGCATTGGAGGAGCCAAGTTTGTAGGCCATGTGTTCTGGGAAGTGGACTCAACTGATTCCAGTAAAAAAAAAAAAAAAGTTTTCAATGGAAATTGTTTACTAATTTCATTGAATTTGTCCTCCACCATTGTCAACCTTGGGGTGTTGTTTGTTCTGTGAAGCTGTAAAGTTACAGTATGTAAGGTTTCCTGTAGTAACATATTTATAACAATGTTTCAGTTAATCCCAGTTAAAGGTGTTGAATGGGATTGAGGTCTGGACTTGTCAATCCTTGCTTTGTGCCTAGACATGTTGCTGCACTGAAAGAAATTAGGCCCCTTGTAGATCCAGAGAAAGAAAATCTTGTTACTAAAGCAGACAAAAGAAATTCTAGACAATTGTGTGCTTCTGAATTAACAGCAAGATTCTGGAGAAAAATTCTTAATTCATGTTCGTCATCAGTTGAGCTTCATATATTCATGCTTCTCACTGTGATTTTGCGATTCTGTGATTCTCTGTTAGTCAGCCATCTGTCACATTCACGTTTCCCCTTAATAACAAAAAATGCTCATATCATCATAGTTTCACAACACTAAGTGATGAAGTACCATGCATCAAGACTTTACTCATACACATTTCTGGGATCTCCTAGTCATTTTATTCTTGAGAAATGGAAGAAGATGAATCTGACTGGAGCTGAATACTCAAACTGAAAGAATCAAACTTGTAGATTGTAGGTTCTCCCTTATGGCTGTGTTAGCAACTGTTGCAGTTGCTTGTGGGGGTGTGAACTATCTGGAGGATTTGCAGATTGGCAAAAGCAAGTTAAATATTCTAGTAAAGTACACTCACCAGGGGTAACAAAGGAGCTCTGCTAATTCCTTCCTTCCTTCACTTTGTTGCTACATCAATTTATTTCAACTTCATAGTGCTTTTAGCAGTGAAAGTTGTCCCAAAAGGAACAAAAAAGTTCCAACCTACAAAAAGATCACACTATAATAAGCAAGCCGGAGGTGAGAGTGGTGAAGAAAAACTCCCAGAGAGAGAATAAGGAAGGAACTTTGAGAAGAAATTAGACTGAAAAGGGAACCTGTCCTCGGCTCGCCCGGGCAACACCAGACAATGAGATTTTGATCGTTTCATTGTTTGATTTTGATGTACAAAGTAAATAATGCCGGATTTGCACATAAATCTAACATGTCCGATCATGTCTGATCAGCTGTGATATTATTTTATATAATATTTCATTTAAGCCTTTTATTGTCACCCTTGAATTTTCTTGAAAAGATACAGTAGCTGGATTCTTATTATTTTGTTTGTTATTTTTTATTTTTATTTTTTAAATTTTTTTTTACAATTAGCTACAAATGTCAATTACATCGGTTTTACAGTTTCAGTTTTAACAGATTTCACACAAAATTCATCGAAAAAGTTTGGACACAATTTGCAAACTCTTTTTTCCTGTTTCAAATCCAACTTGCATGCAGAAGAAAGATACTCTTGCATAAAATATCCAAATCTAGCATGATATACTTGTCAAGAAATGTGCCAAACTTGCAAATGTTTCCCATTTGCTATACATATCAATGTTCTGTACTGCTTGTCTTACATAGGGTCAAGGGGAACATGGAGCTTATCTCAGGGGATTCATTATTTCTGGTATAGCTTATTTCTGGGGGAAACCCTGGACTGGGTGACAATCTATAGCAGGGTACACTTGCACACACACACACACACACACATTTTAGACAATTTAGAGATGCAAAACTTCTAATGTTAATGTACTACTTATCCTACACAGGGTTGCAGGAAACCTAAAAGGTATATCGGGGAAACAGTGGATGCACTGGACAGGGCCAATCAGCCTGCAATGCCTTTGGACTTTTGGAGGAAAGTGCAGAACTCGGAGTACACCCCCAAAGCATGGGGCTTGCCACAAACCCAAGAGACGGGGACCCACCAAGTCCAGAGGTGTAAGGCCAACGTGCTGGCAATTAAACCACCACATTTTATTAAAATTATTTAATCTAAGCTCTCAAGTAAACAAAAAAGCATCACAAATTCATCTACACAAATGCAGATATAACTGGAATGATTTTTGTGTGTAAGCATAGATCAATTGCTCAGGATATTGCCATGTCATTCAAGTGTCAAGTCAGGTCAGCATGATGTGCTCATTAAATCAAGTAAATCTCTAGATCAAACAGTGAGTATTGATGTTTACATAGAATGCAAGTGTAACAAGCTGTAATGAAACAAATAATAATATATATGAACATGTATGTCAATTTGATGTGTGGCAATTTTCCTCCCTATGAAAATCAATCACGCTGGTCATTCACTTTTGCTCATGACGGACTTTTAGTTTCCATTTTAGATTTCTCAATGCCCACTTCTCTTTTCCATCAGCATGGAGGTCAAATGGTTTGTAAAGGATTTGATGAATAAATCTTAAAAGAAGCCATGTGATCAGCTATGTGATCAGTTGTGTTTCTCATTCTCATTTCCATCCCTGTTTAGAATTCACATTCAGCCTAATCTTCTTATCATGTGAATCATTCTCAGTCTACACGAGGCTGAGGCATTGAGGCATTGCTATATCTTTGTGAAAGCATTATTGCACACACATCCTTCCTTTTTTTTGTTCTTATACTCTGACGCTATGTCCGGGGAGAGGAAATACCACCGAGACAGTGTTCGAGGGTCATCATTCTCATGATTTATCTTGTCTAGTATGACTGTGCAGTTATTATTATTATTATTATTATTATTTCATGAAGGGATATGACCTTTTCAGTTCTTTTAAAATTGAAAACAAAGATTATTCTGAAAAAGATGCCACTCTTGGCAGGATTATAAGACAAATGTAGGCCAAAAATTTTCTAATGTCAACCAAATTTGGTCACAACACATGTTAATGCCAAGTCTTCAAAATTGGGCTATAGTCTGGGTTAAACATCATGTGACATGGATTAGTCATACAAATGAAACAAAGACACCAAGGAATTTTCTGAAAAGTCATGCCACCACCACCATGCTTCCAAAAAAGTTTCATTTTGGTCTCGTCACACGTTAACGCTAAGTCTGCAAGACTTAAAACCACTTAAAAAAATTTTTTTGTAGAAAATCCGGGTTATGGTTGTCCTAAGAATCTTATCTTTTCAATTACTTCAGCAAACAATCTGTTGGTCAATGGAAATCTTACAGAATCTGCAACACATTTGCAGAAGTTAACAGCACACGTAATGTCTGTTTCCAGTGTGACAGCTGAGCATCACAGTTCTATTAATCTACTGTAGCAATAGCTAATTCGGGGGACTTGTATGACAGACGATCCATATAATGAGCATTATTTTTTTAAAAAAGTGAAATTGTTCATTTCTTTAAGTAATTGAATATGAAATGACTCTGCAGGGTCAGCACTTTGTAACCTTCAGTGACTTTATCCCGGGAAAGTCCTCAAGGCAGGAGAAGTTTGCGTTTTCCTTTTTCTTTTCGAAACTGTTTTTTTTTTTTTTGTATTTTTATCATTGAAAAAAGAGAAGACTATTTTTAGCTGGTCTGAAGTATTTGAAACAGGAATTAACTCGTCTCAAGGACTTTCCACAATATTAGGCCTCATGTGTCGGTCTTGTAGTTTCATAAGCCAAACCATGCTTTAAACCATACTTTTTTTTTTTTTTTCCAAATCAACAATAATTGTCAGAAAATTGACCCCGGATCATCTTTATTTTTTGTCCTACAGAGAGATCTTTAGAGCTCAGAACGATTATCTTTGAGTCACATCAGACCACTTTTATGTGAACACATTGTTGAGAAATGTGTTAGTAAACTGTAATAGAAGCACCTTACAGTATAGAAATAAAATGAAGGCAAATACTGTATATAGTTTGTGAACTCGTCCCTGCACTATTAAATTGTTACAATTAAATTACAACAATTAAAACAATCATTTTTATTTCATTATTTTATTTATTTTATTCTTTTTTTTTTTTATTTTCTTTTTAAATCATTTTACAAACTGCAGATTCATCAGCAACATTGCAGCAAACTAATCATCAGTAAAGGGAAGGAAGAAGCTACTGACTAAATGGTCTTTCCTAAGAGTTGGCAGGAAGACTGTCACACTTCACATGACAGTGAAACTTTCTATATTTTTTTCAATTTTCCAGTAAAATCCCCTCACATAGACTGCATCTTGAGTTGTGTCTCAGAATTAAACCACAAAATTGCATCATGTGCACAGAAAAGTGCTGTGATAAGACTTGAGTCGAGAGAGAGAGAGAGAGAGAGAGATTTCTCTGAAAGGAATTCCCAGAGGGGTTGCACCCCTGGTCACTTCCTTTTTTTGAAAGTATTTAAGACCATGAAGTACCACATCACCTTCAGTCAGCTCTGCTTTCTTTGAGGACAAGCTGAAACAAGAAACAACACTCCAACATGAATTTCAGCCAGAAAATGCGAAGCCTTGCTGTCCTCACCTTCTTTGCCTGTATTGCAATTTCAGCAGCAAGTGAGTCCAACTATCTGATTATTCAATATGATTGATAATTTATTGTAATGCTGTAGTCAGTATGATTCATATGTTACACAGCTTAAAGGGTAATATCACAGTTGTTTCAACCTTTTCTTTTAAATTTCAGCTGAGAAAGAATCCGTTTGCTGCAAGGAGGTTTCTAGCAAAGAAATCACTGTACCGATTACAGGATTTAAAATTCAGCAACCGAGACCTCCCTGTGTCAAAGCAGTCATGTAAGACATTTTCATTAATTCTAAACAACTGATAACTATTGTTTCGTAACTCTGAATGCATGCTCACTCTCTCATTTCTGAAACTTGTCTCTCTGCAGCTTTTACACATCCGAAGGTCCGGTATGCAGCCACTGGAGAGAGAACTGGGTCTTAAACAAGGTCAAGGAGCTCAGGAAACTTCAGGCCATCGAGTAAGTTCTTCAATACCAATAGTAACGCTTATTTTTGCATTTGTCTGTTTTTGGGTTTTTTTCACACAAAAATATTGTTTTTGTTTTTTTTTTTCTCTTCAGAAAAAACCTCAAGATGAAAACAACAACTGTACCCCAGACGACTAATTCCACTTAAAGCTCCAATAGCACTTTACACTATTGAAAAATATTTGGCTTGAACAATACGTTATATATTGTTTTTGGTTCTTTCACAAATTAATTATTTATTTTAATTTATCCATTTGGAAGAACCTGATGTATTTATTTGTTAGTTTTTAGATTTTGTTCAAATGTAATTTTGGGACTAATTTAATTTAAAAAAAAAACTGTTTACATCATTTATTTATATTGATTTAATGTATCGATTTGGAAAAAAAATGTAACTTATTGGGATGGAAGTGTCAGATTTCCAGTTCAGTGCTATATGTACTCATAAATAAAGGTTTTTATATGGCACAATTTCTTCTTCTTTTACTTCTTTTTCTTATATTTTTTTATGAGAATTTTTTTTTAAATGCATCAAAATGATCAATTTGTGTGGTTGACCAAATGAAGACAGATGTGAAAGATGTTAAAAGAAATCCAAGAAACGTGAACAAAACCTTAGGTAGACATGGAAAACATGAAATGAAACATGAAGTGTGTAAAAAAACAAAAACAAAACAGTGGTCATTAGATCACAATGTGTCAGTAAGAACACATGCTGGAACCAACAGATGCAACGTTTTTTTTAGAAGAAAAATAATTTAAAAAAAAACTTGCTGCAGTTTATTAAGAGAAAGTACATTTCCATCGTTCTCCAAACCAGTGAACGCAAACCACTTGAATGCAATTACAACTTTGCAACTTGTAAATGTGATCTTTATGTAAAAAAAAAATTGTTGACTGTTATAATAGCAGAATCATGACTGGCTGAGCAGTGGTTCCAAGGTCGTAAAGCCTTTCCCGATTTCCTTTCGAACACTAGAGCCAACTCAACCATGGAGGCAATGTTAGAACATCAATCATCTATTAGATCTCATTGATTCCCAGTGTTATGGGAAAAAAAACCCACTAATGACTAAAAAAATATTTCATATGATATGTTTCTTTGAACATAATATGCTGCATTTGACTCGCCTTTATACTTCTGAAGCTGATCGCTCTGTTTCTTTGTTGATGAGGATTTCAACATCACCAAAACAGTATTAGAAGCTCTCTGTGATTTTCACCCAAGCCCCCTGCCTAGCTGAGGAGTAGCTTCATAGCATAATCTTGCCACCACTATGCTTCACAGTATTTATTTATTTATTTATTTTGAGCACCAAACATACACTTTTACATCTTTTAAAAATATTCTCAAAAAGTTCTTCCTTGGTCTCACCAGATCATAATACTTTCTAAATATGTTTTCATAGTTGGGGGTTTGATTCTCACCTTGTGTACTTCTGGGATTTCCTTTGAATACTCCAGTTTCCTCCCTAATTCAAAAGACAGGCTGATTGGTGAATCTAAATTCATCATAGTATGTGAATGTGTGTGCGATAGTGCCATGTGATAGACTTGCAGCCTGTCCAGGGTGTCCCCTGGCTTGTGGCCCAAGTCCACTTGGATAGGCTCCAGGTTCCCCATGACACTGTGTAGGATAAGTGGATAAGAAAATGGATGGATGGATGGACAAAATTATGTCTTTCTCTTAATGCAATGCTAGTAAATTCTGTATAATACACTAGGCCACAGGTTTTCACTAATATTGTACCTCATGTCCTTTTGAGCACTCCTCTATTTCCGATTACGTTTGCAAAGATGTACCAGTTTTGTATAAACAGATAGCACAGAGTGGAAAAGAAAACATTTAGGACTCAGTGTACAAACATTTTCTCCAACAAGCACATTTAAATATTTAGCTTGCTATCTACTAACATTTCATTTAACACACTTTAAAAAATGTGTTAACTACATCAAACACCCACAGATGGAGCAGATTTGTTATAACTTTGGGAAGTTTAGGTCATACAGGCAAGTATGCAGGAAACTTTTCCAAGTAATCTTGACTTGCATGTGGAACACTTAAGGCACACACAGTTAAAAAAGAAAAATGCTGGAGGATTTTATCTGAGAACAACTCCGGAATTATAGGGAAAGAGAAGTACGAGATCACAATAAGATTTTTATGAATGAAATGCAGGAGGGCATTTCAGCTGACTGAAGCCACGTGTCAAAACTTTCCTTTTTCCAGTAAAAGCCCTCCTTTGACAGCTTTTCTAGAAAATTAAAGCACAAAGTTGCATCACTTCCATCGGAATTGCTGACGAATCGAGAATAATACTTCTCCATAACCAATTTAGGGTACACTCATTGGGTGGCAATGATCCTAGGTTCCTGTTTTCTCAATGGTATATAAGACTATCACAGAGCACGATAATCCAGAACACTCGCCGTCCTTCGACCTAGCGCTCTTAACAGACTGCTGATCTTAAAGACAACTGCACCTCAGCCAAAAGATGCGAAGTCTCGCTGTCGCTGTTTTCTGCTTCTGCGTTGCTGCTACTCTAGCAAGTAAGTTTTTCGCAAGCTGTTTAACAACATACTAGCGTAGGCCATATACTGTACGGTTCAAACATTTTATACTTTTCCTTTTAGCCCAGAAAGAGTCTGTGTGCTGCAGGGAGGTTTCCACCAGCAAAATCACCGTGCCTATAACAGGATTCATGGTTCATCAAGCACGTCCTCCGTGTGTCAAAGCAGTCATGTAAGTACCCTCAAAAAAATCCTACGTTTTATGGATATATGGAATTGACTTGTGCATATTGGCTCACCTTTGGCTTTCATCTTCCTGCAGCTTTTTCACATCCGAAGGTGCCATTTGCAGCCACTGGAGAGAGAACTGGGTCATGCAGAAGGTCACAGAGCTCAGAAGACTTCAGGCCATTGAGTAAGTCCTTTAATCCTATTGCTTATAAAAAGCTTACAGATTACAGAAGAAATCAAGTTCTTTTAAACCATATATGTCACAAAATCTTTCATTCATCTTGTTCTTTGTGCATTAGATCTATGTTCATTATGAAGCTTTTATTTAAGTTCCGCTTCTGTAAAGGAAAAAAAATTGACACTTTTTTCTGATTCTTTTTTTTAGGAAAAACAGGAAGATGAACTTGACCACAATCTCGCCACAGATGACTGAGTCTGTTTCAGCAAAGCTTTAAGAAGAGTTCCTCATCTACTCAGCTCTTAGAGTGTCTTTACATGACATGTTGACTCTCCCCTATTTATTTGTTAATATTTATTGCCATCACTTGAAATAAGTAATTTATGAAATATTATTTCATTCCATTTTCATCGTTAATATAAGAATAATAATGAATATTTCTTTAATGTAATTATGCAAATATTTAAAACATGAATTTTTAATCCAGAAGTAAAATACTTTGCCATGTAATAAAATGTATTAAGATTATCATTAACAAAATTGTAATAAATCTGTTTAAAGATCATTCCATAGATGTCTGGATTCTTTTTTCCTCAGAATAAATATACAAAGTATAGAGGAAGAACAAAAAAAAAATAGGTGTAATTAAGCCAAATATATTTTAGAGTGAATGATGCGATTGGTGTAATCGTCCCCGATCTTAAAAGCACTGGTAATAGTCTGAGTAAAATTGATAACTAAGATCTAGATGACTGACATATTAACATTTTGTAGTAGCTAGCAAATTATGCTAGAAAATTCCCATTTTTTTAAAAATTTGACCCAGACTGCAGGATGTTGGGACAGAGTTTAGGATCTTTAGGATTATAGGATTAAACTACTGCTTGTTTAAATGCTGCTATGTAACCCCATGATAGAAGCCAAACAGCGGTTTAAAAGACAGGTAAAGTTAAATTGAATAGCAGCATTGAACTTTTTTTTTTTTCAATATTAATGAATAGGATCTCATCCATAAAGTGAAGGAAGCCCTCAGAATGATACATAATAGTCATGTCTTGGTCCTTGTCCTATACCAGCCCAAATGTATCTACATTACAGCACATTGCGTTGCCTTCAAACATCGATACATAGATATTTTCCTTCATCCCTGTTGAATACTCTTATTACCACACACTCTTCCATTTCCTTTAATGGAAACGCCCTTCTTCTTTTTAATGGTTCTGCCAATACTGTACCAGCTTACGCAAGTCTATGTGGCCTGAGAGTCATCAGTATAAATGACCAAAGAAAGCAACGCTAAGCTCTTACGAACTCTCCTACCATGATTAACAAAGAAAACACACATACTAGCCAGATTTGAACAAGGTCTTTTCACACTGCCAAAATGTTTGCACGAATATTTCTGTTGTAATGACCTCCAATCTTCTGGGAAGGCATTCCACTCGATTTTGGAGCAATAGCTCTGGGGATCAGCTTTAAAAGCAGAAGTGAGGCCAGGTGCTGCTGTAAGGCACTGCACTCCAGTTCTTCCCAAAGATCTTCCATAGGGTTTAAGTCAGGGGTCTGTGCAGACCACTCAAGTTCTTCCATTCCAAGTCAGTAGGACCTTACCAGAATTTTTTACATCAACATACTGGCAATATTTTTTATAAAACTTACTGCAAAAGCTGGTTATCACTTACTGTTATTGGTGGTTGAAATATATTAACATTAAAAAATAATATTAATATTCAGTTGGACAGTAACAAGCTGTTACTGTAAATTCCTATCGAGTATAACTATGAGTTGCTCATATAAACTAATTCATATTTTATTGTCATAAAGATGAATAGAGGAGAGAATCTTGAAAATTTTGGAGTGGTTGAACTTAATTACGTAGAGGAACCTGGGATGGTTATCTAAGTTACCATAGTAAACTTGTGTTAGTTAACTGTAGACAACTAGAATGATGTCAAAACAGTTTCACAACGATTACTTAACTTTGAGTCACATGTTTATTCGACCATCTTTCATTGTTGAGAAATGTAAGTAAACGTTAATAGAACTTTACAGTGAAGAAATAAAATGAAGACATATCCTGTGTATAGATGGCAGGAGACTGGCATGAAAAGTTTCCTTCTTTTCCCTTCTTTGCCTGTATTGCAATTACAGCAGCAAGTGAATCCAACTATCTGATTATTCAATATGCAAAATTATAAAAAAATATATATATATTTCTCTTCAGAAAAAGCCTCAAGATGAACACAACAACCGCACCCCAGACGACTAATTCCACTTACAGCTCCAATAGCACTTTACACTATTGAAAAATATTTGGCTTGAACAATATGTCAGGAACAGCTGGACAGTTCCCTGCCAGGCCCAGAGAGGGCGCTGGCAGGTGAACTTTGGAAGCCTGCTTCTTTGTGTGTATTTTGTGTCATGCCCTTCCCATTGTTCTCATTCCTGTTGTGTCACCTGTATCCCTAATGTCTATCCCTATAAATAGGGATCCTTGTGTTCATGTCTTTGTCAGTGATTGTTAACGGTGCCGTGGTTCTGTCAGGTTTTGTTTTGCTTTGCCATGTTTTGCTATGTTAGGTTAAATTAGTTTTTTGTTTTGTTTTATATAGTGCTGCACGATTAATCGTATCGTAATCACGATGTCAGCCTGTGTGATTATATGACTGGAAAATGTTGCGATTATATTAAACAAGTGTGTGTGGACTTGAGAACACATACTTTCTGAGAACAGTTTGCCAATTTTCTGTGCCACGCCACAAAACAAAACAAAACAAAACAAAACAAACAAAACAAAACAAAACAAAACAAAACAAAACAAAACAAAACAAAACAAAACAAAACAAAACAAAACAAAACAAAACAAAACAAAACAAAACAAAACAAAACAAAAATATTAAAAAAATAAAAAAAGATCGGACAGTCTCTCAGTATAGGCAGTGCACGTGTGGCGTGCGTGTTCACTTGTGTGCACAGCGCGGATAGACCAGAACGAAGATGGATGCCGTGGAGACTGATCTGGTAGCCAAAAAAAACTCTACCTCTGTTATATGGCGATATTTTGGATTTGAGATTACTGACACAAAATTAAAGCTGCTACGTCACGTGGCAATACGACAAATCTATATCAGCACCTGAAACAGCACAGAGAAAAATATGATGAATGCATGACAATAAAAACCCAGATCAGTAAAGAGACAGCTGAAGGAAACAAGGCACCAGCAGTTCCCCGAACAAAACAAAGCACAATTACAGATGTGTTTGCAAGTATCACGCCATATGATAAGTCTTCGCCTAGACATAAAGAAATCACCGAATCCATAATGCACATCACTACAGACAACGGCACCAACATTGTCAAAGCGGTGGAGCTTAATCAGTGGACTAGAATCCAGTGTTTTGGGCATAGACTTCATTTGGCCATTGGTAAGTCAAATTAATGTCATGATTTATTATTAGACGGCCTGCACGACAAATCGCATGCGATATCCAATGCGCGACTTTTTAGTAAAGCTGGTCTTTGATCAGTAGTAAATCTTCATCACAAGTGTTACAGATAAAGCAGCACTTACTACACAGAGCTGTAGTTCATTGACAAGCTGCGTAAAACCACGCAGACAAAATCATCAATTTTGCGCGCAGCTGTGAACAACAGCTCTGTGTAGTGAAGTGCTGCTGAAAGCACACGCGTGATGGAGATTTACTACTGATTACAGGACCGGCTAACTATGGGGTTAGGGGCAGTTGTACCCTCGATTAATTAATGAAATAATTTTAAATACAATGTAAAATTCAGTGTGCCACAAAAGATACAAGTGGCGTATTTCATTTAGGGCTAATAATTAGCATTAAACATAACTCTGTAAGAGATGAATGAGTGTAAAGCACAAATCTGCCATAGCTATTTGCCTACTACTATTAGTAGTTACATGATTTGATAAAAACACTGTTTGTATTACTGGTTTATGCTATTAATATGAAAATGGGCATGCAATCAGAATGTGAATATTAGGTTTTGTAATGTCACTATTGTAAGTAAATGTTTTTTTTTTTTCCATCTTATCATTCACAGAAAATGCTCTGAAAGATAATGCACAATGCATTAACAGAGCTACTGGGATATGCAGGAAGATTGTGGGCCACTTCTCCCATAGTTGGAAGAAAAGAGTGGCCTTGAGGGAAGCACAACGAGAGCTGAACGTCCTAGAGCATGCCATGGTGACAGACTGCTCAACACGATGGGGTTCCACTCAGAAAATGATAGAAAGAGTCCTGGAGCAGCAAAGTGCATTGTCCAAGATTCTCTCTACAGACAGCAAAGTGCGACACCTACTCCCTTCATGGCAGGACCTGGAGATCTTGGAATCCGTAAACAAGGCACTAAGCCCTCTCCAGGACTTTAGGGATGCCTTATTGGGTGAGAGTTATGTGAGCATATCTTGTGTGAAACCTGCTCTGCATCTTCTGAACACCTCAGTACTGGCTGAAGACGAAGCAGACACTGACCTGACCAAATCACTAAAATCAAAAATTCTTAGCTACCTCAACAACAAATATGAAGGCATGCAGCCTTCACCACTTTCCTAGACCCAAGGTTCCGAACACAATACATCTGTGAAGAAGAGACCCAGACCTTAAAGGAACGAGCCATCTCTGAGTTGATAGTGAGTGAAACCAGAGTTTACCTTACTGGTAAGAATTCAATGTAACAAATTTCTAAAACATGCATTTTTTATTTGTTTCAGGAAATTTACCAGCAGCACTCTGTAGCCCAAAGCACTGCAGTGATGGAGAAAGATAGCCTGGATGTGGAAAGTCCACCTGCTGCTAAAGCCAAGAAGAAAGCCAGTTTCTTCAAGGAAACAACATGCACAGCACCAAGAGCATCACTGTCATCTCCATTTGATCCCATGGCACAGTTTAGAGAAGCAGTGGCTGCTGAACTCAATGCTTACATTTACATGCCATGTGTAGACCATGGAGAAGATCCACTGAAATGGTGGAAATTCCACAAAGTAAACTTCCCTAGGCTATGCAAACTAGCACAGAAATATCTGGGCATACAAGCAACAAGCTCTGCATCAGAGAGAGCTTTTAGCACTAGTGGTAATGTTGTGTCGAGTCATCGATCCTGTCTGAAACCAGAGAAAGTGGACATGCTTGTCTTTTTGGGAAAGAACTTCTAATGTGATCAGTTTAACTGTTTAGAAAGAGGATTTGGACCAGTTGGTCATAAAAAAAAAGATTTAGTGGTTTGAGTTTGAAGCACAATTTTATATACATTTTTTTTCCAAAAGAGTTTATACAGAGTGTTACATCCTGCATACATGTCCTGTTTGGACAAAAATCTCTTATTTTTGTGAAAATGTGTATTTTTATTTGTTTTATTTAATTTAGCTATACCTTTGAGAAAATACATTTACATTAATGCAAGTGTTTCATTTTGTAAAAAATATTTATTTTGAAACCATTTCTATTTTTACAAATACACATTTCAGCATTATTACTAATCTGTGTGTGCTTTTTCCTTAAAAACCCATCAAGTTGACTCACGATACCATTTATTATAATCGCAATCGCATATCCCAATATTGACCTTAATAATCGCAATATGAAAATTTTCCCAAATCGTGCAGCCCTAGTTTTATACCACGCCATGTCTAAAGTTAGGTTAGTTGTCCCCTGTCCTGTGTTTATATAATAAAAGCAGCACTTCGCTGAGTCTTGTGTATGGGTCTTCTTTCACGGTGTGCAGGCATGTGCACGCAACACCACAGAAGTCTGGGTTCGAGCCCTGCACTGGGCAGGGGTCCCGGACGTGACAATATGTTTGTTTTGCGCTGGTTTTTGGTTCTTTTATGAAATAGTTACTCATTTTAATTTACCCAGTTGGAAGAACCTGGATGGATTTATTTGTTAGTTTTTAGTTTTTGCTCAAATGTTCTTCTGAGACAAATTTAATTTTAAAACAACCCTTTACATCATATATTTCTATTGATTCAATGTAACAGTTTGTAACTTGAAAAAATGTAACTTGAATGTAAAAATATTGGGATGAATGTGTTAGATTTCCAGTTCAGTGCTATACAAGGCTATATGTACTCATAAAGGTTCTTATATCGCACAAATTACTTCTTCTTCTTTGTTTATTTATTTATTTTTAATTAATTAGTTTGAATTAATTAATTGAAGACAAGTGAAAAAAGAGGAGATTAGTCCTGTTACTCAGTCATGTCAGAAATATTATATTTATTACTCGAGCGCACATCAACACCAACACAAATTCATAATTACGAGTGGATTTTCCTTGAGCTCAGAGTTGGGAGTGTGTCAGTAAGAATACATGCTGGAACCAACAGATGCAATGTTTATAGCTGACTGTAAATGTGATAAAATTGAATGTTTACTCGTCTCAGAAGCTGATTTCAGTTTGGTCTGAAATACAAGGAAATTGTTTAAGTTGTGTCATTGCACAGGTATTTTTTTTATTATAGATTATTATCTTTTATATATATATATATATATATATATATATATATTTACAGTAAAACAAGCTAATTCTGCACAAAATATGTCAGTTGTGTACACTGTAAAAAATGTCAGTGAAATTAACAGTGAAATTTTGTAAAATCATGACTTAAAAATTTTATAAATAGAAAAGCAATTAAACTGTTAAATTTACAGTAATATTTTGTAAGTATTAAAAATGCAAATGTAAAATACTAAACCAAACAAACGTGTTCATTTTACAATAAGAATATGTTTAAAAAAATCATATTTATTTATATAATTTACTGACTGCTGCACTTTTAATAGAAAAAACTGTAATAAGGAATGCAATACACTTCAGTTAAAATTACAAAATTAAGGCACTGAACACATACAGAATCGTGTTATTTTTACTAAAAGGGGTTTAAAAATGTGATGTGTCTTCAGAATTGGCTGAGTTTAAGTTATTTTTAAATTTTAGAGTGTACAAATTGTATTGCATATGGTACATTAAATATTACAATTAAATAGAAAGGTAATGGTCATCAGTTCTTTATTTTTGAACAATATTAATTGTTAATTCATTGTAATTGACAAAATTTTAAAAAAAAAATGAATCAGAATAATATCATTTAGTAATCATTCTTGCGTAAATTAATGTCTGCATTTGAATTTCAACGTATGAGCTCTGCCTCGTGACTGCAGGTTTCATACAGCAAAAGAACTAATATGCCACTTAAAAGACCATATAGTGGAGGGGCGACCTGTGGCTTGTCCAGTAACAGGTTGTAAAAATACGTTTACGATTAAATCTACTCATATGTCCAGGAAACATAGAGCATCTTCCAATTATAGCATATGTGACATTTACAGGGAAAGTATTTCTCAATCATCTACTACCATTGCATGTGAAGATGTTTCCCAAACCATTGAATTACCACACAATTTCACTGAGTCCTTTCTTAGGAATGTGTGTCTATTGTACCTAAACATAAACAAGTCAACCAGGGAAAAATATAAAATGCCTTCTGGGGGAGTGGCCATTTTGGTTCAAAGAACTTGGCATGGCAGTTCACTTCAAGGAATTGAAGGGGAAATGACTCTTGAACTACTTCAGTACTGTTGGTATGAGCAAGAACAAAAAATTCCTGCAGGCTGTAACAAAGTGTAAAGTGATGAGGGAACATCTGAGTGGTTACTCTGAAGACAGGACAGAGATATTGCTGCTTTTGCTCTCCCTCTGTACTTTAATGGCAGAGGAAGTAGAGATAGACAAAGTTAATTTGACTCCCACCCTTGCTGTGTGTGGTAAGTTGTTTCTTTCAATTTCTCTGCCATTTCTAATTTTTGGAAACAATTTACAATAAGATTTCATTTGTTACCATTAGTTAAATTAGTAAATGTTAAGGTACAACAATTAATAAATGCTATAGAAGCATTTTGTTAAATGTACATGTAAATGTTCATGTTAACTAATGGTTACAAATGAAACCTTACTTTAAAGTGTTCATTATGTTTTAAGTATAATATCAAAATATAGTACAATATCGAAATTGATAAAAAAATACATTTCTTTCTTTTTAGGTGGATCCTGCTTTTCTTCAAAGCGATTCATGCTGTGTGTGGATCGAAATGTTGTACATGACAACATCCCCTCCTTCATTTCTGCTCTGTGCATGATGTTTGGGAGCTATTATTGCTTCAACATCCATTACCCATCAGAGCTGGCATCCACCCTGGAGTTTTTGCAGAGGTATGTGTTTTTGGATGACCTTTATAGAACATTAAACTGAAATAAATCTAAAGTAGTTGATGTAGTGACTTGGGGGTTCATATATATATATATATATATATATATATATATATATATATATATATATATATATATATATATATATTAGTGCTGGGCAATGATTAATCGCATCCAAATTAAATTTTTTCAGCTAAAAAATGGTTTTAAGTCAGTTATTTCTATCTTTTTTTGTAGTGTGTCAGTAGAAAATATTTCCAAACATTTCCAAATATTCATTTTGCCATTAATTGTAATAATCCAGTGAGATTTTTGTTTGCACAAGGAGTCTGACAACAACAGCCAGTGCACCACACAGAGGTCTGATCTCATCATCATCCAGTCTGTCTGGAATGACATGAAGAAACAGAACAAAGTGAGACAGACTAAATCCAGAAGAACTGGGGCAACGTCTCCAAGATGCTTCAAGAGACCTACCTGCTAAAACTACCTGAAAAACTATGCGCCAGTGTACCTAGGGTAAAAGCTGCTTTAAATGCAAAGGATGGTGACACCAAATGTTGATTTAATTTAGTTAATAGAAGAAATAAAATCTATTTTTGACATTATTTTTGACAGCATCCTCATTTTACAGCATTTTTACACAAGTGCCTAAAACATTTAACAGTACTATAGCTTTGCAGGTAGGTATCTTGAAGCTTCTTGGAGAAGTCTGTCTCAGATCTCTGTGTGGAGCACTGGCTGTTGTCAGACTCCTTGTGCAAACAAAAATCTCACTGGATTATTACAATTTATGGCAAAATGAATGTTTGGAAATGTCAACTGATATTTCCTACTGACACAATACAGAAGAAAGTTACAGTGTTTCACAACTGTTCTAGTTGCTATTGCTCTACTATTTTCTGATTTCCATTCTTGTATCTCATGTTATTCTGATTCCAAGGATATGCAGTAATCCTTAGTTTTAATGATGGTACTATTATTCGTAAAAGAAACTCTTATTTATTCTTCAAACATTTTAAGAGAGAAGTCCCTCCATCTTTCCTTTGTCATTTTTAGAGAATCATTAATCATTAATCAACATGCTCTCTGCTGTATTGTTTGTAAAGTACACTTTACAAATTTGTGTTGAGAACAGATTTTTTTTGTTCACTTGTTAGAGGTCAATAAATGCTTCAAAGGGCAAATTATTATTGGATTTCTAAATCTTTCCATGCAGTAGCTCTTAATGTATATCTAGCTTTAGCGTTTCAGTATTTCAAAGCCTAATCTGTGTACATTGGGTTATATTTTTCACATTTCTGATCAAAGTCTATATGGTGGTGCAGTTTATACGAAGCTAAAATCAATGTTTGAAAAACAGTTTCTCAATCAACATAACCTAGCAAATTTAGATTATCTAAAAAAGGAATGGGAGGAGGATCTGAATGAACACATTTCAGAGACAACTTGGCAGAAAATTATTAAACAGATCTATTTGTCATCTATATGTCAACGACATGTGATTCTGCAGTTTAAGGTGGTGCACCGAGTCCATTGGTTAAAGGTTAGACTATCTAAATTCCGGTCAGAGCTAGACCCTATTTGTTACAGATGTAGACCATCTCCTGTAAGCCTTCTACGTATGTTCTGGACATGCCCGAGTTTGTATAATTTCTGGAAATTGATTTTTGTTGCATTCTCAGAAATAATAGGTTTGCCAATAGAGTCATCTTCTTTTATTGCGATATTTGGTGTTACAACACAAAACATGCACATAAGTAGCTATCATTGTAAAATGGTGGCCTTTTGCAAACTCCTTGCCAGAAGATTAATACTGCTTAAATGGAAAGACCCCCACCCCCCTATTTTCCCTCAGTGGATTAAAGAGACCATGCAGTATCTTAAACTGGAAAAAAGTAAGATACTCTCTACAAGGGTCTTACCAGAAATTCTATGCAATCTGGCAACCTTTTTTGTCATTTGTTGAAAAAGACAAGTAGGGAACACAACCCCAATTTATTTTTTATTTGACTTTATTTTTATGTTTTAATTAATTAATTAATTAATTAATTAGTATTTTTTTTGTATTAATTTGTATGTAATTTTAATTTGTAATTAATTATATGTCTTCTTTGTACAATGTAACTGATGCTTTCTGTCTGATGGGTAAAAGGTTGGGTTGGGCTATGTTGTATTTCTTCTGTTGTTTCCTTCCACACTGTAAAATTGTAAATAAACAGACCTTGTTAAAAAAACAGTTTCTGTTTCACTTCTCAATTTTACAGTTAATATTTATTTGCAGTTAAATTTGATGATATTGAGTCTACACTAAGCGACAACTGTACTGACAATATTGATTTGATTAATATTGTTTTTGTGAATCACAAACATTTTAGAGTAAAATTTACAGTTTTATACTGTAAAGTAGTTTTTTTTTTACAGAATTATTCTGGCAACCACAGCTGCCAGAATAATTCTGTTTTTTTTTTTTACATTATTGTTCTGTAAATTACACCACATTAAATTGTAAAGATGTTTACAATTTTATTTATTTTTACAGAATTATTCTGACAACCACAGCTGCCATTTTCTTTTTTTTTTGTAAAAGCAACAGAATTTTTTTTTACAGTGTATAATTATAAATAACTTTGCATACTTTGCATAAAATGCAACAGTGAACTTTACAGTGGCTTCATGTATTGAAGATGAATAAAATAAAATAAAAAGAACCATTTTTTAGAAGCAGAATTTAAAAAGGAATTTAATTTGTAGTTAATTAAGAAAAAGCACATTTCCATCTTCCTCCAAACCAGAGTGACTTAAACACATCTGATGTCGTAATTAACAACTTGTGAAAATGTGAACTTTATGTAAAAAATGTTTTTTCTGTGTTAAAAAATGTGTTATCTTTTAATAGCAGAATCATGACTTTCTACAAAATAATCCTTAAAGAGTCCTAAAATAGTCCTAAACCCTTTCCTGATTTCCTTTCAAACACTAGAGCCAACTCAACCATGGAGGCAAGGTTTGGACATCAAGCATCTAGATCTCATACTGTAGATTTCAAGTGTTATGAAAAATAAACCTCACTAGTGGCTTTCATATATGTAGCTTTAATCACAACATGCTCCGTTTGACTCACATACATTATCTTTTAAAATTAGTCTCAAAACGTTTTACCTTGTTCTCACTCTTGGACTACTCTCCAAGAATGTCTTCAGAGTTCGAGGTTTAATTCTCACCTTGTGTACTTCTGGGATTTCCTCCAGTCCCTCCAGTTTCCTTCAAAGTTCAAAAGACAGCCTCATTGGTGAATCTAAATTGTCCATACTATGTGAATGTCTGTGCAAAAGTGCTATGAGATACATCTGCACCCTGTCCAGGGTGTCCTCTGCCTTGTGCCCCAAGTCCCCTTGGATAGGCTCCAGGCTCCCCATGACCCTGTGTAGGATAAGTGGTTAAGAAAATGGATGGATGGATAGATGGATAGATAGATGGATGGATAGATGGATGGATGGACTGACAAAATTATGGCTTTCTATCAGTGCAATACTAATTAATTCAGTCTTCTATACTCAGCCACAGGTTTTCATCAGAATTGTACCTCATGTCCTCTTAAGCACTTATTAGAAAATGAGTAAATATTTAGATATTTACTCATACTCACTTGACATACTTTAAAAATGTTTTAAAAGCTTTAAAAACATTAAACACCCACAGATGGAGCATTTTTGTTATAACTTCGGGAAGTTTAGGGTCAGGCAACTTTTCCAAATTTTCTTGGCTTGCATGTGGAACACTTAAGGCAGACACAGTAAAAATAAGAAATGCTGGCAGCCTTTTACTCGAAAACAACTCCGGAATTATAGAGAAAGAGAAGTAAGAGATCACAACAACATTCTGAAGCCACGTGTCAAAACTTTTCTTTTTCCAGTAAAAGCCCTCCTTCGAGAGCTTTTCTAGTAATTAAAACAAAAGTTGCATCACTCCCATCGCAATTGCTGACGAATCAAGAATAACACTTCTCCATAACTAATTTAGGACGGTACAGTCATCCGGTAGCAATCCTCTGTGTGTCAAAGCAGTCATTTAAGTACCCTCAAAAAATCTTACATTTTATGGATTAAGAAATTGACTTGTGCATATTTGTTCATCTTTGGCTTTCATCTTCCTGCAGCTTTTTCACATCCTATGGTGCCATTTGCAGCCACTGGAGAGACAACTAGGTCATGCAGAAGGTCACAGAGCTCAGAAGACTTCAGGCCATTGAGTAAGTCCTTTAATCCTATTGCTTATAAAAAGCTTGCAGATTACAGAAGAAATCAAGTTCTTTTAAACCATATATGTCTTTACATAAGTACACAATTTTTTTCATTCATCTTGTTCTTTGTGCATTAGATCTATGTTCATTATGAAGCTTTTATTAAAGTTCTGCTTCTGTAAAAATGAATAAATCAATAAATCACACTCTATTTTCAGATTCTTTTTTCGTTCTTGTAGGAAAAACAGGAAGATAAACTTCAATCGTGCCAGAGATGACTGAGTCTGTTTCAGCAAAGCTTTAAGAAGAGTTCCTCATCTACTCAGCTCTTAGAGTGTCTTTACATGACATGTTGACTCTCCCCTATTTATTTGTTAATATTTATTGCCATCGATTGAGATAAGCAATTTATGAAATATTATTTCATTCCATTTTCATCGTTAATATAAGAATAATAATGAATATTTCTTTAATGTAATTATGCAAATATTTAAAACATGGATTTTTAATCCAGAAGTAAAATACTTTGCTATGGAATAAAATGTATTAAGATTATCATTAACAAAATTGTAATAAATCTGTTTAAAGATCATTCCATAGATGTCTGGATTCTTTTTTCCTCAGAATAAATATACAAAGTATAGAGGAAGAATAAAAAAAACTGGGTGTAATTAAGCCAAATATATTTTAGAGTGAATGATGCGATTGGTGTAATCGTCCCCGATCTTAAAAGCAAAATTGATAACTAAGATCTAAATGACTGACATATTAACATTTTGTAGTAGCTAGCAAATTATGCTAGAAAATTCCCATTTTTTTAAATTTGACCCAGACTGCAGGATGTTGGGACAGAGTTTAGGATCTTTAGGATTATAGGATTAAACTACTGCTTGTTTAAATGCTGCTATGTAACCCCATGATAGAAGCCAAACAGCGGTTTAAAAGACAGGTAAAGTTAAATTGAATAGCAGCATTGAACTTTTATTTTTTTCAATATTAATGAATAGGATCTCATCCATAAAGTGAAGGAAGCCCTCAGAATGGAACATAATAGTCATGTCTTGGTCCTTGTCCTATACCAGCCCAAATGTATCTACATTACAGCACATTGCGTTGCCTTCAAACATCGATACACAGATATATTGTTGAATACTCTTATTACCACACACTCTTCCATTTCCTTTAATGGAAACGGCCTTCTTCTTTTTAATGGTTCTGCCAATACTGTACCAGCTTACACAAGTCTATGTGGCCTGAGAGTCATCAGTATAAATGACCAAAGAAAGCAACGCTAAGCTCTTACGAACTCTCCTACCATAATTAACAAAGAAAACACACATACTAGCCAGATTTGAACAAGGTCTTTTCACACTGCCAAAATTTTTGCACGAATATTTCTGTTGTAATGACCTCCAATCTTCTGGGAAGGCATTCCACTCGATTTTGGAGCAATAGCTCTGGGGATCAGCTTTAAAAGCAGAAGTGAGGCCAGGTGCTGCTGTAAGGCACTGCACTCCAGTTCTTCCCAAAGATCTTCCATAGGGTTTAAGTCAGGGGAATGTGCAGACCACTCAAGTTCTTCCATTCCAAGACAGGATTTTTTTTACAGCAACATACTGTCAACATTTTTGTAAAACTTACTGCAAAAGCTGGTTATTACTTACTGTAATTAGTGACTGAAGTATATTAAGGTTAAAAAAATTCAATTGGACAGTAACAAGCTGTAATTGTAAATTCCTATAAGTTAACTGTAGACAAGTGAGGACAAAAAGTACAAAAGTTTGTGGTTTTTGAAAATTTTTGTTTTGTATTTTTACTAGAAAACCAGTACCAGGTTGCCATTGTCCTGCACAGAGATCATAAAGCTTTAGCACTTAGAACGATTTCAAAAGAGTTTCACAATGATTACCTATATTTGAGTCACATCGGACCATTATTTATTGTTGAGAAATGTGTTAGTAAACACATTAATAGAACTTTACAGTGAAGAAATAAAATGAAGGCATATAGTTTGTGAGATCTACCTTGCACTATTAAATTGTTCTTTAAATTACAACAATAAAAACAATAAATTTCAATTTATTATTTTAATTTATTTTCTTTTATCATTTAACAAACTGCAGATTCTTCAGCAACATTGCAGCGAATGAATCATTCAGTAAAGGGAAGGAAGATGCTACTGATCCTAAGAGATTGCAAGAGACTGGCATGAAAAGTTTCCTTCTTTCTTTCTTTCTTTCTTTCTTTCTTTCTTTCTTTCTTTCTTTCTTTCTTTCTTTCTTTCTTTCTTTCTTTCTTTCTTTCTTTTTATTTTATTTTCCTGTAAAGGCCCTACATTCAGACTGCACCCCTTGAGTTGTGTCTCAGAATTAAACCACAAAATGTGCACAGAAAAGTGCTGTGATAGGTTTTGAGTAGAGAGAGAGAGAGAGAGAGAGAGAGAGAGATGAATTCCTACAAGGGGTTGCACCCCTGGTCACTTCCTTTTTTTGAAAGTATTTAAGACCATGAAGTACCACATCACCTTCAGTCAGCTCTGCTTTCTTTGAGGACAAGCTGAAACAAGAAACAACACTCCAACATGAATTTCAGCCAGAAGATGCGAAGCCTCGCTGTCCTCACCTTCTTTGCCTGTATTGCAATTTCAGCAGCAAGTGAGTCCAACTATCTGATTATTCAATATGATTGATAATTTATTGTAATGCTGTAGTCAATATGATTCATATGTTACACAGCTTAAAGGGTAATATCACAGTTGTTTCAACCTTTTTTTCTTTTAATTTCAGCTTACAAAGAATCTGAGTGCTGCATGGAGGTTAATAGCAAAGAAATCACTGTACCGATTACAGGATTTAAAATTCAGCAACCGAGACCTCCCTGTGTCAAAGCAGTCATGTAAGACATTTTCATTAATTCTAAACAACTGATAACTATTGCCTCATGACAATGCATGCGTACTCAATCTCTCATTTCTGAAACTTGTCTCTCTGCAGCTTTTTCACATCCGAAGGTCCGGTATGCAGCCACTGGAGAGAGAACTGGGTCTTAAACAAGGTCAAGGAGCTCAGGAAACTTCAGGCCATCGAATAAGTTCTTCAATACCAATAGTAACGCTTATTTTTGCATTTGTCTGTTTTTTTAAAGCAAAATATTTCTCTTCAGAAAAGCCTCAAGATGAACACACATCTGCACCCCAGGCTAATTCCACTTAGAGCTCCAATAGCACTTTAAACTATTGGACAATACTTGGCTTGAACAATATATGTTTGTTTTGCTGTGATTTTTGGTTCTTTTATGAATTAGTTACTCATTTTAACTTATCCATTTGGAAGAACCTGGATGGATTGGTTTGTTAGTTTTTAGTTTTTCTGGGACAAATTTAATTTTAAAACAACCCTTTACATCATTTATTTCTATTTCTGTTCTGATTCAATGGATCAGTTTGGAAAAATGTAACTTGAATGTAAACTTATTGGGATGAAAATGTTAGATTTCCAGTTCAGTGCTATGTACTCATAAATAAAGGTTTTTATCTCTCACAAATTTCTTCTTCTTCTTTGTTTATTTATTTATGCTTAATTAATTAGTTAATTAATTAAAGAAATTTTTTAAACATGAGTCAAAATGACCAATGTTTATGGTTGAACAAATGAAGACAAGTGAACAAGTGAAAGACGTTAAAATAAATCCTAGCATTTGAACAAAACCTCAGGTAGACATACCTAGGAAAGCATACTTGAAACATGAAGGGTGTAAAAAAAACAAAAACAAATAGTGGTCATTAGATCACAGTGTGACATTGCAAGCCTGATGGAAACATAGAACTGACCCGTGACACCTGACTTTTTTATGGTGATGTGTTTAAATAAGGGCTTTCAACAAGTCATGTCAGAAATATTGTATTTTTGATTCGAGCGCACATGAACACCAACACAAATTCATAATTACGAGTGGATTTTCCTTGAGCTCAGAGTTGGGAGCGTGTCAGTAAGAAAATATGCTGGAACCAACAGATGCAATGTTTATAGCTGACTGTAAATAAATATAAAATGCAACAATGAAGTTTACAGTGGCTTCAGGAATTGATTTAAAAAATGTTTTTGAGTGTTATCTTATAATAGCAGAATCATGCCTTGCTACAAAATAAACCTTTGACAGGATCTGCAAATTAGCAGCGGGGTCCTAGGTCCTAAAACCTTTCCTGATTTCCTTTTAAACAGTAGAGCCAACATGACCATGGAGGCAAGGTTTGGACATCAAGCATCTACTAGATCTCATAGATTTCAAGTGTTATGAAAAATAAACCTCACTAGTGGCTAAAACAAATTAGTCTCAAAAAGTTCTACCTTGGTCTCAAGCTACTACTTTCCAAGAATGTCTTCAAAGTTGAGGGTTCGATTCCCACCTTGTGTACTTCTGGGATTTCCTCCAGTTACTCCAGTTTCCTTTGTAATTTAAAAGACAGGCTCATTGGTGAATCTAAATTGTTCAGAGTATGTGAATGTGTGTGCGATAGTGCCATGAGATAGACTTGCACCCTATGCAGGGTGTCCCCTGCCTTGTGGCCCAAGTCCCCTTGGATAAGCTCCAGGCTCCCCATGACCCTGTGTAGGAGAAGTGGTTAAGAAAATGGATAGATGGATGGATGGATGGATGGAAGGATGGACAAAATTATGGCTTTCTCTTGATGCACTCCTCTATTTTCTATGTTTGCAAAGATTTCCCAGTGTTTTGGGATATAAACAGTTGGCACAGAGTGAAAAAGAAAACATTTAGCTAGGACAAAGATTTTCTCCAACAACAATGTGTAAATATTTAGCTTATTAGAAAATGAGTAAATATTTAGATACACTTGACACACTTTAAAAATGTCTTAACTACATTAAACATCCACAGAAACAGCAGATTTGTTATAACTTTGGGAAGTTTAGAGCCATTTAGGCAAGTATGCAGGCAACTTTTCCAAGTTTTCTTGGCTTGCATGTGGAACACACACAGTAAAAATGAAAAATGCTGGCAGCATTTTACCTGAGAACAACTCCAAAAATATAGGGAAAGAGAAGTAAGAGATCACAACAAGATTTTCATTAATGAAATGCAGGAAACAAGGCACGTCAACTGACTGAAGCCATATGTTAAAACTTTATTTTTTCCAGTCCTTTGAGAGCTTTTCTAGCAATTAAAACACAAGTTGCATCACTTCCATCGCAATTGCTGACGAATCGAGAAAAAAAACACTTCTCCATAACCAATTTAGGAGGGTACACTCATCGGGTAGCAATCCTCTGTGTGTCAAAGCAGTCATTTAAGTACCCTCAAAAAAAAATCTGACGTTTTATGGATATATGGAATTGATTTGTGCATACTGGCTCACCATTGGCTTTCATCTTCCTGCAGCTTTTTCATATCCGAAGGTGCCATATGCAGCCACTGGAGAGAGAACTGGGTCAAGGAGAAGGTCACAGAGCTCAGGAGACTTCACGCCATTTAGTAAGTCCTTCAATCCTATTGCTTATAAAAGGCTTACATATTAGATAAGAAATCAAGTTATTTTAAACCATATATGTCTTTACATAAATACACAAAATTTTTTGCATTAGATCTAGGTTCATTATAAAGCTTTTTATTAAAGTTCTGCTTTTGCAAAGGAAAATTTTTTTTAAAAAAAATTACAAATTCACATTATTTTCTTGCTTTTTTTTTTTTTGCTACTATGCTTTTTTTTCTTCCTTGTAGGAAAAACAGGAAGAAGAACTCGACCACAATCATGGCACAGACAACTAAATCCATTTCAGCAAAGCTTTAAGAAGAGTTCCACATCTACTCAGCTCTTAGAGTGTCTTTACATGACACGTTGACTCTCCCCTATTTATTTGTTAATATTAATAGCCATCACTTGAGATAAGTAATTTATAAAAGGTTATTTCATTCCATTTTCATCATTAATATAAGAATAATAATGAATATTTATTTTCTATAATTATGCAAATATTTTACACACTTGATTTTTTAATCCAGAATTGGAATACATGGCCATGGAATACAATGTATTAAGAATATCATTCCAAAGATGTCTGTGTTTATTTTACCTCAGGCTGAGTATACAAACTATAGAGGAAGAATAAATAATGTAAGTAATTAAACCAACAACATATTTGAGAGTGAATGATCTTTTAAAGAAGTGAAACTGTTACCTAAAATCTAGATTATTTAGATTCTCACATTTTGTAGTACCTACCACATGATGCTAGAAAAATACACCAGGTTACGCATGTAACTAGGTTCCCTGAGAAGGGAACAAGACACTGCATCATGGCTGACACTATGGGAGTGCTTCTATGTGGATGTTGTGTCTGAAGCTCTGTGTGAAATCACAATGATTTATTGGTTAGGGTAGGTCATGTGACAAAAGACCATAAAAGGGCATCTATGTCACATGACTACAGCTTCTACTTGTCTGAAGGAAGCACGAGTGGATGCCCGGGGTGTGGCTAGCGATGCAGCATCTCACTCCCCTCTCAGGGAACCGGGTTACATACATAATCTGGTGTAGTTCCCTTTCGAGGAACTCGATGCTGCGTCATTGGCTGACACTATGGGAACGCCAATACCAATGCCGACACAGGCCAATCTGTCCCAGAGGTCCAGGTTACAGAACCTGATAAGGGTGTGCGGAGAGGACCAACCTGCGGCAGCACAAATATCCTGGAGGGGAACACCCCTACCCAGAGTGCCAGACATGGCAATACACCAAGTGGAGTGAGCTGTAATCCCTAGAGGTGGAGCCACACAGCACCTCTCATAGCCCTAGTAGATATCTACAACTACCCAGAGGTCCCAGGAGGGGAGACACGGTCTGCAGGAAAGCCTCAGCCACCTGGCACCATGCAGAAGGTGAGAGACGAGAGACAGGCATGTGACTCACAGCAATGGCTGCCACATGTACTTCAATGTAGAGGGTGATTGGCCCTGAATGTCTGCAGGAACTTTAGCACTTTACTGACATGGCAGTCAACCAGATCCTAAAGATGCCAATTACACCAGAGGTGAAAGTTCAACATAGTCTCCACAACCTCGGATGGGAGACCAGAGTCTAGGAGCTGGTCCCCTCAGGGGCTAGACCAAGAGGTTCCAATTCTCCAACAGGGGTGGAGAATCACCCCCTGCACCTGAGAGAGGAGGCGCCTCATAATGGGAATCTCCCAAGGATCACCATCAAGAAAGGAAAAGAGAAAGCCACAAGTGACAGTGAGTCGACTCCTCAGGGGCAAACATATCCACTTCCATATGGCATATGCATTCCACCACCTACAAATGGAGATGCCATTCCCTGGGCCTCAGCTCCTGCCTTAGCAGGAAGCCTGCTTCCTGATTAATTGCTCTGGAGTATAAATCACTCTCAGCAAGAGAAATCTGATCTCTACCTAGGGCCAACACAGACTACCCTAATGATTGATGAAGGGGACCACCAAAGGTACCCCCTGAGTTTTAGGAAAAAGTGTTTCTGCATTAGAACCTTCAGGAATCTTTAGGCAAGCTTTGTGCCATGGGAGACTCCTAGGAACAAATTTTGGTTTATGTCAACACCAGTGGGCAGCACACCCTGAAAGGAGGACAGTAGGCAAACTGGATTCTGGATTCTGTAGTAGAAGCTTCCACACTGCTAGGTGGTCTGAGAGAGGTGTTAGCCTTTCGCTGTTTTCACCTTGCCTAGTGTCCTGAAACAGCAAGCTAGCAGGGGTTAACCCAGGAGGTTGCAACACATAAGGAGCAGGAACTTGGGTGATCAAGGCTGAACCCTAAAGCACTGGAGGTGGCAGGGTAGGCAGCAGTGGAGATGGCCCTAAAATCCCTGAAATCCCTAGACCTCAGGCATTAGGATTCTTTTCTGGCCCACCTGGTGGAAATGGTCATCTCTTTCCTGGAGGACCTGCCCCTAAGTGCTGGTCGACCACCCAGATTTTACATCGGGGGGCTCAGGCTGCAATGCTAGCCTTCTTTTCCTGCCTCAGTAGGCCAGGCTGGGGTTGGTGACGGAGATGAAACAGGGAAATCTTAGTTGGGAGAGAGGACAAGAGAAATGGGATCACCCACTTATTGTTCCACCTCTGCTAACTTGACCTGAGAGACCCTCGATCTAAGTCAGTGGGCTGCCTCAGCAGATGCAGGACCCGAGGTTCAGGCACAATTCCACAAAGAAGTGCTCTCATAGTTTCAGGCATGATGCAGCATCGAGTTCCTTTGAAAGAGAACTCCCATTTTTTTATTTTTAGGAATTTGACCCAGACAGCAAGACTTGGGATGTTGGTACAGGGTTGAGGATCTATAGGATTTTAGGATTAAACTACTGTTTATTTGAATAATGCTTTGTAACCCCATAATAGAAGCCAAACAGTGGTTTAAAAGACAGATAAAGTATTAATAATTAGGATCTCATCCAAAAGGTGAAGGAAGCCCTCAGAATGATACATAATAGTCATGTCTTGGTCCTTGCTCTATACCAGCCCAAATATATCTACATTACAGCACATTGTGTTGCCTTCAAACATCGATACACAGATATTTTCCTTCATCCCTGTTGAATACTCTTATTACCACACACTCTTCCATTTCCTTTAATGGAAACACCCTTCTTCTTTTTAATGGTTCTGCCAATACTGTACCAGCTTACGCAAGTCTATGTGGCCTGAGAGTCATCAGTATAAATGACCAAAGAAAGCAACGCTAAGCTCTTACGAACTCTCCTACCATGATTAGCAAAGAAAACACACATACTAGCCAGATTTGAACAGTGTTTTCACACTGCTAAAATTTTTGCAGGAACATTAATGTTGTAATGACCTCCAATCTTCTGGGAAGGCATGCTACTTGATTTTGGAGCATAGCTCTAGGGATCAGCTTTAAAAGCAGTAGTGACACTGCTTTTACAGACACGGCTGTTAGGCACTGCACTCCAGTTCATCCCAAAGATCTTCCATAGGGTTTAGGTTAGGGGTCTGTGCAGACCACTTGAGTTCTTCCATTCCAAGGCAGTTAGATATAAATTTATATTTTTTAATATACTGTATTGTCATGAAGAAGAATAGAGGAGAGAATCTGTAGAATTTTGGAGTGGTTGAACTTGAGAAGCCTGGAATGGTTGTCTTAGTGAGGAAGTTACCATAGTGAGGAAGCTTGTGTTAGTTTAGCAGGACAAAAACTGCTAAATTAAGATGCAGCTATGGCTGTTATGTTAAACTTTTACATTCTTGCTAATATTTGAGTGATTTACTTACTCAGTGTAGGGTATTCCATGGCAGGGTGAAGACATAACCATAAAAACTGGCCTGTAGGTGGAGACAGACACTTCCAAAAACGTCTCAAACAATACAAATCAATCGGCACTGAATGCGTGTTAATGCATCATATCCTTAGTTGATGATTAAAGAGTTTTAGGCATCATGAAGTTCACAGAAAAGCAATGTTATGTGTTTTGAGGCTTTTTTTAAAAAAAAAAAACAATTAGGATTGAATCCTAAAAAAAATAACATGCATTACATAAAATATTGTATACCTATATTATAGTAATTTTCTGGCCTGCATTTAAACTTCTTTGTGGTAAAAGTTTATGAAAATCACATACTTCTGGGTGGCATAGCCTGTTGTGTATCTGATATATTGGGTAACAACTTGTTTACATTTTGTCAAGCATAATGTGCTACATTCGAAACTCAGTCCGTTTCAATGTGCTTAACTATCTTACCAGCTCACTATATGCTATTTATTATGTAACCACAATTATTTTTTAAGTTTTCAAGAACAAAAACATGAGATTTTTGGAGCTTTTACTCCCAAAAGGCTTGGTAATGGAGTCATGATTTGTCCAACACATCTTATACTAGTAACTCTTATTGTGTGCTGGTATATAGACAGAGTTAGATGAGGACTTTCTAGTAGATTCCATCAAATTTCCAATGGTGCCTTCTGAGACAGGTAAAGATGGCACAAATTCATCTGATATAATCAGTGTTTATTGTGAAGGCATTGGCTTTGGTTGAAGATACAGTCAGTGATTAAAAAGGCAATAAGATGGATGGATAGATAGATAGATAGATAGATAGATAGATAGATAGATAGATAGATAGATAGATAGATAGATAGATAGATAGATAGATAGATAGATAGATAGATAGATAGATAGATAGATAGACAGAAAAAGCATTATTATATTATAGCAAACCATTTTCTCAGATATTCATTTTATTCTGTTATTTTATTGCATCATTACATCACACTGACTACAAGTTCATAACATTTCATTAGAGGCCATCATTTGAGATAATTGCATCAGTTTATGATTATCTGCATAATTAATTGGACAGCATATAACAATAAAGAGGCTTATAGAAAGAAGACGTAGACGCCTGAAGAGACGTTCACGCGCTCGTGTTGGTATTCCAAGCCGGGGTATGGTTGACCTGGTTAGGTGGCTTCGACAGTTTTTTCATTTTTGTGCTGCGAAGGAATCAACAAGTTAGCGCCGCTCTGGGCAGGAAGTGCGTCCTGTTTACTAAATACAGTTGACAGAGTGTAGTCAACTAAGGCCTTGTGAAAGTGTGATGCTTTCTATATAGGAGGTAAAAGTTGTAATTACCTCAGACGTTCTAGAACTTTCTTCACCCAGTCGTCCTCAGCGCTTGCGCACACTTTCTTGTTGCGCTTTGTAATGAATCTGGATAAAGAAACAACAACAACAACAACAACAAAAATGATGCACATATTGTGTTAGTACAATAATAGTATGATAATAGTGTAAATCGTAGTATAGGTTGTATCGTATTGTATAAATCTGTTATATGAAATAGGTTAATTCTTTTGTTAGTAGCTGCTGTCATATATAAGTGCATGTGTAACCACATTGCATTGTGGGTAACATTGGTGACAGTTTGTGGTGAGATGACTCACATGATGGCATCAATGCGGCACACCTCGCGGGAACTCTGCTCCGCGAAACCTTTGATCAATTTGAAATCCAAAGGAGTGCGAGTGTACTTGACGCAGCAGGCATGGGTCAGTGGCCCGTCTAGCATCACAAACACACAACAAACAAAAACACACACCCAGATATTTATCATTGTCATTGTACACCATTGTACCTAGTTACAGCATCCTAGCTTATTTTAGAAAAGCCTACTTCAAATAAATAACTATATAAACTACTGTAAAGAAACCATGCAACCAAAAATGGCAGACATTATTTAAAAAATAATAAATATTTTTTTTTTTAATAATAATAAAAAAATACTGGAAGAAAAATGTAGAACAAAAATCTCTGATAAAAAAAAAAAAAAAAAATTAAACAAAATGAATACATTTTCACACTGTATCACTAATCACAATAATAATGAAAATTTGGAACTTTCAGTTTGGTTTAAAAAATTACAAAACAAAATCAGATTAAAACATTGCAACTAAAAAATACAGATTTTTCGTTTCGTCTTGTGATCTGCACACTGCACAAACTTTTTGCGTTTATGATCATTCAAAGAAAAATGGTTTAGATGACCTACTAATTGACATTTGTGGGTTTTTTTTAGATACAGCTTTCATATGGAGTTATGGAGGTCTACATAATTAAAAAATGAATCAATCAATGAATCAGTAAGTCAGGATAGTCAAACGGGGGTTAATGCAGATCTACAAAAAATATTTATTGCAATTATATCCTCATGAATATTCCATTGAACAACAACAACAACATCATAATAATAATAATAGATAGATAGATAGATAGATAGATAGATAGATAGATAGATAGATAGATAGATAGATAGATAGATAGACAGTAAATTAATAAATATCTATTATATGAAGGATTTCAGTCATATTAGTCATTAAAGTGGGTAAAAATTAGCCTTAAAAACTAGAATTAATTCAATAGAAATAATTTTTTGTAAAGTCTAATGACCTTTGTCATTAGACTTTACAAAAAAAAAAATACAACAATAAAAATACAATAAAAATAAATACAACAATAAAAAAAAAAATACTCACAAGCATCTGTCATCAGACAGAGCATGCACAGAAGCCAAAATCCAGCGAAGACGATGGTCACTGTACTTTTCAGAAACATATTGGCAAGTGGATTACAGACAAACGTGTGCTCTCTTATATATTCCACAAAAGGGGGATAACATACCATAGCTTCTGTTCACACCCACACGCACATAAAACACACACACACCAATCAAATGTGGGTATTTTTTCACAGGAAAGTGCGGTAACTGAAATGGGGACATCTTCAACATAAAGGGGACAGGAAAGCCAAACAATATTTCCAAGTTTGCTTACACTGCAAAAAAAAAAATAAAGAACCACAGACATTTTTTGTAGGGGTACAAGACAATCGTCAAGAAAGTACATTGTATACAAACAATATTGTATTTATTTATTTATTTCCATTACTTCAGTTAGTCTTGTCATAAACCTGGGTAAAAAGCCATCTTTAGTCGGTCTTGTCCTGGCTTCGGTCCAAGAACACATTTGGAAGATTTTTTTTCCGACGCCACCCCCCTTTCCAAACCTACAACATTATTTCCATGAACAAATACTTCTTAAATTTTTCTTCTTCTTACATCTTCATTTAGAGCATTGTTTTATGACAGGAAATAAAGCATTTTTTTCATTTATAAAAGAACTCCACATCATATTTTTCATAGAGGTACGTTTAACGAGTTACATATGGAACATCCACGAAGCTAGTTAGTTCCTGTTATCGCTTACGGTGAAAGCAGTTGTAAACGTTTTTCTTTCAGAATTTCCCAGGAGCTAAATCAATTTTGAGCTTTTATTTACCTGGTAAATTAGTTAATGTAATTAATCCTGATTCAGTATAAGGTTTCACAACTTTTTCCTGGAAGTGTATGCTGTATGTCTAACAAGTCTTAAAATTGGAAATTACCTGATTTCCTTGATTACCTGAATAGAAAGCACTCAGAAGGTGACGTGTTTTTTTAAGTGGAAAAAAGAAGAAGAAGAAGAAGAAGAAAGAGGATTAGGAGTGCATTGTTAAATGCAACTTGTGTACACTGTGTACACGGTTTTATTTTTCAGTTTGTGAGTATGTTTTGCGCAAAAAAAGATAATCCAAATTCAGGCCAAAGCAGTTATTAAGGAGTAGTGAGTCTTAAAACAAGGAAGAAAGAAAGAAAGAAAGGGAGGAAGAAAGAAAGAAAGAAAGAAAGAAAGAAAGAAAGAAAGAAAGAAAGAAAGAAAGAAAGAAAGAAAGAAAGAAAGAAAGAAAACTTGCCCATCAATAATGACGTAGCTCTATGACGATCAGTGGGTTATTTCTACATAAGGTTAAGAAAAAGGTATAAGGTTAAGTATACATATCTGCAGTGTCACTGTACACTGCATGTGTATGGAGGGAAATTTGTTATGTAATGTGCACAGGCCTTCTCTTTACCATGACCCATTTAGCGGTAAGAATGATTTTTCCCCCCTCTGAGCGAAAAGAGCAAATTAACATGCTGTGCTTCCAAGTGACCTAGAAAAATGTTCTCAATATGAAGAAGCAACGTGAGCCTGGTGTAAATGTGTACATCTCACTTCACTGCATCTTTAAGTGTGTTTTGTATGGCATCCAGCGTAACACCGCTGCTGGCCAGAAGGTAGATGGAGGGCTGCGTTTGTTAATGTCAGAACTACTTTTTTTTTAGAGGAAAAACTCATCAAAACCTTCTGACCAATCACAATCGAGAATTTCACTGACAGGAATTGTTTAAAATTGTTTGCAGTTTAAGTATGGTTTCAATTCATGGGAAACTTGCTGGTCCTTTCATGTAGGAGAAAGGTGGGAAATGAGTAGGCAGTCAATGACACATTTTCCTAGAAATACATCTTCTTAAATAATACACTGTTATGTAACATGACTTTTAGTGATACTCAACCTAAATCATTTTAAAGAACGACTTTTCTTTTTCTTTTTTTTTTTGGACCAGCTTTTTGGATCCATTTAAAGGTAGCCTCATGGTTCAATCTTGTACAATACTTTACTCAAACAAAGGCCCTTTCAAATCCTATACATACTTTTAAGCAACATATTTTCTACACAGATCATTCACCAAGGCCCTACAATAAGACATAAATAACGTATAGCATCTGAAATCACTGTTTCATCATTTTCTACAGTTCAAGTAAAAAGTTTGCATATGCCTAAGCTAAAAATATAAAACTTCAGTGTTTTTTTTTAAAACTCTGTGCATTTCAAGTTACTAGACATTTCTTTTCTTCTCATCATTTCAAAAGAATTGATGAGAGAAAGCTTAAATTTACTTATTTATCATCATTAGGAGTTTTTTGTGTTTTTGTCTGTGACTCAAAATAGGCCTTGAGGCCCTTGATATATCACAATCCAAACTACTCAGCCAATACATCAGGAGAAAAAAAAACTTCTACGAGTCTGGTCCATCTATGCTTAGAAGCAATTTCCAAACAACTGAAGGTATCACAAGCATGTGTACAAACAGTATTATGAAACAATTGTATGATGAACTTGGGACCACTGCATTTTAAAAGGAAGAGGCACAAATTAAATTCCAAGGATAAACAAACTTTAGCCTAAAACGTTCAAATGAATGAACCCCAAGACAACAAAAAAGGAACTGGTGAAAGATTCGGAGGCATCAAGTAACAACATATGTCCACTCTCCAACATTAAGAGGTCCTACATGACCATGACCTGAAATGTTGTCATGCAGTGTAAAAGTCCAAAAGTGGCAAAAGAAAAGCCAGATTGAAGTTTACAGGTGATCACCATGGTGGTCAAATGAAACTGTTTGGCCATAATGATCATCCCTGTGGCTTTTAATCCGAAGAAAACTATCCGAGCTGTGAAGTTGGTGGCAGCATCATGAAGCAAGGGTAATTTGCTGGAAAAGGGACTGGTTACCATCAGAAAATATCAAAAACTACTGAAGCAAAACCTCAAGAGATCAGCCAGAAGTGTGCAACCTGGTTACAATCATTGTTTCCAACAGATTGTATTGGAGTGTCCATCACAAAGCTCTGACCTGAATTTCAGAAAAGTTGTGGACTGAATTGAAAAAACAAAAAACAAAAAAACATCCAAGCAAGGAGGTTCACAAACCTGACCAAAGTTAGTTCTTTTAGAAAGAATTGGCAAAAAATTCAAGTAAAATATTGCGTGAAGCTTGTTAAAGACTACTGCAAGATATTACTTCATGTTCAACATTTAAAAGACAATAACACCAAATCTAAACAAATCTGATAAAAGCCTCTTGTTGACCTTTTTTGGAAGTAAAGATCTCCTCAGTAATATCAGTAAAGCAATATAAGAGCAATATAAGATGCTGAGGAAATACTGAGAATGAAAGAGGAACTAGACTGAATGTGGAAGGTTAAAAGCATGGCACTTTGTATAATAACATGAACCTTACCGTGCTTGAACAAGTTCCAGATACAGCAACATTTATCATGGACCTTCAAACCTGCATCCTGTGGTAGAGGATTTTCGGCAAGTCCATAGCAGCTGGCACATGCCTTGTATGAATAATTGTGTGTATAAATACCTCCCAGACCAAAAAAATCATCTGCTGCAGAGATGGTTGTTCTGGTAGGTTCTTCCATCTTCACACAAGTCTTTCTGTATTTCCATCAGAGTGATTAAAGCCTGTTTGACTGTTTGCTCAATTTGGTGCTAGGATGAATCATTGTGGTGTCTTCAAAGGTGTTTTTTGGGGCCTTCAGGGGCATATTTGGTAGCTTTTTTCAGACTCACAGATCTATGGACTAACAATTTTTCTCTACTACAGAGGAAATAGGATGGTACTCAATTTCAAACGTCATAGTAAAGGCTCTATTTGTAGAAGTATGTTCATGCTTTGGGTGTACCAGTGGCTTGCCCCATTCTGAGTCCTCCTGAGATTAGCCTATCTTTACGAGATTTTGGGTTTCCCCCCACTTATCCATTGGGTTACCACAGACTTGAATCTGTTAAGATCCTATACCCACACACCCCACATCCGCACTTATCTGATTCTGAGTTCTTTATAAAAAAAAAGATTTACACACTGACAGCTCTGCTTATCGGCACAAGGGGGCACTGTCTCTCTAAAGTTGAACGTTTTCCCGTGGTGTCCCTGCAGTAAACGATGGGATACCCAGATTCAGATTTTCCATTAGCTTCCTGAGAAATGACATATTGGTATGATTTTCTGCATGATAAGAATGGTTGCACCATAGGTGTTACGGTATATTTCAACTGTAAACTATAAAGAGTATCAGTGCTCTATTTTATATACACACTAGATTGTCTAGCAGATTTTTGATTCAAATACTTTACTAGCCTTCAAATATTCATTTAGAGATATACATATGTACTCGGGACTCATGACTAAGGATTCAGGACTTGTGGAGATCTAAGGCTTACCGTGTTGAGAGCTTTCATTAAGAATGTTATTTGATCTGAACACTGTATTTTTGTTCTGTTTTGTGTGTGGGTTGTGTCAGAGAAATAAAAAGTACATTTCTTCTTCTAGTGTCATGACAGCAATGTGGTTCTGTCACTCTATTCCAGTCTGTTTACCTTAAAATTCAAAGTTTACTTCAGCAAGTGCCTTAAATGATAAAAATCAGACGTTTAGTTACACGTCTTAGTTATATCTTTACTTTTTGGGTTAACATAATGCGTCTTGTTTTTGTTCTGTTCTATCACTGCTGTGCTACCTGACTGTGTTCACCTGTTCTATGTTTAACTCTTGATTACTGTGTTTTTTAATACTCGGATGTTAATTTTCTTCATGATTATTTCCATGCATTCCTGTGAATCCTCACCTGGGCATGATTAAATTTTTTTTGAGCTCCAACTGCCAATACGATTTTTAATGATATATATATAGTTTTCTCCTAGCTCTTGAATCCCAGCTTCACTTACCGAGAATATATGGGATCTCTTTTAACAAGACTTCTTGATAGTCATTGTATTTGAGAGCTCATACTGTGTAGTCAATGAGTGAGGAACTATGCGCATTACCCACAGTGCACTGCAATCAATGAGAGATTGCTGCAAGCAGCTTTACAAATCCCATATTTGAATGATTTGGTTAATTAATTAAAATGTAAAACATATTTTCAAAACGATGCCACTCTCATATCTAATTATTTGATTGAATAACTCTTTACATATATATATATATATATATATATATTTTGTAATGTTCTCTTTCTCCATAATGCTCCCGTTTAATCCCTCTGTTCTTTTCAAAGCTACATGTTCACTTCAGCCTTTACTTTTATACTCAGTTTCTCTGTTCTGATTTCATTGCTTCTCTGCCACCTCTTCTTTCTTTTTCGCTAAGGCACACTCAGAATCTTACACCCTTTCCCTGGTCAGCTTGTGTGGGATGTTGCTATGTGTCCGCTCAAGATTTCATGTCATTCCATCTGGAGAGCTGGTGTATGTAGGAGGCTTGAGATTGTGGGTGCACACTTCACTAATTTCTTGACCTAGTGGGAGGTTTGCAATTTAATACTGATGGAAGAGAGAGAGAGCGAGAGAGAGAGAGAAGTCAGTATCATATTGTTTCCTTCTTTCTCCGCATGGCTTCTGCAATAAATGTTTCATCGAGGCTTTAAAATTAAAGCTGCCCTGAGGACACCTGGGTTTTGATGAGCAGTTCACTGATATAGGTTGATGACTTCAGAAACGGGGGTGTCAAAATTAATCTGAGAATGTGGGATCAGGGAACGCAAGCCTATTGCACTGTAAATGAATTGGGTTATTGACTGATCCTTGCACTTTTTTTTTCTTCAAAGATCAGTTTTGACTTTAGGTCTCGAGTACTGTATGCATGTCATAAGATATAGTGATGAGGCTCAGCTGCATCTCATCGCATTGCTGCTTTTACACCAATGAAGATATTCATGTATGAGCTGGTGCTTGATATCCAATCAGTCCTTGCTTTGCTTTAAAAGAAATACATTAAATTTGGTTTGATTGCCATACTGTAAAGCTGCTAGGATGTGGAACTTGGGAGTTTTTAGAAATGTTTTTCATTTATTCTTCATAACAACAACTCAAACAACTGAACGTGTCACTTGACCATCATTAAAAGTGACATGGGTTGGAAGCAGAATTCTTTTCATGTGTAAGAGTCATTCAGTAGTTCAGATTGTGGAAGAAAGACAATATTTCTCACTGTAAGACACAACAAATCTTTAAGGAGATTATTCATTATGTTTATTTAACATTTAATGTCTCCAATATCAGTGATTTGGATGAGTTGCGTTGGTATTCCACCATGTGCAAGTCTTCAGGATGTTTCTTGCTAACAGGGCAAGCTGTTCCTGTTATAATACCAGGAGCAAGAGGAAAAACGTGAGGTTGGTGAAGAAACTTTGTATCTGTGATACCTTTTCCTCTTGGACATCAATCCAACAAGAAAAAATAATTGTTGGCAAATCACTGGCTTGGTTTGACATCTGGACTAGAACTGCATGAGTACTTACCTTGTGTGGGAAAGAAGTATGAAATTTTCCCAATTTTAATATGCAGACCAAGTCGTTTAAGAGGTAGAAGTGTAAGAAGAGGTAAGACTTCTTAGAGCAGCCCCATAGAGAATCCACAGGGATTTCGGGCGTCGTCGAAAAAAAAAGAGCAGGTTTGAAAAGAAAATGAGTGCTCATTTAAGATTTCCAGACCAAAAGGAAGCACATTTGAATAATACTGTTGGTTTGTGCAAAAGGTAACATGATTTTACCTTGGGAAAATCGTCCTCGATTGACTGTCTACACAGTTTTTCTTGCCTTCACCCCTGCTGCGGCCTATAGTCTCTCTACGGGGCCACTTAGGGGGTATTAGTCTGATGTCAGCTGTATGTGCAATCGCAAATAGCTCATTGTCTCGTTCCCTCACGCAGAGACGACTAGAGCATTCCGGGAAATTTTTTTTCTGAAGAAAAAATTTGGAAAGCTCACAGCGCCGCTTTACTTTGTACAGCATTTCTATGGCTATGTGTCCAAAGGTTTGAGCTCACAGTCTTTTAATACATGTCTAATACAAATAATCTTACTAAATGAAATCTTGTCTGTTATGCATACAAACTCTTTTTCCCTAAATAAGACTAAGCCTTTTTTTCAATTTAGATCTGAAGAAGAAAACAGAATCGACCTTATGTACGCGAGAAAAGACAGCTGATGATGACCATCACACCACCAACACCACCACCGCGGTGAAAATTAAATTATGAATCATGTCAGGATGAATATTGCTTTGAGAGTGAGAACTCTCTGCAAATAAGTGTGTTTTATCTCAGCCAGATTTTTCTGACAGTTCTGTCATAGCATAACCATGTATACTCTGATCCTCATCCTGATCCTGAACCGCTTATCCTACTCAGGGTCATAGGGAGTCTGGATCCTATCCCAGGGGACTTGAGGGGGCACAAGGCAGGGGACACAATCAACACATATTCAACACATATTCTTTGTCTCGGTCCTGAAGGAAGAAACTCTTAACAAGAGTCCTTACCATCATGGTGACTTGATGGAAAGATTAAAAGGACACTGACACTGGATTCTCCTTCCAAAATTTCCCCATGTTCACAGTTTTATTATTTTTTTAAATCTGCTACTTACTGGGTTTTTTATTGGGGTTGGTAGCTTAGTGGTTAAGGAATTGGACTACTAACTGGAAGGTTTGTATCCCAGGTCCTACAAAAGCTGCCACTGCTGGGCCCTGAGCAAGGCCCTTAACCCTTAATTGCTCAGTTGTATAAAATGAGATTAAAAATGCAAGTTGCTCTGGATAAGGGCTTCTGCCATATGACGTAAATGTAATCCAATCAGATTTGAATGACATAATGATTTTTAAACTCACAGCCTCACCATGGTAACCTGAAGGAAATAAATCTGATTGGTTGTAATCAATACTGTACATATTTTCAATAATGTTGCTGTTTATACTGATTATATTTCTATTTAAAACAGTGTCAGCTATTGGAAATAGATGTACCGATTATGGGAGCTTGATCGCTACACATATCTACAATGAAAGTCAAAACAAAAGGTCCTAATTGGTGTAATTTTGGCCAAAAATGGCCATTGTTATTCATTTATTAAGAATGTAGTAGATTGTATATATATATATATATATATATATATATATATATATACACTATATTGCCAAAAGTATTCGCTCACCCATCCAAATAATCAGAATCAGGTGTTCCAATCACTTCCATGGCCATAGGTGTATAAAAACAAGCACCTAGGCATGCAGACTGTTTTTACAAACATTTGTGAAAGAATGGGTCGCTCTCAGGAGCTCAGTGAATTCCAGCGTGGAACTGTGATAGGATGCCACCTGTGCAACAAATCCAGTCGTGAAATTTCCTCGCTCCTAAATATTCCACAGTCAACTGTCAGCTGTATTATAAGAACGTGGAAGTGTTTGGGAACGACAGCAACTCAGCCACGAAGTGGTAGGCCACGTAAACTGACGGGGCGGGGTCAGCGGATGCTGAGGCGCATAGTGCGAAGAGGTCGCCAACTTTCTGCAGAGTCAATCGCTACAGACCTCCAAACTTCATGTGGCCTTCAGATTAGCTCAAGAACAGTGCGCAGAGAGCTTCATGGAATGGGTTTCCATGGCCGAGCAGCTGCATCCAAGCCATACATCACCAAGTGCAATGCAAAGCGTCGGATGCAGTGGTGTAAAGCACGCCGCCACTGGACTCTAGAGCAGTGGAGACACGTTCTCTGGAGTGACGAATCGCGCTTCTCCATCTGGCAATCTGATGGACGAGTCTGGGTTTGGCGGTTGCCAGGAGAACGGTACTTATCTGACTGAGAGCCAGGCCTTCTCGTCCAACATCAGTGTGTGACCTCACAAATGCACTTCTGGAAGAATGGTCAAAAATTCCCATAAACACACTCCTAAACCTTGTGGACAGCCTTCCCAGAAGAGTTGAAGCTGTTATAGCTGCAAAGGGTGGACCGACGTCATATTGAACCCTATGGATTAGGAATGGGATGTCACTTAAGTTCATATGCGAGTCAAGGCAGGTGAGCGAATACTTTTGGCAATATAGTGTATATATATATATATACACAATATGTACAGTATATACAGCTCTGGAAAAAAATAAGAGAGCACTGCCCAATCTCCAGATGTGAACCCTATTGAAAACCTCTGGAATGTCATCAAGAGGACGATGGATGGTCACAAACCATCAAGCAAAGCTGAGCTGTTTGCTTTTTTGCAAAAAGAGTGGTATAAAGTTCCCCAACAGCAACGTGAGAAACTGGTGGAGATCATGGAGCCAAAACACATGCAGATCAGGGTTATTCCACCAAATACTGATTTCTTAATGTTATTTAGCCAAAGCATTAACACAATTTGTTTATAAAAGATTTGCATTTTGCTTTATTTGAGTTATTAAAGCTCTGCAGATACTGCATGATCTTGGGATATTTTGATGTGTTGTCATTTCCTTTAAATATACACTCTAAATAATAATAGTTATATTTTGGATTTAGGAGAAATATTGTCAGCAGTTCACAAAAAAAGAAACAAAACTGTTCATCTCACCAATACATGAACCTGGAAGAAAAAAAAACATGAGAAACTGAGTATTTTGCAGTGGTCTCTTATTTTTTTTATATATTTTTTCCATATATATAGATATATATATATATACATTGGAGTATATAGGGATTCACTCATTAGCCTTATTCAGGATAGAATAATAGATGACTGATTTATGTCCTGGGTGAAAAGCAATCTTTAGCTGGGAGCTTGGAATCCATATAGGTTTTTTTTTTTTTTTTGGTTATGGGAGACGAGTCTCTCAACAACAGCATGCACCCCATCTGTTTCCTTTCTACATGCTTTTCATTCCACTGCCAGCACACGATCCTCCAATTCAGAAGCATTCACTTCATGAGCCAACTCAAAACTATTAAAAAAAAAGGTAGACTGACGGTTGGAATTACAGCGATGGGTAGAGTAAATTTTCCCTGTTCGAAGTCCTATGAATGTGTAGGAGTGAAGCCACTAAAATACACAGCACACCATCACCGAGCTTGCGAATTAAGCCGACGGACAAATTTCCATTAAAGGCTCTCGCTAATGTGTCCGCTAGCTTTAATTTCATTATTAGTTTCCACAACTTTTATTAGCGAGATTTTAAGTGGTCTTTTAATGGAGCGATTTAGATTGAACTGTACTGTGTGTGTGTGTGTGTGTGTGGGTGGGTGGTTGTGTGGTTGTGGGTGTTGTTGTAGATTAGCATTCTCCTCCAGGGGGCGACCAGAGCTGTTTATAAACACAGATTTTTGGTTGGTTCAGCGTGATTGCTAATGACTAACCTACAGGGCTTTCGCAGCACTGCATGTTCACAAAACATCACTTCAAGTTGTTTTCTTTCTTTCTTTTTTTTTTTAGTTTGTTCTGGAACAGCTGCAAAAATCCCTGAAGTGCAATGACTTAGTGTTGACTCAATAAGTTATAATTAAAATATCTTCTAATATTGTCATAAACGTATTATCAAATGTATTAGTCAGAAAAACATAAAAAGTTGATTTTTTAAAACTTCCAAAACACCCATTGACCTAAAGCTACATTGAACATTTTTGACAGACAGACGTAGGTTAAAACAAACATTTGTATTCATTTGCCATTTACACAGTTCACCTTTCTCCTCTTTAAACGCTTCCTTGGCACTTTCCAGTGCCAAAGTGATGAAATTGTTTTCTTAGTGCAAGGATGACTCTTGTAATTTCCTGTTAATGAACCCGATGGGATGGTGGCCATGAGCGGAAAGGACGGAAAGGACAATGTGAAAAAAAAAATGAGGGATTATTTTAGGCATTGGTGCCAGAACAGAGGGCACAGTGCCAGGACAGTAACACAGACTCTATTAATGCAACGCATAAAAATGTGCTCATTTCAGCAGAAATATCAGGTTAAATCATATGTGTGTGTGTGTGTGTGTGTGAGAAAGAGAAAAAGACGAATAAAATGTAATGAATAAAGACATGTCCTGTTAGTGGTTTTATTATAAAGTGTGGATAGAATCTGTTCTGAGTTTGAGTCACTTGACACGAATCATTTGAATTAATTCATCTAAAAGATTCTTTTTAATATTTTGTTCATTTCTGGTGGGTGGGACAGTGCTTGAAGGTCCTGGGTTTGATCCTGCTTGAAGGTCCTGGGTTTGATCCTATGCTTGAGTTACTATCCAAAAATCCCACATCTAGCTGAATTGCCCCCCTAGGTGTTCACAGAATTGGCTTCAGATCCCTAACAATTTAGTATGGGGCGACCACTACACCAGTAGATGGCAGAAAGAAACTTGATGGTTTGACCTAAAGGGTTCAGTGGTGGCTTAATGAATTATAGGATCTAGCTTATTGATCAGAAGGCTGCAAGGTTCATGCACAAGCCTTACCTAGCTGCCTCTGTTGGACCCTTGAGCGAGGCTGTTCATCCTGACTGTCTTCTCCAAGGTACCATAGCTGCTCCTGCTTCAAATAGAGGCTTCTTCTCATTAAAGCTGAAGGACCTCCATAGAAGTGGAGCCCCCCATCAGGACCCTATCCTGGTGTGAGGCAGGAATGCAACCCAGACTTAACTATTCTAGTCTACCAAGGATTAGGGAGTTGAAAGGAAACCTGAAAACCCAGAGGAACCCCCATGTCACAACATATCTAGGAAAACCCATTCTTGGTATATAGGAAGGTAGTCCATTATCAGCTTTGTTTTGAACAGAACCCTTAGATTTATCAATTTGTTCATGACTGAGCCTTGAATCTCATCTTTTAAATGCCAGAACTGGGAGTATACTTTCTGATCACTGTCTCCTTTGATCACTATAAAGCTAGTTGCTTATGGTATAGTCATTCATTTTCTGGGACACCGAGTAGATCTGCAAAGTTTGTCTGTGCAAAATGAAAAGAAATGACTCAGCCTGGTTGCAGTGATCAGTCTTGGTTTTACCTCAGTAACTCATTTAATGACACGTATCTCGTTCTAAAGTGTCTTTAAGAGTCAAGGTTTCCTGTTAATACTTAGAATTAGCAGAACATCCTTATTTCTCTGCATGCAAAGGAAGGTCTTGATGATTGTGGACTTCTATATGATGACAGGTGACTTATGTGACGTTCACACATACAGCGACTCGCAACAAAAATGCAACTAGAGACGATTCATGTACAATGAGAGTTGGCGATTTCTTGAGACATGAGCTACATCGATCATCAGTAACTAAATGTGGGAGTGTCCAGGGATGGGACTACCAATAGGAGTTAAGACAGGAGAGCAGACATGATCCAATACAAAGAGCACACAATTTTCTTCTTCATTTTTGTCTGATTTTGTAGCCAAGTAGCATGCTAGTTACACCACCTTCTAAGATATGTTTTACTATTACTATTACTATGAAAACCAGTAGCAGGTATGCTACTATTAGTGATTTTATAGTACAGCTGCTTGCAGCAATAAAATCACATGCATGTGTGAATGCAGTATTAGTGCTCTCCTCCAAGCGTTCTCAGCTGCCATGTAACTTATCATGGTCTAGACTCCAAAAGGATGAGGTGACATGGAGGGACCAAGTGGAATCGCCCATGTCCTCCTTATTTGGTAGCGGGACTAAACTGGGAGAAAATGGGGTCACATAGTAGTTTTTGTCAGTTTGTAGCTATGTTTAATGTTGCAGAACCTTCTTCTTTTTCCCTCTCATGAAGCAAACAAAACAAAATGTTTACGAGGAACTACAAAGCCTTCCATTCCTATTTCCACAAACTTAAAGTAAGGGTATAAAGTACTAACAACAAGGGGGTATAAAGGTGAAACAACAACCAAACCATCTAACCAATCAGAATCAAGCATTCAGAAGTCTAGCAGAAGGTCTCTCTGTATAGATATAATTTCAGCCATTTTGTTGCTGTATAATTTAGTCTTCTTTTCTATGCATGTGTTCTATCAGATCACTAATTAAAATGAGACATGGCTTCGAAACAAACAATCTCAGCTAGGCTTTGACCTTGTGGCTCGAGTCCTGATGCCGCTGCTATCAAATACTAGAGCATTGTAAAACCCGGGCCATACATTTATACATTAATGCTTCACTGTTTTCAGCTTCGTCGAGAGATAATAGCAGGATAAAGAAGCAGGTCTAACATTAGAAGAAGCAGAGGGAGATGAAAAGAGAGTATTTGCTCCTTCTCTTTTTAGTATCTGTGATAATGCTAAATGTGACATGAGAAAGTGCGCTATCAAGACAGTTCAAGGTGCCCTAATCCCAGGGCTTAATCCCTGCCATAAATCCATCTGTTATCTGTTCTGTCCCTCTGCAGCTACCACACAAAGACTCTCCTTTACATCCATGAGAGAGAGAGAGAGAGAGAGAGAGAGAGAGAGTTACTGCTGTCCCCTGTCTTTGGCACATTGATTTATTGTGCCACTCTGGCCTGGGTTCCTGCAGGACAACTGTGTGTGTGTGTTTATATGAGTGCGTGTTTGTGTGAGTGTGTGTGTGACTTTGTTTTCTGTTTGCAAAACGTGTAGTGGTGGTCCAAGTGACCCAATATAACAACATGGTAATTGTGTGTGTGTGTGTGTGTGTGTGTGTGTGTGAGAGAGAGAGAGAGACTCTTTTCAGCAAGTATGGTCGGATTAATTGGACCAGGTGATTTTTTAGTGCAACTTGTTTGTGTGTGTGTGTGTTTTTCCTCCGCTTAGGCCATTTGACTTGCGCATATGTAGTGTAATACAGAAATCACACACATTTGTATTCATACCTCAGACGTAACCAAGGAGATAGTTAGGAGTGGGCGGAGTCTGACTAAAAGACAAACACTTCTTCTCTAGTATTCGAAGTGAAACAATTACTCATGAATTTTGTGAGTCTAGGTTGTTGCGTCGGTGTGGTGTGTACATGTCGTCTCGGCTAGTGAAATCCCACGTGCTACACACTATCATCATTTAGGTGTGTGTACATGTGTGGCACTAACCTTAACTTCTGACCCTTTCATGAAGACAGGCTTCTGCTTCGTGTAAGGAAGGGAAAAAAAGCATGGACGGATAGAGGGATGACGGCTCGATCGTGACCCCGTGACCTCCTCTGAGAATTCTTGGAGCACTTGAGCACCATCTCTGGGAAAGGCTCTTAGAGAGCACACAGGCATCCCGAAGCTTATCACAACGGGGCCCAAGTCTGACACGTCGTCCGGTTCGTCATATGGGCTTTCTTAATTTCACAGAAGCAATTCACTTGTCCACTTTATTAGGAACACCTGTACGACTGGATAAGCTTTAACTGTAGCCTCAAACGGTACATTTTGAGATGCTTTTCTGATCATCACAGCTGTAAAGAGTTGTGATCAGTGTTAGATTTATTCATTTAACAAGCACTTTCACCTAAAGAAACATACAAGATTTTTAAGTGAGTGCTAGAGGAAGTATAAGAGCTATGGAAAATGTATTTATTTAGAATTGGAGCGGGGATGATAAGTTTTTTGAAGATAGTGAAGGATTCCGGTGTCTCGATTGAGGCTGGAAGTTCATTCCACCACTGAGGGATAGACAAGGTTCAAGGACCAAAAGGTCCTGGTTTGAAGAGACCTCATCCCTCGCTGAGTAGGCACTACCAGGCGTCACTTGTTAACTGATCACAGGTTGTGCGAGGGAACATAAACAACAAATAGAGTGATCAAGACTGTTCCTGAGGAGGTGTTGAAGACATTTGACAGCTCAAAAAACACATGGACACACCAGGACCATTAAAACCATTAGATACTAAAGAGGAAAAAAGTTGAAACTAGCTAGAAGGGTGATGAATTCATTACATCATTGCTTAACAACAGCAACAATCAGCATTCAGCCTTTCATATATACATTATACTACATTTATACAGGCTTATAGTGCACTCTGTGTGTGTGTGTGTGTGTGTCTGTGTGTGTGTGTTTGTGCTGGAAAAAGTGCTTACTAAAGATGAATGAGCGAATGAAGTGTGTGGGTGTGTATTTGTCATTGTGCAATGAGTGTGTGTGTGTGTGTGGGTCCACATGTGTGTATCTCCTTCTTCTAGACTGATCTCGTGTATGTGTGTATAACTGCTGTGTCTGACGTGTGCATGCTTTTAATTGTCATTGTAAACGTTTGTGGGTGTGTGTGCGTTTGTCATTTTAGAAGTGTGTGTGTGTGTGTGTGTCTTAAACGAGTATACGTGAAGTGTGAGACACACAGCAGGAATTCCACGGCTCTCTGTCACTTCCTCCCCCCCTGCACTCAGAGAGTGGGCGTCTACCTCCCTGTGTGTGTGTGTGTGTGTGTGTGAGTGAGAGAGAGAGAGAGAGAGAGAGAGAGAGAAAGAAAGAGAGATAGACAGTAAGATAGACAGGCAAAGAGCGGGATTAAAACAGAGACAAAGAAAGATAGACAATCCAAGAGAGAGAGAGAGAGAGAGAGAGAGAGAGAGAGAGAGAGAGAGAGAATACACTCTGAATACACTCACAATAATGCAGGCTTTAATCCTGCACCATTATTTCATTACAAACACACACATTTGTAAGTTGAAAGACAAAATTAATTCGTAATAAGATGTGCTAAGTGGATTTAAAGAAATGACTTAATCAAAAGCACCATGCACCAGATAACACATGCAAATTTGTACTCATTTAAAACAACACACAAAAACCACAACTACAATATACACAACATAGGACACAATCTGCACACATACACACACAGCTTGTTCAAGAAGTGCGTCACATTAATACGATTGAGAAATTAAAAGTGGTGTTCCTGTAATTCACGAACTAAACACAAGGAGGCGTTTATGATCATTTTCCTTCTTCTGGATGCTTTAAGAAGTTTAAGACAAGGCAGTAAAATTGGAGACTCCTTCCAACCGTAATAAATCTGCACAGCAAATCTGACCGTCATATTAACTGACGCATTTTTGTTTTTGTTGCTGATGTTTTTGTAGAGCCATACAAGTTGGAGTTGTTACTATAGAAACGATGATATGCTAAAACAAGCTAGAAAGCAACACCTTCTGCCCAGTCAGAATTGAGCTTTCAACAGCAACATTGTGGAAGTCACTTAAGACTAAATACTAGAACTGGAAAAATAAACTTTCACTTTACTGAGTGGGAAATTATATTCTGTCACTCAAAACTTGTAATATAATGCATTTGCTATGAAATTCATACCATGCTGAAAAATTCCATTTATTTCAGTTCAAAAAAGGAAGAAAACATTAAGAAAATCACTGAAAAAAAAAAGTAAAAATTAAACAGAGAAAAAATTACCCATATTAAAACAAACAAACAAACAACAACAAAAAAAAGACTTTATAAAGCCTGAAATGTGTAACAGTGTTTTAATAATCTTAGACTTGGTTTTAGGAAATATTAGATAAAGATGAAGATATTTTTACTTACTAAGATGTTTACTTTATTGCAGTTTTAGTGTAAATCAGAGACGTTCAAAATCTAGCAGCATTTTTATTACAAAAAAAAAAATTAAATTTTGGAATAATTTTTTATTTTATTTTTGACTTATTCTAGCATTCAAGTAGCATTGAAGTGTGTGACACTTGTATGCTTCATATACAGTATGTCTAGTGTATCTTTTCAAGTTAGCTTTTGATTAAAATTTACGTTTATATAATTGCGTTTAGCAGATGTCCTTAACTTTGAAGTCTCTATCAATAAAGACATCGATACTGGTTCACTAGGTCACTGAGAGAGAATTCCATCAATCTAAAGGAAAAAAAAATTCTCGGGAGAAATATTCCCAGCTTTCTACCTAAAAAATGGTCCAATACTATAAAACAGTGACAAAAACAATCAAAAAAGTTAAAATAAAATAACTTTTTTAAAAATAAAATGTGGCATACAAAAAAATTCTGAAATTCTGAAAATTCAGAATTCTGAAATCTAAAATTTTTTTTAGTTATTATTTTCTATTTTCCATTTTTATTGTTTTTATTATTATTATTATTATTATTATTAGCAGTAATAGTAGTAGTAATATTAATGAATTTCACACTTTTACATTCTTTGTGGATTTGATTCTGATTTTGTTAAATTTAGTTTTTCTTGTTCTTTTTTGTGTGTTTTTACATTTGACATGTGAAACACTTTGAGTAGTAGTAATAAAAGATGCATAGGAAGTGTGTTGTTGTAGCATTGTCTGGCTATAAAATGCCTCAGCTCTTTTGGAACACGTCAGTGATTGATAGAAAACACAGAAGCACTTTGACAAAGTGCAGATTCAGCTAAAATTCGGAAAGATGGATCCCAAGAGATCAGAGAATCCTGGAGGTTCAACACCAATGCAGCCCAGACCGATGAGTTGCAGTGTCTAACATTCAAATAAATCTCAGAGATAATAATATTTTTGTATGTTTTTATGTTCCAAAAACAAAACAAAACAAAACTAATTATTGACATGCCAAATGAAAAACAAAAACAAGTTTGTAACTATAAATTGTAAGTAAGAAGGAAGGATGCTGTTGGTCAGAGGCAGAAGGATAAGATTTCAGTTTTATAAATGGTGACATCTTGCAATTTCTGTCCATTTATAGTTATGTTTAATGTCACAACAAGTGAGTTCCTATTGTCATATATGGTCTACGCTTAAAAAAAAAATATTCAAGAAATAAACTAGACGAGTATGATCAAGTATGATTGGTAAGGTTTAAATCTCATTAAAAAATCAGTAAATTTAACTTTAAAAATAAATACATTTTAAGTTTGTATGTGTTTTACTCTTGAGGGAAATGCTTAAAAATAAACATATTTAAAGATTATTTTACACACTAATCATACAATCACACACTTCCAGAAAACTGCAGAAACATAAACATAAAATTAAAAAAAAAATAAATAAAAAAGAAATCAAACTTTATTGGATGAAAGGTTCCCAGCTAAATTGAGGTTTAAAAGCATATTAAACAATGACAAAAACAAATATTTAAGACAATTTTACACACTAATCACACGATCACACACCTACAGAAAACTACAGAAACACATGAAGTTTCAAAACATTTCACAACACAATAGAATTAGGCTTTGAAAAAATTGTTCATAACAATTAAAATTAATTAGTTTAAAATTCTGGGAAAAAAAAGCGCATATGCAAATTGAGTTTAGAATCCCATCCCCTGACATTCATATGCAAATAGTTTCATGTGAACATAATGTTTTATTTTCTAATTTTGCAAAATAATAGCAAATGTATTCAAGTCATCTTTCAGGGAGCACTTTCATTGTACTATGCTTTTACAAAATTTTACATAAACAATTCAATTTCTTTGTTCTTTGTCAAATGTACAGAAACACTGAATGATTTTATTGTTCGGTGTAGTAGATGTAAAGAGCTCTTCCCTCACTTTCTTTTGCTCTTTTTCGAAACTTTCCCATGACTGATTGTTCTATAAATTAAAAAAAAAATAAAAAATTTAATTTAATTAAATTAAAAATAAATGAACAAATAAATAAATAAATAAATAAATAAATAAATAAATAAATAAATAAATAAATAAATAAAAACATAAAAACAGGTCTTCTTAAAGAAAGGTTAACTTATGAGTGATGATTTTCACATTTTCAAAACATTTTTAGTCCTTTACATTTTGTGATTGAGAAATGGCAAATAATTAGAATGCTTGATATAAACAACAATTCTGTGGAACAAAATGAATTAATCTTTGTAAAGATGAATACTAAAGTGTAAAGAAATTTTCTGTAGAGGTGAATATGGATTAAAACAGAAACCTGAAACAGAAGTGTATGAATGTATAGTGTGTGTGTGTGTGTGTGTGTGTGTGTGTGTGTGTGTGGCAGCTGCAGGGGCAGTAAAAGCAGAGGAAGCAACACCAGGGAGGTCTGCTTGTCATGCGCTCGGTGTGTTTGCCCCCAAGCTTCAGTGCAGCTCTACACACTGGTGTTGATTGCAGCACTGATGCTCAATGCAGGGCTGTAATCTAGCCGTAAGCCCAGTGTGTTTACTGCAGATGTGTCTACATTGTCATGTAGGCCAGCATTAACTCCAGCCCTTTGTTTTTCACCAATCCACTCAGAGACCACTTTCTCCCAGCGAAAGGGGGGCCCGAGATTACAAGGGATTTGTGCTGTCAAGGGCAAAGCGACGATAGTGCTGTGAGGACTTTCACATCCAGTGAAGCTCCGTGGAGGAGCATCAAGGTTATACCACTTTCATTTCTTATTGGTTACTTGACATTCTACTGAAATAACCTGGATGAGTTTATAGACTAGACAATACTACAAACAAACAAACAAACAAATAAATAAACGGAACCCACCTGAAAATGGTGCAAATATTATCCCAAAAAATCTACCTAGCTTATTCTAAAAATTCTTCTTGATTATTTTTTTTTAAACATAATAATAACTTAGTAACTTATAAATAATGTTGAATTTTAATAATGTATCAAATTTGGTATAATATTAACAAAATATGGTGTATGTATTTTAAAATTTTTAATTAAAGAAATTACATACATGTATTTTAATAGGTTTTTTTTCTATTAGAGTAATTTGTGCAAAATTATTTGCGAAGCTATATGATGTGATTATGATAGTGGTGTGATAATATAATATAATATAATATAATATAATATAATATAATATAATATAATATAATATAATATATAGTATTATTTTATAATATTTAATTTTTATTATTTTGAAAATAATATGAAATTGTATGAAAAAGAAATTATGTAATGTTTAAACCAATCTACAATGGTTTAATTTTTTAATCTAAAAAAGTATTGCACTATGAGAAATTTTATTTTCATATATATTGGCCTATATCTAAAATATCTTTCTTTTTGGCTTTAATTAAATCTTTGACTCACTGAGTCATACAGTATATTCATTTTGTTGTTTGTTTACATGTTTAAAATGTTTAAATGTAACTCCAGAATATAAAACAATTAATTACATATATAATTATATGACGAAATAATAGAAATCCAGCTTTGACATTTAAAAAAATTAGACACAATTAGTGAGACAGTGTTGGCAATGTCAATATTAGAAACTTGGGAAGATCTGTAGTGCTGTTTTCTGTGAATTTGCAAGATCATGTTGATATTTTACTCATTTTTACTCATTAGATTTATCGCCTTTACCGAGACATTGTGTCTACTGGATGATTACTTATTTACTAAAATTAGGGAGGTATTTAAGATTGTTTCATTTCATTTCTTTTAAGAAATTCCAATGTGTGTTAATATTACATTATGGAGGAGACAAAAAAGATAGTAGAAACTAAAAGGGATTTTATACTACAGTATAACAGAAGCTCTGATAATTTGTGATTAAGATGAATATAAATATAAAAATATCAGCAGTACATTGCATGTCTTAGAGATTCTGGTTTGAAAGGACTTCACATCACTAACTACTTTATCCGCATGAACTTTTGTGAAGCAGTAAAAAAAAAAAAATAGGGACCGCATCTGTAAAAGTGAGCATTTCAGTGTGTTTGTGTGTATAGGACACATTTGGTTTGTTTTGGATGGGTTACACTGCAGTTTGCGAGTTTCCCTCGAACCGCATTCCAAACTGCAGTGTTCTGCCAGCTCCAAAGTGTTTGCTTTCTTGGCGCGGACGCCCGGATCGGGGCTTGTTTGTGTCTTTTTGTGTATGTTTTGGCCAGACGTGTGACCTTTTAGTGGCAAAAACTTTTGCTTGCTGAGTTCCATCTGGCTAAACACTCATACAGGAGTGTGTGTGTGTGTGTGTGTATTTGTGTGTTTTTGTGAGTTCAATACTCTAAACTTTTTTGGTTATTATTATTATTATTATTATTATTATTAATGTATCTATTAGAAAAATGCTGTTTTATCAAAGCTGAATTCTCAAATCCGATTGGTTGATTAATCTGCTATATGTCCTCCTGATACATTAGTGTTTCTATAGTGACGATAGGTTTTTTTTTGAGTAATTTTTTTCTTTGTATAGTTTTTTTTTTTTTAGTATCCATGACTACCTATTGGAAAGGCAAAGAAAAATTCTGTATGAAGTGTATAAATACTTATAGTTGTCTTAGGACACTTCTTATAGTCTAGTTTGATATTAACTCAAGCCTGAGTCAGGTTGTGGGAAAAAAATATAAAATACTGAAAGTGCATGGTTTCTCTCAGGTCGTGTACTCCCACACATACACCACAGGGGGGAGGAGGAGGAGGATGAGGAGGAGGTGGATGAGGAGGAGGAGGAGGAGGGCCGTCCTTTCAGTGCCCTTCTTCTTCTTTCTGTCAGGAAGAGTTTGGACAGGGAGTGGGTGGACAAATGAAAGACCCCCTAACCACTTCTTTGTCTCTCTCTCTCTCACTCTCTCTCTTACCCGATTCCAATCAGCTCAGATTGGGACAAAAGCAACGCCTCTTTTGTCTTGATTAAGCTTGTCCAGCTTGTTGGAGGCACAAATCAGGGTCTGAGACGTTAATGTGGATTGGATGTAAAACCCATCCTCCAGTCCACCGCCAAAAAAAAAAAAGATTAGCCTCTGACATGGGCACGCCATGTCCGTTATTAATGGCTGCTAAAATGTAGCTACCTCAAGGTCCGGTGCTGAATAAATATCATTCATCACCGGCGCAATTCAAACAAGCAAGATAGATGGGTATTAAAGTACATACCTTTGACCAATAGTGATGAGAGGAAGGTGTGTGTGGAACTATGAATGGTTAACATGTTGAACACAGGAGAAACATTTGACTCTTTAAGCATGGGAGAGTGCAAACATACACCAAGCCATTTTTCACCCAACGTTATCTCACTTCTGGCTTCAGAGGGCAAACTACAAGCTAACAAGGACTGCATGTGTCTTCCTTGTTCCGAAAGACCTTGTTCAGGAATATAGACTCCCAGATTCAGTGTTCGGATTCAATGGTAGCTTGGAGGCTTTCAGCTGTTCCACCCAACCTGTAGTAAGACTGTCTTTGACCAAGAAATGTTCAGTCCAAATTGGAGCAAAGAATTTTAATGGGTTCTAGCTAATGGGATCTAATTGGAGAGACAGGGAGGTAAGAATAGTAGCAATGAAGAAAATGGGGTGTGGGGGGGTAAGGCTCAGGTTTCACACAGGGACGCCGGACACGAGAGACATTAGAGCAATTAAATGGAAGCTGAACTTTCTTTCTTTTCTTTTTTTTCTTTCCAAGAGGCTATGAGAGAAATGGAGGAATGAAATGGTGGAATTTGGGAACAGGTTAAAAATTCCATACACATTTAGGACTAAGTTAAATATACAAAGGTTTTGGTTTATTGGTGATTTTTGGTGCAAGGGAAGAATACTACTCTGTGTTTATATGTGGTCCGTTATAGGAAAAATATAACAGCACTTCCATCCTTGTTTTTCTTCCTCCTCTACCACAGTATTTTCTGACATAAATAAAGAATTGTTTCATCACTAGATTTTCTTTTCTCTCTTGGAATAATAATAATAATAATTGTTAATAATAAGATTAGCATTTCTGAAATTTCAAATTTTAGATGTTTTTCTTTGTTAACCAATGAACATTTTTCAAATCTGTTTATTAATCACTCCCTCCAGGATTTCCAGATTTTGCAATCGCACAAATGAAAACCAAATCAAGAATCAATATTAGGCAAAACTTTTAAAAAAATTATTTTTCATTACTGCAGATTTTCTGTAGATTTGAGCCATGATGCACCATGTGACATCATTGCATTTTGATTTTGGCAACTCAAGTAGTTTTCTAAAAGAAAAAAGAAAAGAAAAAGCACAAAAACTAGGGGAAAAAACATCTGCTAAATCCCAAGGGACAATTTATTAGTTTTCCAGCTTGTGGAATTCTAGAAGTTAGCTGTTACTATGGAAACAATAAAAATATTCATCAGCATTATGGGTTTTTAATAGCCTCAGAGGAAAATGTTTAAAAGGCACCAGTGAATTTATTTTTTTTGTTATTTGAAAACAATGGCATTGTTTTTAATCTCAAGTATTATCTCAGAATAACTGGATTTTATAGAAAAGAAGAAGAAGAAAAACAAGAAGGTTGGTATTGTAGGCATGCTGCTGTACCATGTTTAATGTTTCAGATCATAGCCCTAGTGAGTGAAAACGGAATATATATAAATATAAGCTTTGACAGGTTTGGTGGATGGCTTTTCTCTAGACGTGTTGGACTCTTGAGGCTGCTGAGTGGTATTTTTGGAGACGGTTCTTATCAGACCCCGACGGGTTTCTTGAATTTTGACACCATCAAAATGCCAAAGGAGAAGCACTAGGCATTGTGGGGCCTGACAGCAAAAGAGTTGGAGCCGAAGGGGTCAAAAGATGACAAGTCAGACAAGATCAAGACCACCAGTGAGTCTGTTAGCGCCACACTATCACACACTCTCACATGCCCAAGAGAAACATTCCCTACAGTATAGAAAAAAACCCTCCAAGAAACTTAACTTACTCATCCTTTCATCATTTCTTTTTCTTTCTCCATCCATCCTGAAGACTTTCCCATGGTGGAAAATGGTGTTGACGCTCTAGACACTTAAATAAAACATTCTTTCAAAATTATGTTTTGTTTAGTTTGCATTTGTTTGTTATGAGTCTCCAATTATGTTTAGCGTCTGGAATTCTGACCAATCAGAAGCTGGAATTCTCTCCTCTTCTTTACCTTGGAAATAACATCAAGCCTAAACAATTCGTCTATGAAAGACGGCGACACAATTACCGCTAATTGCCGTGCTCATTCTAGCAGCTTAATGTGTGTGAGCTGACTCCTGTTTTGCTGTAATATTGATGTCATCTTCCTGTTATTACTTTAAACACAGCTCAATTTACACCTCCGGTAATTAAAGTCTCAGAGAGCGTGTGTTTCTAAGCGGCTTATCAAACGTCTAGCATCTGTAAATGTTGCTGCGGCTTCTGTACTTCTTAATTAAAGGAGCCAGATGTCTTTATGGCGGATTTCTTATTCACCATCTCAAAGCCAAAGAAAAAATCTTCACATTTTTCTTACTATAAGGATCTGTAATTACACGCGACACCACGCGCATACTGTAGATTTATTTTTTGCGCTATTTAAACAATCGCAGAGCTGACAGAGCGGAATTTTTAACTTCTGTACCTTGGAAAGCTACATGGATTCCACTGCGCCTCAGAAATCAATATGCCAACAAGAACAGATGGAAGCATGACGCCGTGTACGGAATTCCTGATATTCGCATATCTAAGTAGAGGTCTGACGCTGTGAAATCTAATCATGATCTTGTATTAGTGTCAGGTACCTAGCTGTTTTTTCCTCAAGCATTGCCGTTGTTATTGTATTTATGTGCATGTGCATACGGCCATACGTCTGTCCTTAGTGCTGCATATGGCATTATTTGCTTTGGCGCACATGTGTGTGTGTTCTCAATTGGCTGTTTGAGCAAATGAAAAAACAAAATGGCCTCCTGTGTTTCCTGCCTTACTGCAAGCACCTGCTACTGTTTGCTGCTTCTGTTTACATGTCAAACCTCACGTCTCCGCCAGAACTCGCAACTCGGAGACCTACAGATGTATATGGAACGACAACAAAGTCTGTCTTTTTTCTTTAGAATAAGTAAGGAACAACACATGATAAATATCAATAATCTACAAAGGAAAGTGACAAAGTTGACCGAAGAAGACAGCAAGAGCAATCTGGTATATTTTTTAATCTATTTTAGCTACATTTAATGCTAGACTGCATCTGAAAGATAATTTAGTTCTTTAGTTCTCTAATAAAATTTTTACCAGAATGTTCCTTATACATAAATTATCAGCGAATTTATTTACTGTTGCTATATAAACAAATGACAGTACTCTGAATTACAGAAAATGAATGAAGTAACACCTCATCTTCTGGCCAATAGGATTTGACAATCCGACAGCGTTGTGGTAAAAAATGAAATAAAAATGAGAAATATACTGCTTTAAAAAAAAAAAAACAAGTTCTTCCATGCTTGCGGTCACAGTAAGGTGCTGAAATGTTTCATAACATGTTTCGCGGTGACTCTTTGCACCTGAGCTCATCGCCTTCTGCCTTTTTTTTTTCTTCCTCCGCTGCTTGGCTTGCAGTGTTAAGTAGAGTCGAGTCGTGACAGCTGCTGAGGTGCTGTGAGACAGCCTCGCGATGTCTTCCCCCTGCTAATGACTCCACTTGTTTTTTTCCCAGCGTTGTGGGACACTCCAGACCATTAAAGATCCATATAGCGTTAAACATCTGAAGACAGCTTTTACTAGCTAGCGCCGGACTGTTATTTACATTCTACGTAGACTTTAAAGAGCTGAGGAATTAGCGAGAAGAACATAGGCTAGGTGCAAAACCCCTCAAGATTCTGGTGTGGTCTGAGTTAACACTGATTTTTTTTTTTACTTTAGTCTGAATGTTAGCAAAGACTGAGCCAGTTTGCCTCAATTTACCTCATGTTACCTCAGTGTTTGCATTTTAGAGTGAATTATTTAAAATTCTTGTATTGTAGTGTCTCAGAAGTCAGAGGAGAAATTAGTAAGGTAAAAATTAAGGACAACAACACTACAGCCTTGCATAACCTTCCTAATGAATATCCATATTAGCTCTCTTTTCTCAATTACAAATGGAATGAAGGAAAGACCATCAGAGATTGTTTGTTGATGGTGATTAGGACTGCCTTCGCTGCCGATTGATTTCTCTTTCGCCCAGGGAGATGAACATAAGCGCGGGCGAAACAAGCTAGCACTTGATTAGCCAAGTCTTGAATCCGTGGGTATGCTCCAGAGAGAAAGTTGAGCTCTAACTGAGATGTAAAGGTCTTCACAATAACAACACGTTTGGAGAGGGTCTGAAGTCTGAAGGTGAATTAGATGATTAGATGACCTTCCCAATTAGTGATTAGCTTATAGACAGTGTCCTTTTCTTGCTATTGTCTCTATTCATGATCTGATCTGAAGCGCTGCCTTTAGCTAAATAATTCTAGTTTACCATTGGATTTGACACATAAGCCATGATGATTTATGTTGTTTTAGACATTTGTTGGCTTTGTTATAGCATTTTTTCATATCCTGGGTTCAGTCCAATGAAACACTTTACTGGACCACAGACAACCACTTGATGACCTCTGATCTAGAACATTTCTTTGGTGTACTTGTCAAGAAGTTTATAAAAAAGCAACCCTATCAAAATCCATCCTGTAGATAAGAGCAAGATTTCTAAGCTTGCCTTTTTTTTTAAGAAGAGGTTCTTAGCCCCCCTTCTGAGCATTCGCTCAATGTGTAAACCTCTCCATCATGTTCTTTGTTCCTTCATCCGATCCACCTACACAACTCCAGACTGCTGAGCGGATTCTTTCAATGCGCCCTGCCTGCATTCATCCCCCTCTCCAGAGCTCCAGCAATCCTCCATTCCGTATTTTCAAGGGCTTCCATCTTACGGTCGGGAGCAGCGTACGTTTTGCACGACTGTATGTAATGTACATAAAGGGTCTGAAATGAGTTACACTAAGAGGGAGGGGTGGGGAAAGATTCGCCAGGATGTCGGAACTTCCCTCGGGGGTTGTTTGGGCGCTCTGCTTGGACAATACAGATGTGTGGGCAGATGCCATCTGGGGTTCGGAGAACAAAACCGGGTGTGGGGGCGCAGCATTAGGGGAATGACCTGCGAATCCAGGAGGAGAATGGAAAATGGTCCGAGTGTAATCAATCAAAAAGGATGGTGACACAAATGACCAAGGACAACGGGCGCGAGGTGAAAGCGGTGCCCCCCGCCCACTGGTGTTGGCCGTCAATATGGACCCGACGTGATTGGAGAAGCGAACCACTGCCTCCTCAAGGCTAATTGGGCCTTTATGGTTGCGCAGCGTCTCGTGCAGATTGGGAAAATAAAACGCCATTCTCCTCAACGCTTTTGAGTGACAATCGATGTCGGGCGCCCATCTCGGAACGCCAGATGCTCCTCCCTGCATCATTATGCCCGGTGAAATGGTTTCGGCGGAGCAACGGTGGCGCCACAAAGCGTCACGAATGCGGCCCTTGGAGACTGAAGTCCAAACGTCACCTGCTCCTCAGGCTAATGCCATTATAGGAAAAAGATCCCAACGGGCCCCAAACTGACAACAATTCATCCGCTGTTCTGGCCAATAGGCTGCCAGGAAGTACCCGCTGCGTTCACACAAAACGTAGCATGCTAAAAGTGTGAGAGAACGGCAAGCTGGTGTTTACGTAAGACTTATGTTCTAGGGTACACAAGTTAGCTTAAAGGGATACTGCACCTTGTTTGTCCAAGGTTTTGCCCATATCTATAATATTTCGCTATCTCAGAACCTTCTAGTTTGGCAAATTCAGCTAATTCTTGGATTTTCCCAAAGAATGTGTCTTTTCACAAGACTTTAATTTACCTGTAACCACTTGACGTACTTAAGTTTGTCCATCATTTATTATTAACAATGTTCCCTTCATCCTTCTCAGAGACAGGATGTCATTCTGTCACTTACAGAATGTGTTTATGAGGCAGTTTGCCTTCGTTTTTTGCGTACGATTCCATACTAAATATTTGCTTTGCTAGACATAATCTTTACGCCACAGTGATGCTGTGTTCTCACATCTGATTAGTCAGGTTTTTATTTAAAAATATTTAACCACAGCTAAACCAGCATTGTAGCCTCAAATGCTTCAAATCACAAGTGAATCTTTATGTGCTTGCTCTAAAATGCTAACGTTTCTATGGTAACTATGTTTCTATGGTAACAACTTGTACGCTGGATTTTCTATGTAATCTACAGCTAATAACAAATAGATTAACAAATGACTTGTTATTTAATCTTTTTGTGTATAGAATCCACTCTCAAGAACAGTCAATTTAAGGCAGTTTTATATATATATATATATATATATATATATATATATATTTACTTTTGGAAAATGTACAATGTAAATCACCTCTAAAACGTTCGAAAACGTTACTATAAATGTACGTAAGCGTATGTAACATCCACATGGCATTATAAACCTTTACTAGCTTTTACATAAAAACATCATTGGAAGATTTATTTATTCGATTTTTATTATGATTTTTATTTTAGCCAGACTGCTTAGGCCTCTCCTTGAAATCCTGCTCTTGTTTATACCTGTTAACATTTCTGAAAGGAATCTTCAGTGTCGAGTATTTTAGGAGGAGTTTACAAGATTCTGGATCTTCATAACATCCAAAAACTGAGAGAGAGAGAGAGAGAGAGAGAGAGAGGGAGGAAAATCTGTGTTTATTACAATGATATTGGAATACAGGGTTTGCAACATTAAATGCAACTAAAAATGGATAAAAGTATATGTTTGTATGTCCTTTTTAAACATGTAATTGCTGCAAAATAAACATGTGGTAGAGGAATAAAAAAACAATGTTAAAATGCTTATGGGAATGATGTTTGGTATAATGTTATTGGAACCTCTGTAATGATTATTTACCTATAAATTCATGCCCCTGTGCTTTATTCATTTATTTATTTATTTATTTATTTATGTTCTCTCTCTTTTTTTTTTTACTAGTCAGTACTAGCTGTCTCTAAGACGTCTTAACATGCATTTCATGTCAACAGAAGACCGTTATCGCTCGATTCTTGCACAGGATGCACGGATGCGCGAGCATCTGCCGAGCTACACTATTGACGAAATCACGCGGCGGAAAGAAGGCGCGCGCGTGGAAGTGGGCGTCCCGGTGGGGGCGCGTGATTGACACTTTATCGCGTCAAACATACGCAACAGCCTCGCGCAGTTGAAATCCTAAACGATTCACTTATTCGCTACGCACAGGATAAATGCTCGCGCACATAAACGCATTCTTACGTTGTGCACGTGTCCGGCACAGAGATTTCTGCCGTGTTTTTCCGTTGCGCGAACAATAGACGGCGCCCTTGGACTTCTCACGCGCCAGTATAAACAATGCCTCTGCGCTGAGACTCGTTCCATCATCTAAACCGACTCACATAAACATTGCATTTTTTCTCTCTCTCTCATTGTGTGTGTGTGTGTGTGTGTGTAATAATCTTCAAACACTAACCAGGTATATTTGATTCATCTCCGATTAATGTTTTTTTTAAATCAGGATGATTCTACATCATGTCTATATGAAGAAAAGACTTCTATTTCTTCATTTGCGTTCCAAAACAAAAAAAAACCCGACATTGTTCAGATTAAAACATGACAATTTAGCTGCTCTCTCCATTTTCTCCCCCTTTTATTCCACACTGTTTAGGTATTCCAGGACACGGTGAGACTTTTTAACGCCAGGTGATTGGCTGCCTCAGGGTGACGGACAGCCCCGCAGGCCCCGCCCCTTTGTGTTGTCGAGGAGCGCGCGGCGCTTTTCGCTCTTCACTCGCTGCTTGCGCGACTTCGGCGGCGCTCGCGAAACGGCGCAAATGGCAACGATCGCGTTCTCAGCGACTTGGGCTCTCTTATTATGGATATCACACGCAGCTTCGAGTGCACGGGTTTATCCTCCGAATGAAGGTAAGGAGCATGGAAATCTTACAGGGATCTTATTTTTATTTTTCTGTTTATTTTTTCCGGGATCGTCCTGTGCGCAACGGAGATTTACGCAGAGGTTGTTGTTTTTTGCGTTTTACTGTCATATATATTAGGCTACTGATGCGCTCTTAATGCTCATCGAGACTACAGTAGTTTACTAATCACTTATGAAAGACTTATTTATCTATTAACTTTATTTATCCTGTGTACAGATTTTCCTAATTGCAGTTCCAAAGTCCTTTAACCTTTTACGCATCGGAGCATGATCACGCCGAATGAGCTCGAGCTCGAGGAAAGAAAAAAAACAAAACAGCAAAAGACAAAAAAAAAGGACATCAAATTCATGCTGCTAAAACCGTTCACAGAATTACTTATTCAGAAATTCAGGAATCTCCTTTGAGACTGAAAAGTTTTTTTTTTTTTTTTAAATCATGTTTTTCGTTAATGTCGGCTAAATTTTTGTTGAATTTTCCACAAAGATCATGTTCTAGCCAGTACTCTTTTGTATGGATATAAACCGAAAATAAACCATGAATCCTTGCAAATAAATAAAAAAATAAACAAACTGTGATATGCAGAATTTTGATATTTCCCCCCAAAATTTTTTGGCAATATAGAATTCTTGAAAACCCATGTTATTATATTTTCTTTTATTTATTATTTTTATTGTTATTATTTATTTATTTGCTTTTTGATTTCTTGTGCATTTTATAGATTTTTTCACTTAAACAGACAAACAATAAAAAAATCTGAAATACCAGCTCGAAACAAACAAACAAAAAAAATCTCAGTGTTTTGTTTAACTCTTTTAACTCAAAGAATGTTTCCGATCAGCTTGTGGACTTCAAACATGATTTACAGCACAGCAAATGGTTGTGAGAAAAGGGGGTAACATTTTTGTCTGTATGATGAGAATATTTTAGACAGGGCAGCAAAAGAAAACCAGAAGAAAAAGAGATTTTGGGATCTTTCTTCAGATAATATTATCGCGCTATCTATAGTAGGAGAGAAGTATCTTTAGTCAGGCCTGTGTATTATGTACTAGACTTACAAGCAAGCAGGAAATATGTTCAATTGTTTTGAGATAAAATCATACTTAATAAATAAATAAATAAATAACATACCAAAAGAGACATATTGTTCTTATTATTAATCCTGAAAAATGCAAATCGTATAAAAAGTTCAGAAAAAAACATCTTTCCATCACAGTTGTTGTATGTCTCATTTTTTTTGTTGCAGTGACTTTACTGGACTCGAGAACAGTGCAGGGTGAGCTGAAATGGGTTTCCAGTCCTACAGAAGGAGGGGTAAGTCATAAAAAAAATAACAGAACCAAAAAAAACAGCTGGTTTTAACTTTTTCTTCCTTCAAGAAAACTCTATGAAAGTCCATTACGCTGGGTATGGGAGGATGGTTCATATTACATGGTGCTCTATGAGGCATTTGTGATTCAGCCATTAAGTTATTACAGCACAGGGCCTCAGTGGAACAAGAAGCAAAAGTAGTTAAAAAGTCAATAAGTTGCTTATTGGAAAGGAATATTTGAATGTGAACTGTTTGTAAGGCTAAAAACAATTAGCTTGCTCTTTTCAAAACAATGCCACCGCGATGATGATCTAGAAGCAAAATTCCAGCTTTGTGTAGAAGGAAAAAAGATCTCTTTACCATGGCCTCAAGTAGCTATACTACATTGAAAATGGCTTTATTGCTGCGACAGTTGGACATCCGAAGGAAAGAAAGCGTCATAAATCATGACAGGCCTTTTGGGATTTCTTTGTCAGTTCAGCATTTTTTTTGTTTTAAACTCTCAGCAGACTCATGCATGGACATTTTCTTACGTTTATTAATGGCTGTGATAAATGTTCAACCAAACAAACAAAAAATAAAACCTTTTTTAAGTGCATACTGAAATATGAACTGGATTTTTTTTCCCGAACTTAAAAATGTAATGTGATTATAATAAGTTGAAGAAAGAATTAAATACTGATGTTTAGACAAAGGATCAAGTCTCAAGGTGCTTCTTTGCTAATACAGATTTGGTCTCAGTTGTGTAAAGCTCTACTGGATACTTGACAACTTGACATAGCCTTGAGTGCTTCCAGATTTCAAGTACAGTTAGGGCCAAATCTCCAAAAAAAGCCCAGAGAGGCCATAATGTTTCCAAACAATGTAACCTGCCAGATTTTACTGTTTGAGAAATCCCCACTTTCAAAGTTTACTTTGCAAATCTTTTTATTCTGATGGGAGCTGATGGGATGGCAGATGTGTGATTAAATTCTCATCAGCAAGTGATCGATGCAATGCAATCTGAGTGTGCGGTGTGGGATGTTGTGCACCTGCTGAGACAAGGGTATCCATGACTAAATCTATCTTTCTCTCTGTCTTTCTGTCAGTGGGAAGAAGTAAGCATCATGGACGAGAAGAACACGCCCATCCGGACGTACCAAGTGTGCAACGTGATGGAACCTAACCAGAACAACTGGCTTCGGACAGACTGGATCGCACGCGGAGCGGCCCAGCGCATTTATGTTGAGATCAAGTTCACTCTGCGTGACTGCAACAGCTTACCGGGCGTTATGGGCACATGCAAGGAGACGTTCAACCTCTACTACTACGAATCCAACAATGACAAAGAGCGGTACATCCGTGAGAACCAGTTCATCAAGATTGACACAATTGCCGCTGACGAGAGCTTTACGCAGGTGGACATTGGAGATCGCATCATGAAGCTCAACACTGAGGTACGGGATGTGGGCGTCTTGACACGCAAAGGCTTCTATTTGGCCTTCCAGGATGTGGGGGCGTGCATCGCCCTGGTGTCTGTGCGGATTTTTTACAAGAAGTGCCCACTTACTGTACGCAACCTTGCTCAATTTCCGGACACGACCACGGGTGCGGATACGTCATCGCTGGTGGAGGTCCGCGGCTCATGCGTGGACAACTCAGAGGAGCGTGAAGTACCCAAGATGTATTGCGGTGCTGATGGAGAGTGGCTGGTGCCAATTGGAAGCTGCCTGTGTAACCCAGGATTTGAGGAGCGAGCAGGAGCATGCCAAGGTAGGTTGTCTGGTACCTGTATTTTTTCTCTTTGATATAGTCCATTGTTTGTCTTTCTGGGTTCTTTTGAGGTTCCTGAGCCATGTGTACCTCTCTTGGAAGTGCTACAGAGGTTCATATTTTTGGAGCTCCATAGTCAAATCAAATCATTGGGGATTACATTTGGTAGCATTCCAAATAATATTCCACAGCACACGCATGGGTTTTCAGTTTCCAGACAAGAATTAAAAAGCAAGATGTCACGATTTGAACGTGACTGTGTTGTGTTTTCTCAGCTGGACAATGTTAGACGTTTGCTCCTCTTCAGACAGCTGGACGTTTAGCAGAACTCGGTGGATTAAGAGGCCAATGCTGGATCTTTCTGTTCCACATCAGAATGCCTTAGCAAGAAGCATCACTGATAATCATTTTTGTTCAGGCTCCAGCCATTCAGAATATTCCTTAGAAACACACTTTATATTAGGTTTGATTTCTCTTACACTGCCTTGCGGTCTTCTCTTGCTATCTGTGAAGGTGAGAGATTTTTGTTTCATAGAAAAGTTTTGTGGGGAAAGACGTTAATTATGAGAATTCATTTCTTTTTATTTGTTCTACCCCCTTTCACTTCTCACTGTCTTTGGCTTGGCTAAAGAGTTCAGAAGGGCTTTCCAGCATCTGGGTGAAGCTGAGGTCAGTAGAAATGAACAGCAGAACCTTGAGATAGGCGGACAGTTTGAGAACGCCCCCTCGCCCTTTTTTTTACTTGCCTGTAAAAGGCATCTGGTCCAGGAGAGGGTCAGAGCTTGTGCACGCTTGATAAACGGCATGCTGGCCAGTCCACTGTCGGTTATTTATGAGGGCAATCTCAGTGGACTAATTACATGACAAATACACAGTGTAATTTAGGGTTCCATTGGGCTGGGGAGGAGGAGGGGTTGTACTGTCTCTGCAGGCGGTCTCTCAGTAAATGTGTCCGGGTGGTTAGTTAAACGGGTTCACTTTTATAAAAACGGGTAGTTTTTCTTGGTACTCTTTTGTTGGCGATGCTAGGCGGCATTCCACTCTCTTGCTTCTTTGGGTTCTTTCTCGCTCTTCTTTCTCGCACACTCTCCCTTCTCTTTGTTCAGCTGTTACGATTTAAAACAAAAAGCTGCCATAATTCAGGCAAAGCTGAAATTCCACATGGAGACTTGGTGGAGAATTCAAAATCTTGTTTGAGTTTAGTCCTTTTTAGATATCATATTTGGTGGCAAGTCTCACCAAAGTCAAACATACGGAATCAAAGAATTATAGTCTGTTGTCCAGTTACAGGTGCAGTGGATGACTTTAGTTTGTGTGCTATTTCGATTCGTTTTTTAGCAGGGTTCATGGCATCCACCATTCTAGGGATTAACCCATCAGATGTCATCCTCCGCAAGCCAACAATTCACCGCATCCTTATTGAGGAAAGTTCAAAAGGTGGCCTACTCTCCCAGGGCGAGGATGAGTGTCAGTGTCTCCTTAATAAGCCCATATGGATAAGGAAAGGACTTATGGGTTCACTTTCAATGTGAGGGGTGTTGCAAGGGGGAGAGGATGATCTCAATGGGGCATCTATTGAGAATAAGGCATATGAGGCTCATAGCCCAGGAGGCGTGAGTTGTACCCTTTGCCTGATTGTTGGGGATGCTCGGGATATCGGGAGGGGTGGCTGGGAGTGAGAAAAGAGAAACACTAGATGGGGTCAGGGGGGTCATCCCGGTTTTACCGTTCACACCCACGCAAAGACCAGGGTCACGGCCGAGATTGATTAAGATGTCAAAGTTTTGACAGCTGCGTCTGATAGAGACAGTGGACAGGAGCCACGAAGACCTTAAATATGAATGGAAGCAGAAAAAGGACACAGGATACTATACCGTCTTTTGTTTGTAATAGTTTTTTAGGTTTCTGCGTTGCTCATCTGCCAAAAAGAAAGTGGAAATAAGTTCTTTCAAACCATTGGAGTAAGTTTTCTAATTCTGACAGAACCATGGCACATGTTTATCAGTCTGCAGGCTTAGGTAGGGAAAAAACCATGAAACAGTATGAAGCCGTATGCACTTGACATTTTGGGTAAAATGGAGTTGGTGTAATGAGAAAACTGCCCTTTATGTGCTTGATATTGAAAAGCTGAGGCTGATTTTTTTAACAGAAAATGGACACTCCTTTCCAAGGTACATTTTTGAGACAGACCAAAAAACATGACATGATTCACACTGTTGTTGCAGCAAATGTGAGCTGGAACTTAATATTTGAACACATCTTGACCAAACTAGTGTACTTACTAAACAAGAAAAAGCTGAGCATTGTGTGTGTGTGTGTGTGTGTGTGAGCCATGTCCATCTAATTACCCAAAGCTAGCTTGTTTATCTCAGTGCTGTCATAATTATGAGCAGGTGTGTGGGGTTCATCGTCGGTTTCAGCTGGGTCTTGTTGCTAATGTTTTTTTTTCCTCCAGCAGACAATAGACTTCATCCACTGAAAATGCTTCCCATTATGAATATTCATTACTTCCGTCCTTTATTCCTGGGCTTTTGATGGCAAGCGCATATGTTGATTCCTGTCACGATCCCCTTCAGTTGTGCATCCAGGGCTTCTGCGCTGGACAGTGAATGGGACGTCAGCTGTCTTGAGTAGGAACGAGAGACAGAGAAAAGGAAAAGAGGGTGCTCTTTGATATACACCATTTGCATATTTTTGTAGGTGAAAATGCAAAGGCAGCAAACTTGCGTCTGTTGCGCACAATAGTATTCGCTTTGCTTTCTATGAGAGGCAGAAGAGGAGGCGTTTCTTTCTTTTTTTGTCAATGCAGCAAGCAGTCTGGAATCATTGCGACATTTAAATTTAAATGAGATAGCTAACTGTCTCGCATTACATGCTCACATCTGAATAGGATTCGCTTGATTTCTGAATGTGACACAAGGAATTTAGCCTCCTTCCTAGCAATGCTTCAATTTGAGTGCTTGTCACTGTCAAAGTTCTGTTGTTTGCCTTGAGCGACAGTGTGTGTGTGTTTGCTGGTGTATGTGTGTGCATTCTCCTTGACCCCATGCTGTTGATCTTGGTTGGTTGCTCATGCTCGGAAATGCCCCTGACATCTCCCAGCCCTTCACTTGTCAAGAGGCTGATGGATGATGGGTTTTCGAGTGTCCACAGTTATTGAGACAGACTTAACTTCATTTGCCCGAATCATTACATTTTTACAGCAAGCAAGCTCCTTAAAGGAACTAGCCTAAAAAGTAAAGTTTCCCTTACCCTGCTTACTGTTAGCTCGCTAATACCTTCACCATATTAAAGCAAAGCACCTTGCTAAAGTCTTAACATCTAGAGTTCAGGCAAGGAGCAAGTTCCAGCACTGTAATATTTGTATAGAAAGCTAGAAGATCCCGCTAAGTCACTCCTGCAGAGCAGCCTCAAATTTGAGTCTTTGTGTTTACCATTGACTCGCTGCTCATGTGTGTGAGGCGTATTGAGTATGGCTCACCTCGTCCTTGCCTGTTAACCCGGGATCTTTTTAAACCAGAACCCACTGATGTTCGTTTGAAGAGTTGTCCATCACCATCACCACCAGACAACACTCCCCATCAATTGGCGCTGGGCAGTTAGCACTTTGCTGCTTTCTTATAAAGCTGGCTTCTGTCCAATAGGGTCAGAGGTCTTCTGAGTTAGCATCAGACAGGGATAAGAATGACAGAGGGTGATCCACAGGAAAACTTGAACCATCCTTTCCTTCATGAAATCGCTGCCCCAGTGATTTAAATGTAGGGCAGATTAAACTTGACAGTCACCATCACCACCGAGTGCCTTTGTCTTTGGTTTTGATTAGGACGTTGCCAACATTTCTTCAGACAAACGCACCAGATGGATTGTGGGACTTGGTGAATGCGCTTGTTTTGTTCCTCTAATGAAGCATTTGGAAAGGCGTCATAGCTTGATTTATGATGACAAATGACACAAATGAAATCCAAGTACCATTTGGTAAATCAACTCTGTATAAACACTAGACTGTTTCATGGAAGGAAGAGAAAAAAAATGGCTGGATTTGAAGGAGACCCTTTGTCAAATTCCCCCAAGTTCCCTTTTAACGTAAACACTCGACCCCATAAACTGTGAAAGTGAACTAATGAATGTTCTTACAAAGATATGCTTCGGAAATGGTAATATGGTTAAAAAAGATGGACAGCTAATACAACACAGAGGTGTGGAAATGATACTTGCTAATTGTCTATATTGTTGACTGGTTCCAAGGTCATGCTGAATTCTCAGTTCTGATTACTCAAAAAAGTGTTGATCATTTTCCATGGTGGTTCCACTGCTAGATTTCCATTATTGTTACTACAGAGAGACTTCTGTGGTGGACATTAATGGAAGAGGTGCTTATGTAACAATTATTGAAAGTGTCTTCATTGTCTGTGCCGGACGGATTTGCGTTTTCTTTATAGTATGTGGCAACAGAGAAAAACAGACATGTTGGTGAAGAAATAGCTATGTTTATGTTAAATTGTCAGTATATTTTACAACTATTTAAAGATAGTGTTTTTGTTTCTCATTCTACCATGACACTAAGCTCTTAGCCATAGATTTACATATACTTACATATTATCTTAACATTATATCAGGATATGAAAGCATGTGTCCTACTCTGACGCAGATATGACCATGCCATACGATCCATGCTAGCTTTCATTCGTTTTTTTTGGTATTCCTTTAACTTGCCATCCTGTGGGAAAACTAGCAAGACGTGGGCTCATATTTTCCTCACTGGGGGGCGATTCTTGACTGAAGTGGCCTGGGGTAGGCTCCCTCTAAGTCTGTTTATCCGAGATCTGATAGGACGTCAGTTAACAGATGTCAATTAGCTCAGAGTGCATGCGTAAGAGCGGCGGCCAGATGAAAAGATGGATGGAGTAATGGGATTATTTAAGGGCCGGCAGCCTTGTTTCCACAATGCGGTGTAATCGAGGTAATTATGCCCGAGGGCTCACCATGCTGACTGAACAATAGGTATTAATACTTGTAATTATTTGGAGAGGCTGAGGTTTGGTGGGCTTGAAGTCTCCCAGCTGAAGTGAGCGGGTTTGTTCTATTACCTTAAGATATTCGAGTGGATTTGAGCCCTTTCAAACCAGCTGTTCGTACTCAACCACTTGGTTTGACATTGGAAGCAATTAGTTTTGACTTTTTACGGCTTATGGTGAAGAGACGGCGTTCATGGACGTCTTGGTAATGCAGGTGCTGGCTGTTCACAAAAAGTTGAGGGTTTCTGGTAGAGAGAACCTTATCCAGATGAATCAAGGTCTGTGTGAACCAGAAGAAACAACAAAGGTGTAATTTTGATTGTTAAAAACTAGAAGTTTGTTTGAGGTAAAATTCTGTTAAGATTTTCTTGTTAGTAATATTGGCTAAAAACATAAATTCCACCTTCGTCCATCTGGTTCCCATTTCAGCTCTCGGTATTAGCAGTCCAACACTCTTGGCATGAAAATTTCTCCACCAAGTTGCTCTCAGGTCAATTTGAAAGTGGCACTGCCAACTTGTAGATGTGCTAGCCACCATGGGATCCAGTCTGGTGTCCTGTATAATTAGCACATTTGTGTTACCGGTCGTTAAAAAGCTTGCCAAGAATTGTTCCAGAGGTGCAACGGAGGAACAGAATGAACACCCAATCATAGCACAGCAGTCGACAGTTTGAACCCCACAGACATAACACACGCTTGGTCTGAATGTACACATCGTGTTTGATTTAAATGCAGTCTCCCAAAATAAAGCCTGCAAGAGCTGACGGATTGTAACTCGGCTGTCGCGGTCATGGCGTTGATGCTTTAGCGCTTTGGATTTGGAGACAGACATTAATCAGAGGGTAATGGCGGCACAGGACCTCGTTCAACACCTCTTACAAAAAACATTCATGCACATACACACACATGCTAGGAACATCTCAGTGGAACCTTGTGTCAATATTAGTAAAGATTAGGTCACTTCCGTGTGTGCTGGAGCAAGACTCATTAAAAAGAGCAAGACGTTAATGTGTTCTCCGTACACACCAGTTTCTGGTACGTTTTGGCTTGGTGCTACTAGATCGTTTCTTTTTCTCTGTATCCAGCTTGCCCTGATGCGGAGGCAGGAGCTAGCTGCAAAGCGAGGATGTCTATTCAGTGCCTAGCTCACTACACACACACACGCACACACTTTGCTTTGTGAATCTGGCGCTCTTTGAAGGCCCTTAGCTAGAGGGGGACCGAAGCTGACAGTGAGAACATTAGCATGTCAAAAGCCCGCTGAATCAATAGGGCCCTTCTCTCTGCCTCGATTTCTCTCTCTCTGCCTGGCGCTAACACACACAGACCTCTCCATTCAATGGCACTCAGCGCGACCTACTGTAGGAAAGGTGCTCTACTAATACGTGCGCTGCAGGGGAGAGAAATGTGTAGAGGGGGGGTTCGAGAGAGACCTATTTATATTGTACCAGTGGATATGAAGTGGATATGTTAGATTTGGGAGATTGTGCATATGGTGGGTTGTTAAAGGAAAACTGCAGATTTTTTACATTTGGTCTGGTATTTTCATTATTCCTGTAAGAAGTTAGCTTTGGGCAGCTACGCTGGCCTCACAGGGGGATATTGTTGTTGCCTATGTAACAATTTTGCTCTGTAGCAGTGAAAAAACAAGCGCAGCAACATTAAATATCAACCTCTAACTTCGACTTCCAGGTAGGAAAAAACTCAGAAGGGTCTCCTCATCCATGAGATCAGCAAGTGACAAGAGATGTTAGTCAAAATATAAGCTTGTTAAAACTATAACAGAACCGTACAGTTAGCTAGCTAGATTGTTGCGTCCATGTTGTCCTACCCTCACCTTTGGACTGGGATCGTACAGGGGGTCCAAGACGCAAGTTCTGAATTAAGGCTAATTAATATGCTTAGAGTTTTAAAGAATTTGCTAATTGTCTGAAGAAAAACAATGTTACAGATATACAGTGGCAGCCATTTTGTTTGAAAAAAACATCAGCTGTGCACTAGTTGGGGAAATAAAAGCACACCATCCAAGGCACCAAAGCAATTACCAACACGAACGAGTGGTAGAGAGACAGAGTGCTCCAAGGGAGGCGGGAGATGGAGAGAGTGTGAGAAAACGAGTGGAAATGAGGCTTTTGGATCTTTGATACTGTGGACGAAAAACACGTCGGAGAGCTGCGAATGAGTCTGGAGGAATGTGAGATGGCCGTCTCTGGTGAAATGCATGCGCCGCCACAGCTGCGTCGATCACTCATAGAGGGAAAGACAATGAGCCGAAGCCGCTTACCTCCTTTTTCTCCTGTCACCTGCTGCAGTCCAACCCCCTGCCGGGTTAAGACATTCCTCCAGCTTTCAGTCAATCACTCTGTGAGTGTGTGTGTGGAGGAGGGCCTCTTGTCCATCAGCTCTGGACCTCAGGCTGGGAAGTGTTTGTGATTCCATATGAAGTCCATAGCCGTTGGGGTTGCTTTATACACTTCACTGTCCTCTTCTTCTCCTCTGGGACTTTCGTAACGTACAAACTCATCAGGACGCGTAGCACAGATGGCCAACAATGTTCTTTTGTGTGTGGCGTGTGAAGGTTACTGATTTGTCCTTACCAAGGCTGGAGATTTTCTTTTTCTTATCTTTACCTCTAAACCTTACATGAATAGGGACACAGTGTCATTATGTGTATCAGTTAAACCTGAAGTGGGCTTGGCTGTGCATTTGTGAAAAACACAAATCTTTCATGCATATCTATATTTGTATCTTGATGCTGTATGTTTTCTGGTCAGAAGAGCAAAAGAGATAAAGAAAAGGAGGAAGAGCGGTGGGGAGGAGACGAATGAATGAATAAGTGAATACCTGTGGATTAAAGCTTTAGAACCTTTGACAGCAGGGATGGCTCGCTGGTGACGGATGAGTCTCACCGAGGCTAAAGCCAGATCAATCATCATCAACCACACATACACACACACACACTCACACAAACACAGAAAGCTGAGTTAGCATGCGGCATGGCACAGGGCCTCGTCTCGTTTCAATCAGTCCCTGGAAACGTAATTAATAAGCGAAAATTGAGCATGAGTCGATCAATGAGCTAATCAGTTCACACTCCACAGAAAAGGGACGCTAATTATCGCTTTCTTTCCTTGTGCTGTGTTTGTGTGTATTAACACATTGAGGTGGAATTAACATAGTCATTCAGGCAACTGAGGGGGGGCAGAAATAAAGATTATTTTTAGTAATAATACTAGCGAGTAACAATAATACTATATCCATCCAGGGTTGACATAAGAAGACTCTATATATGATTATGAAACAGCTAGCATAGCTAGCATTTAGTCTATGTACTGAAGCATGCTTGTATCTAGCATTTTGGCTACAACTTGGCTTACAAATTTAGGATTCAGATGATTATATATATTAAAACAGCTTAGGCATTATCCAGTGATTATGTTTGTGGTTTAGCTGTGTGTAGTATTCTTTGCTAATCGCTAATTAGCCAGCTTTGAGTTTTGTTATTAGCTGTGTTGTGTTTATACTGTTTAGCAATGAAGTGAATATGTTTTTGAGCCTGGACTGGTCAGATTACACTGGAGAGACAAGAGAGACAGAGAAAGTGTGTGTATGTGTGTGTGTGGTATGGTGCTTTAACCCTCCTGTATCACAGCTAAAGAAGGATAAAGGATAAGCCAATGTCATAAAACTGCCACAAGTGCGTTAGCCATTAACAGATATACAAGTGCTAACCCTATGAACACACACTTTCTCTGCAGTGAAAAAAACAGCTGACCAGAGTGTGTAAACCTGTCGTAGTGTGTATTTCCAGTTAGCTCAGTATTCAGTATAGCATTGTTCTTAATTCTCCAAAAAAAAGGGAATAAAACAAGTGTAGTTCGTTTCTGGGAGCACGGCCAAACTGTTCTAATATTTCAAATCATAATATTTCATAATATTTCTCTTTTTTTTCTTCCTCAGCCGCATTTTTTTTCATGAGTGTTATAAAAAGAGAGTTTATTAGATGCGTTTTGATTATGGCTTGGCTGATTGGAAAAGCGAGTGGCTCTAGGCCTGGAGGAAAACTGAAACATGTGGCATCAACTCTAGTGTTTCTCTAGTGTTTGTGTGTGTCTCTGTGTGTGAACAAGAAATATAATCTGGCACTGATATAGCAGTGCAAAGTGTCCAAGAGAACACACACACACACACACACACACACAATCTTTGAAGACCACCCAACATTGGTCTTTCGCTTCTCTGGTCCATGTTTTTTTTTCCCGTTCTCTATTTTTTCTCTCACCCTTTCTTGTCTTCTTGGACGATTTTTAACATTTTTGGGATGAACAATGATTTTTTTTTTCATTAATATTTATTTTGAAATCGCTTTTCAGCTATTTTGGCAACTCTACATCTGACTCAAATAATAATAAAAAAACGTTATCTCCACATCATTGGCTTAAATAACTAGAAATAGTGAAGTTTACATGCTGCGTCTTTATTGATTTTTGCAAAACATTTTATTATGTAGCTAATTTTTTTGACTACAAACTCCACCTCCCACTGCAACTGTGAACATTGGTCAAGCTGATCGGCTTTCGGTGAAACGATTTTTATGGATTAATTCATGAAACATGCTAGCTAGACTCCACTTCTCATGGTTGAAACGCTGCTGAATTTATGTTTATGTTACAAACATGATCACATACATGCCTATTTTTTACTTTAATTCCTATTATATGCTTAGTGAGCTAACTGTCTTGCCGTATGTTAGGTTTCAGAAAAACAAAACAAAGCATATTGTTGATATTTCTTCTAATATGAGCTAGCTGATTTACAAATCAGTCCAGCAGCTTATCGCTGCACCTGCAGTCACTCAGCTGAATGGCGTACTTTCCTTTTTAGTTTTAAGAATTTAGAAATACACAGATCTGAACTACCTTTGTTCTCCTAACACTGTTGTCTCGTGCTCTGGTGTAGGACTAGCATGTGATCGGGTGAAGCCTTACACCCAGTAAAAGTCGTGTTAAAGTCTTTTCTTTCCTGCTGAACTCCTTCTCTTTTATGGGTGAGGAGAAGAGGACTGCTGACCCCTGAGTAACGAGCCAGTGCCTGTTAATTACACCTCCATTAAGCCGTGAATGGAGAGATCAGCACTTCCCATGGTTTGTGGTTGGAGATTTGGTGAGGTTGGATGGGGTGGGGGTGCAGGGCGACTGGATGGGAACAGGACTATAGAAGACTATAGATTGTCTACGTTAATTAGATGTCTAAATGCTCAGGGCTTAAAATGGCATTTGATATTCATGATGTAGGAAAGATGATGATCATATTTGGAGGTGTAATCCATGACCACTCAAAAAAAAAATGAAAAAATAAATCTATTTTTGGTTCAATCTACGCTTATCCAATTCCATAGAAGTCTCTGGACTTTCATAACTGATACGATACAAAATGTTTTGGAATTTTACAGGAAATTTCTAAAATAATCTGTGTTAAAACTCATTTAACACACCCCACCGTCACCCCCTAATCTGCCTCAGCAACTCCTCCAATTAACTCGTTCCTTCAGTTTTTGTTAAAAAGATCCCAAGCTCATCAGATGGACTCTCTGTCTCTCCTTTTGACAATTTTTTCAATTCCTCAACGCACGGACACAAAGCACACCGTCCTCTAAAGGTCATGACCCCGAGCTTCCTATCTCTATTTCTTCCTCCGTCCCCCTGCTGTTCTTTTGCCATGTTCGTTTCAGAGGATGACAGAAAAACTTGTTAATCTCTTTTCGTCCCCGATCACACTCGATGTAGCGGCTGATTGGCCCCCGGGCAGACAGTGATGGATGGGTTGCGCTGAAGAGATAGAAGACAGGGAAAGGTGGGGAGGTGTTAATCCGGCTCCTTGGGGCGCCGTCACTTTTGCACGATTAAAAGGAGATAGTTGGACAGGGAAGAAAGAGAGATTAAGTTTGATGCGGTTGTCTTGTGGAGAGATTCCTGTTTTGTAAAAAAAAAAAAAAAGAAAAAAAGGAAGGAAAGAAAGAAAAGATGACGAATTAACAGGTTGTTACTGAGGTGTCCAAAGCAAAGTGGACCTGTGTCTTTTTTACATTTAGAACTTATATTTAAAAAGGTATTTTATATATATTTATATATATATATTTATATACATATATATATATATATATATATAATCAACTGTTGTCTTTTTCCTGAACACTGATTCTCCCGTATGTTCATTTTGATATATTGCCCTAAAACGCAAAGCCCCAATCAACAAAATGATGACTTAAACCTTCCAATAATGCAGCTCAGCCACTGCAGTGACTCATACCATATACACCACAGACACATGCTAACTCATTACATTTTTGATAGGGTGCCATTACTTTTGACTGAATGGCTAGTCTTATTTGATTTGGTTTAAATAAATAAGCTATTTAAACTGACGAAACACAATTGCACTAGACTGAATCTACATGATCTGTTAGAATTTCAAGTGAAACGTCATATTGTGTGTGTGTGTGCCGCGGTGAGTGTGTGTGTGTGTGCGTTGAGTGTGTTCGGATGAATGACACAGCGCATTCCTGCACTATCGCTTCCTCTGTTAATTAGAGTGTCATAAAACCATCGAGTTCTCTCTCATTGAAACATTCCGTAGTGCTCCAATACTGCCTCATTCTGTGACGCTGACCTGGCAACCACATAAACACACACACACACACACACACACAATTACAATACATGAATACGAATTGAAGTATTGCTTTACGACAGTCCAAAAGTCTGTTTTTTTTTTTACACTGTTGGATCATTTCTTCTGTGAAGTTGTAATTAAATTAAACATGCTGTTAATGGAGTTGGATCAATACAAAAATAATTTATGTTAAGTTTTCACTCTCTCTCTTTTTTATTTTTTCTTCCAGCCTGTAAAATCGGCTACTACAGAGCTTTAGCCAGCGACGCCGGCTGCTCCAAATGTCCTCCTCATAGCTACTCGGTGCGTGAAGGCTCCACGTCATGCACATGTGACAAAGGATACTTCCGGTCCGAGACGGATCCCGCATCCATGCCCTGCACCCGTATGTATTCCACCTGTATCCTCTTACGCTAATATTTTACTCAAGCATGAGAGTTTAACAGTCTGTGTCAGTTATTACTGCACTGTTAGCTAATTCCTAGAAGTCGAATCCAGCTAGCAAGAATATAGGCCTTTTTTTAAAAAGAAAATAACACGTTGTGTTTTTATTCCTAGCTTATTAAATAATCATGACATGACCCTGTCTCATTTTCTGTATCTAAAATACAGCTAATTAACTAATTAAATGATGAATACTAGAATATAACAACAGTGTTCTCATCAGTGCTAATAATTATATTTATTTAATAATAATAATTTATATATATACACTATATTGCCAAAAGTATTCGCTCACCCATCCAAATAATCAGAATCAGGTGTTCCAATCACTTCCATGGCCACAGGTGTATAAAATCAAGCACCTAGGCATGCAGACTGTTTTTACAAACATTTGTGAAAGAATGGGTCGCTCTCAGGAGCTCAGTGAATTCCAGCGTGGAACTGTGATAGGATGCCACCTGTGCAACAAATCCAGTCGTGAAATTTCCTCGCTCCTAAATATTCCACAGTCAACTGTCAGCTGTATTATAAGAACGTGGAAGTGTTTGGGAACGACAGCAACTCAGCCACGAAGTGGTAGGCCACGTAAACTGACGGAGCGGGGTCAGCGGATGCTGAGGCGCATAGTGCGAAGAGGTCGCCAACTTTCTGCAGAGTCAATCGCTACAGACCTCCAAACTTCATGTGGCCTTCAGATTAGCTCAAGAACACTGCGCAGAGAGCTTCATGGAATGGGTTTCCATGGCCGAGCAGCTGCATCCAAGCCATACATCACCAAGTGCAATGCAAAGCGTCGGATGCGGTGGTGTAAAGCACGCCGCCACTGGACTCTAGAGCAGTGGAGACGCGTTCTCTGGAGTGACGAATCGCGCTTCTCCATCTGGCAATCTGATGGACGAGTCTGGGTTTGGCGGTTGCCAGGAGAACGGTACTTGTCTGACTGCATTGTGCCAAGTGTAAAGTTTGGTGGAGGGGGGATTATGGTGTGGGGTTGTTTTTCAGGAGCTGGGCTTGGCCCCTTAGTTCCAGTGAAAGGAACTCTGAATGCTTCAGCATACCAAGACATTTTGGACAATTCCATGCTCCCAACTTTGTGGGAACAGTTTGGAGCTGGCCCCTTCCTCTTCCAACATGACTGTGCACCAGTGACCAAAGCAAGGTCCATAAAGACATGGATGACAGAGTCTGGTGTGGATGAACTTGACTGGCCTGCACAGAGTCCTGACCTCAACCCGATAGAACACCTTTGGGATGAATTAGAGCGGAGACTGAGAGCCAGGCCTTCTCGTCCAACATCAGTGTGTGACCTTACAAATGCGCTTCTGGAAGAATGGTCAAAAATTCCCATAAACACACTCCTAAACCTTGTGGACAGCCTTCCCAGAAGAGTTGAAGCTGTTATAGCTGCAAAGGGTGGACCGACGTCATATTGAACCCTATGGATTAGGAATGGGATGTCACTTAAGTTCATATGCGAGTCAAGGCAGGTGAGCGAATACTTTTGGCAATATAGTGTATATATATGCATACATATATATATACATACAAATATGCTCAGACCTTCAAACCCTGCACTTATTTAGTGTGTGCGCAACCTGTTGATAGCCTTTTGCTCATTTCCCACACACTTGAACACCTGGCAATCAACTTGAAATCCCATGACCCTTGTGAATAACGCATCTACAGTAGAGACAAGCTGTTTAAGTGTGTGTATGAGTGTGTACTCAAGTTTGTGTGTGTGTGTGTGTGTGTGTGTGTGTGTAAAAGAAAGCCATTGATAATATGTACTTTAGAGTATGAGGCGCATTAAACCAAAGCGCCTGCAGCTAGCTCGCTACGGCTTCAAACACAAAAACACAAGCACGCATACATGATCAACAGAAGCTAAACAGCCGTGGCGTGTCGAAAGATGCAGTAATCTCTTGAGAAGTGACAGATGTGCGAGCCGAAAGAAACGAACGTAAACATATCGACTTCGCTAGGCAGTCCTCTGAAAGACCATTTGCTAATCACGCTCATCTGCTTATTCCATTCACTTTGAGTTTTTTTCTACCCGTGTTTGACTTGAAAAATAGAGAAATCATGAGAGAGACGGATGAAGAGGTCTGACCCCATTATGATAACCCTTTTTCACACCTTATTGCATTGAAATGGAGCTTAATCAGCTGCTGTCCATCACTCGGGTCGAACATTGCTCGTCTAGACCGGCTAATAACACAGGCTAAATAGAGTTTCAAGAAAGAAGAAATCACCAAGTGGCTGCAGAGCATATCAGGAATAAATATAGATGTAAATATTAATCTTCTTCTAACGGAACAAAAACAACAGCAAGATTATTTACAGGAATCAAAGAATTCAAATTAAAACTATTATGCTTTACCTGGAATTCTGGCTAGATGGATGCTCTGAAAATTACCAGCTTGTAATTACCACACACATTTTTGCCTAAACTTTCAGAATGCACAATATTTAGCTAGCTAACTGCTTGCAAATGAAATATTTTGTCAGATATAGACTAAAAGGTTAATTTCTGCTCCATTTATATAACAGGAGCCTTTCAAAATATAGCCTACAATCAAAATGCAAAATTATTTTAGCACTAACATTAGCTCTCTTAGAAATAATATTAGCAGACTTCTGCTGAGCTAGCAAGAATCATATCAGTAAGCTTGCCAACTAGCTAACTGCTAGCAAACTAGCTTATATGGGACTTTAATTGCATTGAAATGTTTCCAATTATCTATTTAACAATAGCTTGAAAAGTAGCTTTTATTCAAATTAGAGCTGCATTGTCACTAAAATTAGCACTGAGATGAGCTTGCTAACCGTTAACATTCTAGCTTAATTTCATAAGCTGAGTCTTCACTTACTTTAATATATTCTCATTATTTATTTAACAGCAGCCTAAAACATTCTCACTGTAGGCTTCTATTCAAACTAAAACAAATTTTCTCTCTCAAAAATTTGCAAACCTGGCATTGAAATGAGCTGACTTGACTTCCAAGTTAGCTAACTGCTGGTACACTAGCCCACTTATTCACAAGGGATTTTGTTAGCTTAGCTATCAGGCAAAAAAAATATAGGTTATATAAATAGGTTAGCTAGCTGATCTACTAATTAGCAGACTTGCAATTTGTTAAATTGGACTTTTATATAATGTAAGAAAACTATTTTTTTTGTCATTACTGTTAGCAAAGTTAGCTATGTACAGTATCACATCACTGGTCGAGAGCTGTGAGAACAATTCCTGTTTGTTTTTTTTAGCGTTTACCATGCTAGCTAGGTAGCTAGTTTTGTTTTCGGATTAACTAACAGATCGTTTTCATTTAGAAACGCAGGCACTTTGAAGAGAGTTCTCTTTCTCTTTTTACACAACTTTTGCAGGCAGGCAGTAATATATTTCTGCTGACAAAAAGAGTGCTCTGGTACAACAGCTAACTTTATTTACAAAGCGTAGCTGTGTTTTCTGTAAGCTCAACTAGCATGTCGTAACATCCGTAGGATGTTTGGAGAAATGGCTTTTCATGCTGTGGAGAAAAAAAAAAAGACGGAGAAACTCTGCCCTTTGCAAAATATCTGCTTGTGGAAGAGTTTGTTGAGTTCTGGCTAGAGTTCAGAGTGTGTTTCATGCCTGTGACATTTATTTCTGCAAAAGCTTCATTTCACTAGTGTGTGTATGTGTGTGTGTGTGTGTGTGTGTGTGTGTGGTCTAAACAGGGCACAAATGCACGCAAGGGTAAAGCAATTAGTATTAATAAGATTCCTATCAGCCACCCACTCGGTTATAGAGATGAACATCTCATGATCTCTCTCAAACACACACACACACACACAGAGCAAACAGAGGGGAATGCTTGCGGCGACGGTTTGTCATAAACGTAATTATGCCTAAATTCAGCAGCGCCCGGTTTATAGAAACACACACACGCAATAAAAGGGCATGGGATTGTGTGGGTTTGTGCACTCATTTCTTCCTCTCTCTCATTTTTGCCCGTGCTGAATAAACACTGACCTAAATGTGCAAATATGGAATGACTTTGATCACCACTCATTGTTCACATCCCAAAAAATTATGGTTTTTTTTTGTTTGTTTGTTTGTTTTAATTCCGGCTAGTTCATAGCGATGCACTAGAAGTGGTGTGCAAAAATATTGGAACACGCCCTAATCTAATTTGGCTTTTTAAAATGAAACGAATCCTCTTTTGATGAGGGAGAAAAAAAAAAAAAAACGATCCACATTTGATATCATAAAGTTACTGATCCCCTGCATGCTTTGAATGCCATTTTGGCAAGTCGTAATGAGCCTATAACTACGACAAGGAAGTGGATTTAGATTTTCTGTCATGTTTTTGCAGCATGCTCCATTTCCCTCTAGAGCGAATTCATCTCATCTCATATTCTAATCTAATCGCCTGCTCGCTTTGCTCCACCAGAACCACCGTCTGCCCCACAGCACCTCATCTCAAATGTCAATGAGACGTCGGTCAACTTGGAGTGGTCAGCACCAGCGTTTTCAGGTGGAAGACAGGATCTTACTTACAACGTCGTGTGTAAACGGTGCGGGCCGGACGGACAGCGGTGCGAGCCATGCGGCGTTGGCGTCCATTACTCGCCGCAGCAGCTCAGCTTACGGACCACACGGGTCTCCATAAATGAGTTGCAGGCCCACACCAACTACACTTTCCAGGTGTGGGCTATCAATGGCGTGTCACCGCAGAGCCCCGGGTCTGATCAAGCTGCCTCGGTCACTGTCACCACCAACCAGGCCGGTAAGTGACACAAACCCACCATCGCTTATGCATCCAAAATATACTAGTATATTTTATATATGGGATACAGTAACAATCCTCAATTCAGACTGTAGTGCTTAGTTATCGTTGCCATAGTAACAATGAACTCACTTAATTGTTATAACCATATCAGCACTTTTTATTTTATTGTTTATATAGCGTAAGTGAAAACTTGTTTTAATAGTTTTAATAATCACATTGCTGTGATACCAGAGGAATACAAAAACACTTCAAGGTGCAGTTCATTATTGCTTATTTCCCTATAACAGTATTCCCTATTATGTTGGAATTGTTTGGTGGTTTGTTTTTCTGTTGTGTAATCTAAATATGCAATCAAATAATCAAGCCGTTCTAGTATTCATAAAGTAATGCATTTTCACACCTAGAGGTTCCCGGTTTATTAGCTAGCCCTATTTAATTGCTATCAGCAAAGCGTGTGCATGTTTTTACACAATAATAGGAGGGCTTTAAATGTCCTCACACATCATATAATTTCATATAAATTTGTGTGGATACACAGCCGTATGACATCACTGAATACCAGTATAATGTCCTCATATGATTAGGTGCGAGGTTGATGCATAGCATGCGTAGCACAAACGGCTACCCAAATATGGAAAACCAGTTTTTTTTCTCATCACTACTTGCCATGTGAGTGTCAAAAGCAATTACTCTGACAATAAAAGCATTTGCATTCCTGCATTTTTAAGCATGTGTACGGGATGCCTGGTTTGTTAGTGTTGAGTGGTAAATTTTTACAAGGTGTTTAATTACAGGTTGGTGAAGCCGCAGTGTATGTTTGTGCCTCATTAATGGCGGACACACCTGTCCATGTGCACGTAACCAATTTGCCTGTCTCAGTTCAGCATTTACAACACACACAACTGGATTTTTTATGAGTCTGACTTCCAAATCAGCTCCCATTCCTCTCTGTGCAGCCATTCAGACAAATGAAAGGCCGTAAGCCTCAGCTTGATCTTGCATGGTCTCTGGAATGTGGATTTAAGGCTATATAGATTACAGCAGACTTGCTTCCAATAATAAAGTCTGGCTACGAAAGAAAATAAAAAGCTCGCAAGTCGCCGTCTTTATCTCCGGGAAAACCGAGCCGGTTGTACTGTTATAACGGGCGCCTTCGTGAGAGCAGCTTTCATACAGGGAACACGAAACCAACATTGATCAGCTGCTGCCGTTAAGCAACACTCCAAAGGGTTTTTCATCCTTGCCTCAGCGCGATAATGCAAACATATCTTGGTCGCTGTAATGGTTTATAGCTTCATGGGGCTAATATGTTTGTCTTTTAAACAAAGTTAAACAGCAGGGTTCAAAACTCAGCATCTGTCTCAAAAAGCAAATCAGTGATGATCCAGTGATGATGATTATGCTTAAAATCTAGATATTGTTGGTGGCACTTGCACCAATTTTTGACCTATTATACCCTTAACATTGGTGCCACTGATGCAATATACGTTAAGCCTAAAATTTGCTAGAATCTTCCTGGGATCACCAAATCTATGATCAATGTTACTTTCATCCCAGTTCTTGGGAACAGAACCAATATTAAAATATTCACGCTTCAAATTCTTTGGTAAGCACTCTAGACTGTCTCTTCGTGTTATTTTACCCTCTATTATTCTCCAGCTCCCTCTCCAGTTTTGTCCATCCTGGCCAAGGATATCATCCCTGCTTACTACCCAATCTTGAGGTGATAGGGATGGAATTTGCACCATTATCCCCTCACCATTGGCATTATTGGTCTAATAGACCTCCAGAGCAAAATTTGCCAGAATTCTGATCAAGTTCAGCTTTATTTGCATCCCGGTTACTAGTCGAGCTTCAGGTTCTTTAGTGAGTGCTCCTCGCTGTGTAGACTTTCTCTCCATGTTGTTTTACTCTTTATTTTTCTTTTCATTGTCTCCAGCTCCCTCTCCAGTTTCGTCCATCCAGGCCAAGGACATCACCCGGCACGGTGTGATGCTAGCATGGCAGCAGCCCGAGAGGCCCAACGGCGTCATCCTGGAGTATGAGGTCAAGTACTACGAGAAGGTGAGAAGGGTATAACGGGAACCGTGGCCTAAGATCATAACCCATCATCATTACCTTCACTTTCATAGCAGGGGGGCCAAGAACTACAGAAAGAGGTCCTGGGATATTTAGCTGACCTTTTTTTTTAAACTTGAAAGATGAAGGTTCTCGAGAGCAGGGAAAGATGAAGGTTCTCGAGAGCAGGGAAGAAACGATTGAGAGATTACAGAAAGAAAAAAGAATGCACATAAACACAAACACAGAGGCTTACATTATGCTCCAGCAACTGCAAGCCATGCATTAGGGGACATGGAGGAAAAATCCCAGTGACTTTGCTTGCTTTGGTGTAGATTTGGAACTACCAAAGTGGTATGAATGCAGAGAAAAGCTCCAGGGATTTCTACTCAAGCAAATTCCGGTTACACCCATAGGAGGGAGAGCAAACAATAGACAGGCACTTTGTTTTGTTTTTTTTTTTTTTTTTTGTTTTTTTTCAAAAATGTGGTTTGTGGTTTCCCCCCACACAAAGCTTCCCCCTTTATTTTTTCATATCAGACCTGCGTAGAATCTTGGTCTATGTGCTTCCTTTTTCATAGCAAACAAAGCGGTTGATCACGTGGGTTTAGAGATATCTTAGACAAGACACTACAGGTAGACCTTTTGGGTGACGTCCGTGGAAAACATTTTTTAGGTGTTCTTAAAGATAAAATCGCACCTTCGTCTTTTACGCTGTAGAAATAAAAATATATAAACTCGACAGCATCAGATTTGTGGGGTTTTTCATCACCTCGCAGGACCACAACTTTGAAAAAGGCTTTAAGCTCCTCCCACTCTGCAATCACATCATGTCATAGCATATTTATAAATTTTCTGATATAATATAATCAATCAATCAGTCACTATAATCATTTACGCCACTTGCATCTATAAACCATGTAAACACACCTAGCTAGAAATAACGGAGTAGTTATTGTAGTTTCGCACATCAATTGTTTTTTTTTTGTGTAATCAGGATCAGAACGAGCGCAGCTATCGCATCATGAAGACGGCATCCCGCAGCGCTGACATCAAAGGACTGAGTCCTCTCACCACTTACGTTTTCCACGTACGAGCCCGCACTGCTGCCGGCTACGGAGAATTCAGCGCTCCTTTCGAATTCATGACCAACTCGGGTGTGTACACTCTACATTTAAAAAAAAAATGTTTCGGTAAAGCAAACATTTTTCCTCTTACAAACAAAGACACAAGAGTTAAGTTTCAGGCTTTTCTTTTCTTTTTCTTTCTAGTGGCTGATGTGTCTATAATTACAGACTGCTTTTTTGAACAGATAGGGCTTTGTTAGCTTAGATAGGGCTTTTTTGAAAGGAAAAAGAAAAAAGAGTAAAAAAGCATTGAATTAAACAGCAACAGAATGTTTTGTTTGTTTGTTTATGTCTGTGTACTAATAGCTAAAGCTTTAAGATCTCGCGTCAGTATTTAAACATTAAAAGCTTTTATTTTCACCCTCCAGTTCCTTCTCCTATTATCGGCGATGGCGCAAACTCCACGGTCCTTCTGGTCTCCGTTATCGGCAGCGTGGTCCTGCTGCTCATCTTCATCGCCGTCTTCGTCATCGGACGCAGGTACGCCAAAGGTCTCGATTAAAAAGCTTGCTTTAAGCGCGAGCGCTTCTTTTCTTTTCTGTCCCGAGATTGACTTTGTAGATGATGTTATCAGCTGTGATGATCACCTGTGTCCCAAATTCCAATCACATCCCTAAATGAATGGGTTCTTTGTTTTCCAAAAAAGCTCCCACTTCCTGACATTGTCCCTTTAAAAAAAAAGAATGCAGAACACCTTTACACCTTAGCTTTTTTTCCTTTTATCAATGGGGTCCAAAATACACAGAGAGAAAAATATATATACTTGTATATACAACAAGGAATATTCTAGAATTGTTGCCTAGCAACCAGCACTTGATATAATCTTTAATAATATAATCACTATTTCAGGAAATATGAAGAATCTGGAGATAAGTAAGAAGTGTTAAGTAAGAAATAACACACTCGGGGGTGTGCTGTTATAGGAAAATAATTAACGATGAGTTACAGCACTGTAATTAGGTTTTTTCATTAATTAAAGAACAATACGATTTTTGGATCTCTCTCTTTCTATCTCTCTTTTCTCTCCCACACACACACACCAAAGCATTCAAGCGATACAGCCTGGCCTCCTGTTCTACCTGTAGATCTTCCCCTCCTCCCTGTCCTCACACACTCTCTTTTTCTCTCTTTTTCACACAAACGTACACACACACACCCTTCCTCTTTCTCCCATTTTCTCCCACCCACCTCAGGGGGGCTTTTGTCAACGCGGGGTTGCAGCCGAAGAAACAATAACAACACAGTCGCATTCCTGAAAAGGTTGATTTGACTCGCCCAGGTGACCCTGTGCACAGCGGGGTGTGTATGTATGTGTGTGAGTGTGTGTGTGTGTGTTAGAACTCCTGCTGCTTAGACCAGGTGACCCTGGAGCTCTCAGGAAGAGAGGGGAATTGGTCATGTTTGTTCGTGTGTGTTGAGAGGTAGGAGTGTGTGTTTGGATAGGGTTGACCATTTCGGACACTTCCTGCATCTCTCTCTCTCTCTCTGTCTTTAAAGCTTCGGCATTATTTACTCCTTAAGGTTTCTGCCTGCCTGAATAATGCTCAGATATTCTTTTTTTTCTAGGAGGAGTAAATACAGCAAAGCCAAGCAAGATTCAGATGAAGAGAAACACCTACACCCAGGTAATAAGAAGAGCACTGACTAAACGTATCAATATACACACTGATTTTGCTGGGGAAGATGAATAAAAAGGAACAAAGGGGGATCCAGAAAACGAGTGTTGACAGGAGCTAGAGAAAAAGCGTGGCATGAATAGAAAACAGATGTCTCCCATTTTGGTGTGTTTTTGCCTGCACTACTGTTAGTTCTTGCATTCATCTCTACCTCTTTTTCTCTCTCTCTCTCTCTTTCTCTCTCTCTCTCTTCATCCACCCATCTATCCACCCATCCATCCATCCACAGGGGTGCGGATCTATGTGGACCCTTTCACGTACGAGGACCCCAACCAGGCAGTGCGCGAATTCGCCAAAGAGATCGACGCCTCCTGCATTAAGATCGAAAAGGTCATCGGCATCGGTAAGAAGCCCTCCGGCTGTGTCCCATTCAGCGTCCACAATGTTCCGATCGCTTTATTTGCTGCAAAAAAAGGCGTCCTCTAAATACACCACAGTCTTTGAAATCCCAGAGTATTGTGTCTCGGTTATATAACAGCGCGGCATGTATGTCTCAGGTGAGTTCGGCGAAGTGTGTAGCGGCCGTCTGAAGATGCCGGGGAAACGAGAGATCTGCGTGGCTATCAAAACCCTCAAAGCCGGATACACGGAGAAGCAAAGGCGCGATTTCCTGAGCGAGGCCAGCATCATGGGCCAGTTCGATCACCCCAACATCATCCACCTTGAGGGAGTCGTCACTAAATGTGAGTATTGTTGGACGAAGCATCAGAAAACTTAGCCCAGATTTAATTCTCAAGTCTCTGTGAGCCTTGGAGGCATTTCAAGCCTTCGCCTCTCGGTACTGGAACTTGGTTTGCTCAGTCGACAGATTTTTATTTTTTTATTTTTATTCCCAGTTTAACAAGTTTAGGGTTTGGCATGGTGCTTGGCATCGAAAGCCCCCTTGAGTGCTGTTCTCCTGCTCTATGTTCTAAATTACCTAGTGCATCGTAATCACTATTTGGCGCCCAGCTTAAATAAAAAAAAATATATATCTAAAACTACATACTCCATTACATACTCCCTTTTTTCCACCTTGATGAAAATCGAGCTCGTCTTTTCCAGTGGCTGCTTCTCTGCCAGCCCTGGAATCTTGGCAGACTGGCAGGTATCACATCGCAGCTTTTTAGTATCGCCGTGTTGATTGAAAGTATCTGCCTGTAGATGTGGATTAAGCAAGGACATTTTGACGTCTGTTCTCTGCCATAACTCATACCAAGCCACTTATATTTTTCAAACTTTTCCCAGAGTTGCACATTTACAGTACATACATCGAGGGGAAAGTAGATTACCTCCTTACTGAGTTTGTAGTTTCTTGCCCATGTAGTCTGAGGGAGATTTCCATGGCACTGTTGCCCCTGATTTGCTCAGTACCTTACCTAATTTACTCAAATGCATGAAACCTGATTCCAGTGAAAGTTACAGCAAGTGGCATTCAGAAGAAAATCATCGCAGAATGTGTCAAACCTTGAGGAGGATGGGCTACAACAGCAGAAAAGGCCAATGAATTCAATAAAGTCAGAAAGCAAAACTATTAGCTCAACCAATCCTACAGAGCAGGTGGTCTAACAGATCTTCAGTTCCCTTCCCACAACCTTAGGTCCTACATGCAGTTCATTCACGTTTACTTTGCTCTCAGAGATCAGAGATGAATAACAAGGTTGACTTGGACGAAAACTACTCGGTACAACCGTGGTGAGAAGAAAAGCAATACAGAATGCATCAAATTTGAAGGAAGCTAGGATTCTACAGTAGAATACCACCTTGAGATCACCTTTCTGATGTTAGACCTGTATCTTAATCTGTATCTGTGTGGTTGTATAGATTGCATAGCTGCCACAGGATTGATTTATTGGACAATTGCAGGGGTGCATGTGTTTTGGGTGAGATTAGAAAGGTTTGGCTTGCCTTCTTGGCTTGAATCTGATTTGAGGAAGATAGGCTAGGAAGAAAACCTGGTAGACTGGTACATGTCTGGTAGATATTCTGGTAGATGTCTGATAGATATCCTGGTAGATATCTGGTAGATATTCTAGTAGATGTCTGCTAGATATCTGGTAGATATTCTGGTAGATGTCTGATAGATATTCTGCTAGATATCTGGTAGATATTCTGCTAGATATCTGGTAGATATTCTGCTAGATATCTAGTATATTTTGATAGATGTCTGGTAGATATTTTGATAGTTATTCTGGTAGATGTATGGTAGATATTCTGATAGATATTCTGGTAGATCCTCTGCTTTATAGTAGTGCATTAGATCAGACACTGCCAAGAAAGAAAGCAAGTGGAAGGTGTTTAGCTTAGTTTTCCTTCTGTCTTAAAAGTGGCCCTTTTAACTCCAGGCTAGTTGGCCTGGTGAGAGCTGTTGGTTTTATTAATGGCAGTACGAGGCCTTATAAAAACCGTGGCCTGACTAAAGAGGACTCAAGCTGATTGTTACTGCCGGGCGAATAATGGTGGTCCTTCCATCTCCAACAGGGCCAATTAAATGTGTTAACTCACTAATGATACTGCAAGTGTCCTGAATAAATAAGCACCAAATGCCCCCAAGCCTCTGACAGACAGAAAGCGAGAGAGGGAAAGTGGGAGATGCCAAACACCCCACTCCAAAACCACCCCACCCCACCCCCAAAGTAGGCATTCAGAGACGGCACGGCAACACATCGGCTCTAAACGCAACAGCGCGAGATTGCATTTGCATAATGAACCCACAGCTTTTACACCATAATGATTTCTCATAGGTGGAGAGCCCATGTGTGCGCGCGTGATTGTCATCCATTGTAAAGGCATCAACGTCGCTGTTCTCTGGCTCAGTGAAAAGAGGGGCTCGTAATTCCGCAAAGGAGGTCCAATCGGCCCTCGGCAATGGATGCATTCAATAAACAAACACGCAGAGAAAAAAGCAAGGGAAATAACACCTATGCAAATAAGACAGAGCAAGTGTGAGGAAAAAAAAGGCTCTTGATTGGGAAGTGTCACTCAAAGCGCACTAAACAAACTTTCTGAGCAACATACGAACACTTTTTCTTCATTCAAAACCACATTTTCTCTCTATTTCCAATAGTGCCTGAGACAGTTACGCAACCAGACGGCTAACGAAACAATGAAAAACTGCTTATTGTGCACGGGGTGTTTTCTCTCTCTCTCTCTTTCTCAAGGTTTTTGATTAGTTTTTCTCTTCTGTATTTTGTCTATGCGTGGCAGAGATGATTACCATTCATGAGGCAGCCTCTGTGGAGCCTTTGGCTGAGACAACATAGTGTTTGTTGAGCAGATGGGTTCGTTGATTGCTAGTTATGAAGTAGTGCTAGCAAAGAAGCGTGAGCCGAAGGAAGAGAAAAGAAAGAGAGGTCAGAAGCGGGGGAGAAAGATGAATTACAGCTGCGGCAGCTTTGTATTACTTCAAAATGGAGTTTATGTTTGTTTGAAACACAGGCTTCAAATGCTAGCATGTTGCTTAAGGCTGGTTGAGAGAAATTGCAAACTGAAACCTACTAGGTTTTATTCACAGACTGAAGCATTAGCATTTTAATGTTCCTTTTTTTTAAAGGACATGTGTACATAAAATCAGTTCACTATTTAGCATATATAGCACTATGTAGCACTGTTAACCAAGCCTTTTAGCTAACAGTGAAAGCTTCAAATGTTAGCATGTTGCTGGAGGCTAGTGGAGACAAATTGCTAACTGAGTGCTAACTGATCTAAAGCTTGCTAGATTTTCTTCACAAGATGAAACATTAGCATTTTGATGAAGTAATTCTCCTTTTTTTTTTAAAGGACATGCTTAGATAAAGTTACCTCTCTGTGTAGCATAGCCAACAGTGAAAACCTCAAACATTAGCATTTTGCTGAAGGCTAATGAAGACAAATTGCTAGCTGAGTGCTAACTGAACTAAACCTTGCTAGATTTTCTTCACAAGATGAAACATTAGCATTTTGATGAAGTAATGCTCCTCTTTTTTTCCCAGATATTTATATAAGTTACCTCACTATTTAAGCATAGCTAACAGTGAAAGCTTCAATCATTAACATTTTTCTGAAGGCTAGTGGAGACAAATTGCTATCTAAGTGCTTACTGATCTATACAATGTTAAATTTTCTTCCCAAGATGTACTAATGATATTTCAGAACTATTTTTTAAATATTTTGTCATTATTTTGATAGTCAACTGAGGTTGCTATGTAGCATATCTAACAATCTATGATAGCCTTACAGGCTGGGTTAGCATGCTGTTTTCGGAATGATGGTAAGTGAAAGCAAAGATTTTCTTTTTTTTCACAGGCAAACCTGTAATGATCATCACAGAGTACATGGAAAATGGCTCCCTCGATGCCTTCCTGAGGGTGAGTCTAACATTAAACCTGACATTATTAACACTAATGATGCTAAAAGAAAAAAAAATAATAAAAGACTACTGTTTTCACCACAGAAAAATGACGGCCGCTTCACGGTCATCCAGCTGGTCGGCATCCTACGAGGAATCGCATCGGGAATGAAGTATCTTTCAGACATGAGCTACGTCCACCGTGACCTAGCCGCCAGGAACATTCTAGTCAACAGCAACCTGGTGTGTAAAGTGTCTGATTTTGGCATGTCTCGGGTGCTGGAGGAAGATCCGGACGCAGCTTATACAACACGAGTAAGTTTTTAAAGCGTCGCTAAGCCGAAAAAAATCTCAAAAAAAGGTTCATGCTGCTATGATCTGCGTGAATAACCGAGCTTTTAGCAATTCTGCCTGTGCCAAGCTGTTGCTTTCAATGTTACTAACCCATAGTGCTGTAGTGCTTTGCGCATGTGTGTGTGTGGGTGAGTGTGTGTGATTAACCTCGTCGCTCGTGTTTGTTGTGTCTCTTGAAAGGAAATAATGGGAACCTATCAATCGCAGGGTGGAAAAATCCCCATTCGTTGGACAGCACCGGAGGCCATCGCGTACAGGAAGTTCACTTCAGCCAGTGACGTGTGGAGCTACGGGATCGTCATGTGGGAGGTGATGTCGTACGGCGAGCGGCCATATTGGGACATGAGCAACCAGGATGTGAGTGAAGAGACATTTTTCGAGAACATGTTGATTCAGAGATGCGAAAGGAGGCCAGTTTGTGACCTTTCGCTTTCTCTGCTTTCTCAGCTTTCTCGCCTCTTTCAGCTTTCTCACTCCCCCTCTCTCATTTTTTTTCAGGTCATAAAAGCCATTGAAGAGGGATACAGGCTTCCCCCGCCAATGGACTGTCCCATATCTCTACACCAGTTGATGCTTGACTGCTGGCAAAAAGAGCGATCTGAGAGACCCAAATTTAGCCAGATCGTCAATATGTTGGACAAATTAATCCGTAATCCCAATACGCTAAAGAGGACTGGAGGAGAAATAGCAAGGTATAATAATATTCCCCTTAAATCTCTTAGTATAAAATCTTGCATTGGATCAAGAAAGCGTTAAATAAATCCCTGGATCATTATTTTATATGTATATTACTGTACATTACCACAAATATACAGATTTTGGCTATGGCTTCGTTTTTTTTTTTTTTTCTTTTTTAATAGTAGCTCTGACGAGGAGTGTTGTAAACTTTTATGTGCCCCAGTGAACCTGTAACTCTGTAAAATACTTAGCTGTAAGACCTATGAAATAATAGCATATAGAAAGCTCCTAAGCAACAAAGTGACACACTCTCTCTCTCTTTTCCAGACCCAACACCACCCTTCTAGAGCCTAGCAGTCCAGAATTCTCTACTCCCCTGGGCACCGTGTCTGACTGGCTAACAGCCATCAACATGGAGCGTTACCGTGACAACTTCACCGCCGCCGGCTACACCACCCCAGAGGCGGTAGTGCACATGACGCAAGAGTAAGTCATGAAAATCTGCCACCGAAGCCCACGCCTAGGCTAAGAGCACGCTTGATATGTCGCTTGAGAGTGGATGTTGGGTGATAGTGTCATTAATGACTTTTAGGAACTGTGGAAAAAAATGAAAAAGAGGAGCTACGGCCTCTACTGACAACCCTCTGAGACTTTTTTTCTGAGATTTAGCTAGCAAATAACTGATGTAGCTAGCTAATTTTTATTAAAAAAAAAGCTAGCTAACATTGTAAACATCGTAAACATACAAACCAGCATGAAGATATCATTACTTATAGAGGTCAAAAACAAACACCTTAGATAACCTGAGTAAAAAGAACAACTATAAGTAGCTTGATCATTTAAAAATATGTTAAAAAGTTTACGTACAGGTGCTTTTCCTGGCCACTGTGTAAACATCAACAGGACTACGATAAACCTTTAATCGTACTTGTCTTGAAAGCTAGAACTGATGCCTCCTTAGTGTTGAATCTCATGGCTGTTGTGTCAGGGAGCTTTTCCTCGCTAACCTCACCTCTGGCTTTCTCATTAGGGACCTAAATATAGAGCCGTAAACATCCGGGTTTCTGTAAAGCTGCGTTGTGATGATGTCTATTGTTAGAGAAATAAATTGAACTGAATGAATGGAAGCTTGCTCTTAAAACAGTGCAAAGCAGGAAGCATTGCCTTGACATATGGTCTAGAAACATTACACTTTTTTCCCCCTCTCAGATGCTAGTTTTTTGGGTTTAGAACAGTTTGAATGCTTAGAACACACACGCAGAATAAAGTGCTGGTTTGAGGTTTTTATGATGCTTTACAGAAACCTTAAAAACCGTTATTTCACAATGTGCTTTCGGTTATGTTCTCATCACCGCTTTTTTATTTCCCCCTCCAACAGAGACATGACGAGGATAGGCATCTCCTCGGCCGCGCACCAGGACAAGATCCTCAGCAGCGCGCAGGGAATGTTGTCCCAAATGCAGCAGATACAGGACAGGATGGTTCCAGTCTGATCAGAAACTCACATATTTTTTTTCCTCCCTCTTGTTTTTGTTTTGTTGCATTATTAGACAGAAAAAAAAAACATTTTTTTACCTCATCCTCATTTACGCACTTTAAAAAAAAAACGAATCGAAGACAAAAAAAAAGGACAAAAAAACAAGGACGAACGGCTAACGGCACTTTTTTTTCACCTTTTGTTCGGAGGATTCGTTCCCTTCTGCGCTGTTGTGAAACTACGTTCATTTTTTTGCTACACGATGGAACTTCGAGGGCATGCTCTTTTTGGTTTTTTCTTTTTCCATCGCCTTGTTTTATTCGTATGTATGTAAATGTAAATACGTAGAACTTTTTGGAATTCGTGCCATTTCATCGTTCGGTCCACCTGCAGATTTAAAAACTGTGGCTTTAAAATAAAATAAAAAAAAAAAAGACATTCTGAAGCTCTTTATTATAATTTTTTTTTTCTTTCTGGGATTTCTGGCTTCACGTGAAGCGTCTCCGCCCCTTTGAAATGGAATATCTGTCTCCACTTGGCTGGCAACTCATGCGCGCCGACGGATTAGAGAACGCTGCTCTGAGTTGAGATCTCTCTTGCGTCTTTTTCTCTCCAGCTTGGTCTCTATGGGTTTTTTTTTTCCCCTTCACTCTCTCAACCTCGCTCAAGCTGTGGCTGTGAAATTCCCACTCACTGGAAGCTGGATGGAACTAAGGTAAGCGCTATTCCATTGTTTATGAGCTCTGCTCTGTTTCCTCTGCTGTTATTTATACAGTCCTCAAGGTGGGATTTTGAGAGGGAGAAATAATGATAAAAGTTATCCTTGTGTTATTCAATAGGGTAGAAAAAAAAAAGAAAGAAACAGCTTTCTCTTGAGCAGCGAAGCAAAGCCTCTATTTCAACTCTGAGGATTACTAGCACTAAAGCACTAGCCTCAAACGTTCATTTCACTTACTTTCTCTGTCATTTTGTTTTTTCTCTGTAGGGTCCTGTCATGAGGTTTCTGCGTCGTAGCCACATCCTTCACCACCTTTTGCGAAAGCACAAATTATTTACAAGTCTTCTCTCAAGATTCCTCTCAACTGCAGAAAATCTTCCAGACACAAATAACAAGCAGAGAAGAGGCTACAGATAATTTGCACCCCCCCCCCACCACACACACAAGAGCTTTGTTTTGTCTGCATTTCTATCATGTTTTTCGTGACTGAAAGGATGCTAGCAACAGAACATATGCTAGCAGCTTAGCTGGATGAAATTTACACCTGTGTGTGTATGAGAGTGAGAGTGTGTGTGTGTGTGTGTGTGTGTATTTTTTTTGTTTCTGTAAAGGATGACACTTGCTCTGAGGACCACTCAAAACTTCAAGAAGACATAGAGAGAAACGTTGCTGGAAAAAATAAAACAGAACCATTTGCTAGCTTTTTTTTTTTTTTTTTTTTGGAAACCTCACTGTTTTTGATTTCTTTAGCCACAAGGATGTCACTGGAGTTTTTTTTTTTTTCTTTTATTAAAGCCTTCTGGAAGTCATAAGCTATCATGAATTCTGAAGACGCTAAGCTAAATCGCAGACTCGGAGGATTAGCAGCTAGCAATAGCACCTCACTTGTGGCTCTGGGAACTGGAATATGGACATGGAATGGAATGTGAACTTTAAAACTGCAGGAATGTTTTTAGATTAAAAAAGCAAAAAAAAAAAAAAAAAGAGGGAAAACTTGACATTTAACATTTCATGAAAGCCAGAGATCTTGTTTGTCTGTTCATTTCCATTCCAAACCTGAAAAAAAAAAAAACAACATTTTTCTTCCTCAAATTTATTATTATTATTTTTTAATTTGTTTTTGAGCACCTGATTGGAAATATGCAAAGAATGTGGAGGAGTTGCAGAGTTGTAGAATGTATTGTGCCAAGTTTCTTAAATATAGTTTAATTCTGGGGAATCAAACTAACAATGGATTTATTTTTTATTTTTTTGGTCATTTTTTATTTTGCTCAGTTAATCTAGTTGTGTAGATTAACAATGTGCTTATTTGTAACTATATATATATATATAATGCCATTGTTTGTTTTATGTTTGTTTGTTTTTCATTTTTAAAAAAATGAATTTAGGTACATTTCATTTATTTATGGTCCTTTTTTTATCTAGTTTGTAAATTGTAAAATAGAAATATGAAAAAAATAAATGACTGATTGCCAAGTGTGACTTTTTTTTTTATATAATGGTTGAATTAACTGGACATTTGATATATCCATCTAAAAATGTAGCCTAGACAATGTACATGTCATGCTTTCATCTAAAAAGTATGTTTTACTACTCACCTATGCTACACAAGTTTACTACTGAATTGATTTGAAGTAAAACATCATGGAAATAGTCAATATTTAGCATTAGCTAGAAGTTTACCTGCTGCCTAGCTAATTATTAATAGCTACTAGCAAAGTATTTGCAAAGAAGACAGACGAGTTTATGTTAGGAAAATGAAATTTTTTACCTTTTCTACTTCAGCTTAGACATTTTTAACCATTTTACTGAGGTAAATCCAGGAACTTTCAGCTGCACTCTACGGTCTCTGATGCTAGCTGCGCTGCTTAGCATCAAAAGGCTCCTGGCAAATCAGAATGATCAAGATTCCTGAGCATTTTCCTATGTTGATAAATTTAATTAGATGCTAAACTCTATTGAAATACAGTCATTCGCCGGATGAGAGACGTGAAGACCTTTTAAAGTACATTTTTTAGCTTGAAATCAGAGAGATCTTGAAAGTGTGAAGTAAGCATTATATACTAAAACGTATTCTATTTTATATAGACTTCTACAGCTATAAAACCGAATTCTCCAGCACTTTTTTTTTTTCCAGACATCCTTTTAGATTTCTTCCTCTCCAACTCCACTATATAAGTGCTTGTATGAAGCAGTTTGGCAAGGATAAATACTACGTTAAATCTGAAAGAGGGCCGATTCTGCCCTGAAGAACAATCGCAACAATCAAACGACATTACTGGTCTGCCTTTCGTCAGCTTTTTTCTTTCAATCCAGCTCTTTTTCCCTCCCCCTCAGCTTTTCCTGTGCTTTCTCCGGCGCTGAATGGGCCGTAATACAGCCACCCTGGCACGTTTAATCAGTAAACATCTGTTTCCCCACAGCCTGCCATGATGGCTGATTGTGTGAGAGTCCTTTGATAAATAAACGAGAAAAAAAGCCCTAGAAAACTCAATTTCTGGAATAGGAGAAAGACCTCAGCGCAAGCTTGGCAATGTTTTTTTTTTTTTTTTTTTCGCTGCCACAATCACCCTAATGAGAGATGCATGCATTATGCATGTGTTTGGGCGCTGTGCTGAGAGGAAGTGAGAAGAGGGAGGGAAAAAAAAAGAAGTGAGAAGAACTTAAAAGTTTAACTCAGGAAATACGCTTGAAATTAGTGGGTAGTCAATTGAAATTAGTGGGTAGTCTCAAAGAGAGAGACAGAGAGAGAGAGAGAGAGAGAGAGAGAGAGCAATATAAACTTGTTAAAAAAGTCTGTCCAGAGACATATATATTATATTCAATCATTCAATTCTCCATTCTGATTGACCAGAAGGTGTTGATTGACTTTCTTTCCACAGATTTTTATTAATGCACCTGTTCTAATCTAATAATATTATTAATTGATAAAAATAACAATTCAAGCAGTGTGCAAGTGCATAACCTTATGAATCCAAGAATCACAGCAGGAGTCAGACAGTGTAATTATATGCATAATTCATATTCATTAGGCAAGAAATTCATAAACAGAGCAAAAGCAATGAGAATTGGAAGACAAAGGCTTGGGGACTTACAATATTCTGGATGAGGTTTCAGTAGGAATGATATAAGAAGGTAAACACAGAACAGGTGATCACAGTAGGATAAAAAAAATGGAGAAAAGCTTGTTGATTATTATCCGATAACAGCAGGTGTTTTATTTCTTTTATATATAAACACAGCTATTTAACAACAATTACACATAGGTTCATTGATTCTAGGTTTATTAATCATATGTTTTATCTGAGATGAAACCTATTTCCTGTTGAGAAGCGGTGAATTTTCTCTGGCCACCTTCTCTTTTTTCAAGTCATAAAAAAAAAGAAAAAAGCAAGCCAAACACAGAACAGGTGATCACAGTAGGTTAGCAAATGAAGCACTGACAAGAAAAGACCTGATGTTAATTATACAGTATATTCCACTGAACTTTATACCAAGGCTTATTAGCATTGATTGCACATTGAAATATTAAACACCAAAAACACCAATTTCAAGAAATTAATTTAACCTAATAATCTATTCTCATGTCTTTAAATCAGTCTTTCAGACATGGATAAAGGTCTAGAGGGTTCTTTGATCTGGATTAACAACCCTCAACTATCTAAAGAAGTCCTGAGAAATCTTTTTCCCTCTCAGATTCCATTCTTTCTCTGACCCCAAATCAGTTCCTACAGTCTGGGATTCTTTTTAGGAATTCAGGCCCAAAACTGCAGTCACAAAGCCAAGCGCTAAAACTTGGGCTTTAACCTCTAATCCTGCTCTTTTCAGCTGTGTGAAGGCAGATTTCGGCAGATCAGTTGGACCATTCCTTTCTCTGTGGTCTCCTTATAGGGGTTTTTTTTTTTGTTTTTTTACAAATTTTGTAAAACCATTGGCTGCATTAGAAACAATTCTGTGTGAATAATATGTTGCACAAATATTTTTTCTTGCTCGTTTTTCTTGATTGGAATTTCTCAAATTTACATAATCTTGGAATTTAAAATAGATTCTAGCTAGTTGGATGACTAGCATACACAAATACTTGTGTAGATGATTCAAAACTACAAAAGTGATGACCGAAAATGAGATGTAACTGTAATGGGATAAAAAGTATGACGAATCGTTATTTAATTAACTGTTCTTTATTAATATTCTAAATAATCCTCAGCACTCCAATCCAAGCCCTCTATTCACTTTCCCCCCCTGTGTGTTTTTATTGGGTGTCTATTGCGTTAGTGTTGCGGTGGTATTTAATATGTGAAGTGTGTAAGTGTGTGTGATTGGTGTGGGTGGCGGACACACACTGAGCTCTGCTCTATGATTAATGACTGAGAGATGGCAAAGATAATGAGGTTCACTCAACAGTGCCACACTCACACACTGCCTCTCACTAGAACAGACAGAGGGAGAGAGAGAAAGAGAGAGAGAGAGGGAGAGAGAGAATCAGGGGTTCAATACAGTTAACATCTTTAATTTATTTTATCATGCCTCTGAACACCTCTTCTGCCCTTTCTCTTTCATTAAATTCCACTTAAATTGTCTGCTTTCTTTCTTTTTCTTTCTTTCTTTCTTTCTTGCATTTATTTATTTATTGCTTGTTTATATATATATATATATATATATATATATATATATATATATATATATATATATATTCCAAGTGATATTTTCTTTCTTTTTTATTTATTTTATTTATTTATTTATTTGTTTGGGTGTTGCTTATTATGTCTTTTTTAATATTATTTTTTCTCCCTTGCTTCTTTCTTTCTTTCTTTCTTTCTTTCTTTCTTGCATTTATTTATTTATTGCTTGTTTATATATATATATATATATATATATATATATATATATATATATATATATATATATATATTCCAAGTGATATTTTCTTTCTTTTTTATTTATTTTATTTATTTATTTATTTGTTTGGGTGTTGCTTATTATGTCTTTTTTAATATTATTTTTTCTCCCTTGCTTCTTTCTTTCTTTCTTTCTTTCCTATCAAAGTGAAAAAGTCAAAATAATATGGAGATGTCAGGGTGGCAAAGCTAATTGCCAAAAAAAGAACAAAAACATGTTTACAGTATGATAAGAGAATACCGTCTTTATTACGATAAAAAAAAAAGAAGGGAAGGAAATAAATTATTGAGTGAGATCTAAAGAGATAGACAGAAAAATTTGGAATGGGTCTACAAATTGGTTCATGAGTTTGCAAGCACACCAAAGGCTTACACACACACCCACACACTGCTATGCTACCCCCCCACCCCCACATACACATTGCTATGCTAAACTCCCCTACACACACACACACACACACACACACAAAGCCTTTGAGCAGGCTACAGTCCAAGATCAATAGTGGAAGGAGCTTTAGTCCGCTTATAGGACACTTCATCTCTGTCAAACACCAAACATTTAAATTACAGCAGACAATGCGCTATCATTTCTCACCACAAGGACGAGATACTCAGGATAAGGCTTTATAAATCATATACAGTAAGGAGGAACCAAGGAGGAATCCAGCAGTAATGTGGGAAATGGAGGAAATATATTTTCCCATACGTCTGCGATGACAGTCCCAACAAGAGGGTTATGTTACTAACACACAAAATATCGAACGCCAGGTCAGCGACATCCATCATAGTACAGCAGTGTTCTTTCTCTTCATCTCTCTTTCTTTCCTTCAGACAGATAGATGCATAGATACATAGCTACATCCCTAGTCCTTCCGGCTCATGATTTCAACTGTCTGAAATGTCATTAAGATTACATTAACTGTGGAATTCAGGACAAGATCTGAAAAGAGCATCTACAAGGGGCTATAGTCTGACCAATACTTTAAAATCCATCATCAACTCCTTCAAGAAACGCTTCAAGAAGCCCTCACAATCACCCTGCCTTGAGCTTGATTATATATCTGTAGGTAGATCTTAAACATGCTGGTTTTGCAAGACTGGCCAAGTATATCTCAAAACTCAAAGAGTTTTGGATGGATTTAAGAATGACTAGAAATGGAAGTTCATCAAATCCATTTTTGTGGATAGCTAGATGGAGATAGAGACAGGTGGAGTGTGGTAGGAGAAACAGAAGGAGTAAGGAGAAACAGTAAGAGAAAGAAAGGAAGAGGAAAGGAAGTGAAGGACAGGTAGAGAGGATGCTGAGAGACGTTCTGTCAAAAGGCTTACCGCTGAAGCAATGCCATCTGTACCACCCTCTGGGGCAACTGCTAATAGAACATGTTAATGTAAGCAGGTCTGCAAAACAAATCCAACATGGTGCTGAACTACATGTTTAATCAAAGACATGTTCAATACCTCGGGGCTTTTTACAGTCTGAAGAAACACTTTACAACATAGCGCTTAACACAGTGCTACTAAGAAATGTTTTTATTCAAGTGAATACAATTGATTTAAATTATTCTTCCTAAATAAGCCTTCATCATTCCTCATTTTATGTTATGTTATGCTCCATATTGTTCATGATGAAGGTTTAGCTAGCATTTCCATTTTAATGGTGTCTCCAGGTTTCAAGGGGTCTTTCAGTTCCCCAGGGTTGGGGGTTTGATTCTTGCCTCTGTCCTAGGGTTAGGTGTAGGCAGTACTCTGATATGATCCCCCAATCCAAAGACAAGTGCTGTAGGCCGATCTCTAAATTGTCTGGTGTGTGTGTCCTGTGATGTTGGTACCTCGTCCAGTTCGTACCCTGGGAGTCCCCTGGGATAGGCTCCAGGTTCCCCATGACCCTTTCTAGGACAAACAGTTGACAGAAGGCTGTTGGAGCCCATTCGCCTCAGGTTTCTGTGCTCTGAGATGCTTTTCTGCTCACCATTTTTGTAAGCAGTGCTTATTTAAAATACCATAGACTTCCTGCCACAAATGACCAGTGTAGGTGTGGGTGTGGGGGCAGGTTTTCATTCGAATGAAGCTGGAGCCACACCTGACTCCATGTGTATAATCCTGGCTTTCACTAGATTCAGGTGTGGCTTCTTTTGAGTTGGAATGAAAATGTGCACCCACACTGGCCCACTGCGGCTAAGTTTGGACACTCCTGGCCTGGAGACTGTTGTGCATGAAAATCCCAGTAGATTAGCTCAATTCAGCATGTCTGGACCTGGTCAAACCCACTGAAATCAGATTTTTCCCTATTGTAATGTTTGATGTGAACTGTGTTTTTTTTTTTGCCTCGTGAGACTCCCATGTGATTGGTTGATTGGTGTACAGGTAGATGGTGAGTGTATAATTCAAGGAGAATGGCCAGACTGGTTTGATCTGGTTTGGCAGAAAGGTTATGATAATCCAGAAAAGCATTTCAGAACACACAGTCTTGAAGCAAATCTTCTCCAGATGCAAAACAACACATCGGGATCTACTTCTTGGCGCCAAGAACAGGACTCTGGGTAATGGATCAAAACATAACATATGCATTAGTGATGAAATCCTGTATAAGATTTTGTATAAAAACCTCTTAACAGTGCTGTTTGCTATGTTAAAGACTGTTCCTTTGGCTATCTGAACATACAAACAACTAGAAAATGTGTGGAAAATGTGTGTTATTTAGGTGCATGTACAGCCAGATCCACTACAGTATAAACCCTTTTCTTATTTTGTATGCAAACAATCCGTCTACAAATTGGTTCAAATGAGAATAATCAGCCCAGAGCAGAGTAAGGCAAAGTGCACGTATTTAAGGCTTACAAGTCAGACTTTGAGTAAACCAGAGAGAGTCTGGTAATTTTCGTTGCCTCATAGCCAAGAACTGCCTGATTTCACTGAAAGAAGCAGCTTGTGTTTACTGTAGTCTTGGAAGCTGGATTTCTTGCTTGTGTGTCATCATGAACCACTCAAACCTTTCTTTTTTTCCATTGATGACTCAGGTCATTGAAGTACATTGATGTCAGCTATGTATATATATTGCATAAATGAGACATCCAAGGCTGAGAATCAGTAATTATTTACAAAGAATCTGTTCAATCATTTTAGTAACTCACTAAGCAAGTAAAAGCTCCAATATCCTGTCATATCCTGCATTTCAGTTCCCCAGAAAGTGACTAAGCTAAAAAGTTTCTAGTCACATGAATACAGACAAGTGTTTAACATAGCACATTGTGCTTGCACTCTGGAATAATGGAAATTTTCCAAGCTAGGTTGTGGTGGTTTGTCTTTTCAGCTCATGTAAAGGATAGTGTTTGTGGTAAGTTTGGCTAGCATTTTCATTTTGTAGTGACCGACATGTTTAACCAAGGGGCTTGGTGGCTTAGTGTTTAGCATGGGGTCTCCAGGTCTCCAGGATTGGGGGATTGATTCCTGCCTCCATCCTAAGGTTAGAGGTTAGGGTACTCTTTTCCACCCTCAATCCAAAGACAGGTGTTGTAGGCTGATCTCTAAATTGTCTTGTGTGTGTCTTGTGATGTGTTGGCAGCCCATTCAGGATGTCCCCCACCTTGTACCTTGAGTCCCCTGGGATAGACTCCAGATTCCATATGACCCTTTGTAGGATAAGCATGTAGGATCTTCATCACACCCTTGTTAAACCTGTCAATCTGAAACCTAGCTTCAGACACAAAAGAAAATAGTTTTGTTTATTTTTCTGTTTGTTGAACATGCTTATCCACTAGACGACTATAAATCAAAACAAATATCCTAGACAGAAATTCGTGATCTGTCCATTAAGTTTAGGGAAGGGTAATAAGTAGAGATCTTGACTAGCTTGTTGAAGTGCAGGCTGCTACTCTTTATAAGTAAAAGAAAGAGTCTAAAAGTGCTGACCTTCATTTAACATTAAGAACACATCATGCACACCAAATGACTATCGACCGTTTGCGTTTTCCTTCTCCGACTAACAGCTTACTCTACTCTCTCCGGACCCTTCCTGTTTACTGCTTGTTCATTTTTTTTCAGTTTTCTTCACCATTCCTTGAACTAACACTCAAACAATCTATAAATATCTACAGGAGTTTTCAACGTCTGCTCTCTCCGAGGGCTCTCGATAGCCCCGAGGCATCAGTCTGTACTTATGGCTCTGTAATAAATTAAACCGAGTGAACTGTATTAAATCGCGGAGAGCCGATTGATCGACTACCGGCAGAACAGCAGAAACGGCAAAACATTAATCAAGTTAACAATCCAGAACTACAGAGGAACAATAATAAAAAATGTACTGTACGACGTGGAAATAATTAAAACATACACATACATATCCATCCAACCAAAAACAAACCCCTACACACATACAGATGCATATTAAATAGAAAAGTTGCAAGGTTGCAAGCAAGGTTATTTTTAATAAATAAGAAAAAATAGGAATATAATCAATGTTGATTATATTATTATCTTATTTTATCCCACAACCAGTTTTAAAAACTAGCCGTTTATTTATGATAGGACATGTCATAATATTTATTTACTTATAGTTAGTTCCTGTTATCACTTACGTTATAGCAGCAACACCTGCTGACCAATCGGATTTGAGAATTTGAAGAAAACAAAATACAAAAATTAGGCTGAAATTTGTTTACGTCTTGTTTATATCCATCTCTTGCTCAAGATAAGTTTTGTAAAATAAAAAAAATAAAAAATTACAAAATCCAGCTAGCTGGTCAAGAAGATACCAGACCTACTATATAATTTATGTGTAAATAGCAAATTTGTAAAAATATAGATTTCTGAGACAAAATTTTTTTTTCTAGTTTGCTACAGCTACTCAGAATTAGCAGAAATAGCATGCTAGTTAGATAGCTAGATTCTTTTCCTGTTTGTTGAGTAAACTTGGGGGGAAAGAAAGACGAATGAAGGAACAACAGCAAGTACATGTACTATTTGTTTAAGCTCACAAAAGCCAGAATCCACCGACTACAGCCAAAGCTAATAGATTACAGGCGTTTCTGTTTCCCCCTGCTCTCTCTGTCTCCCTCCTTGTCCGGCTCAATTACTCGGTTCATTCTCGCTGAGGTAAAATCATACCTTCTGACGACACGACCCGGCACATGGTGACACAAACCAGAGCAAGGTATGGGGGGGGGAGGTGACGAAAAACAGACTGGGAAATGTAAAAAGAGCAGGGTGACAGAATGCAGAGAGGAAAGAGATGCAGAAACAGAGAAGGAAGGAGACGGGAAAAAAAAGCTAGCAGAAGATTCAGACTACTTTTTTTGGACTACCCAAAGTCCTTGTTTATAGAGCAGTCACTGGTATGCACTTGGAAAGATTTCAGTGTCATTCTAAATCTTTACCAAGTTGTCAGTTAAGACCATATGCTACATGATTTAATGTAATTGATTTTTTTTTCTGTTTCTAAACTAATCTAATCTTACACAAAATATGCTATTATGTAAAAGCAAATTTGTTGGTTTAATCAAAAATAAAGTGCTCATAAAACTGCTAACTCCAGCCCTTGGACTCAACTTAACTGATTCTAACCTTTCATATCAGGTTTTCTTGTGTGAATTTTAAAATGCTGCAACCCGATCTCATGCAAAATTCATAGGAATTGTAATGAGAGTGACTTTGTTTGAACTTTAACAGTGATGTATAAAGTATTTGTCTATTTTAGTTTTATTGATGGCATTTATTTAGTATATACAGCATGTGAGGCATGGTGGCCTTGGAAAGAACTTCACATGCTGAAATTTTATACTGTTTTGTGCATGTACTTGATCTCAACCATGAGTAAAGGCCTAGCATGATTAAATCTGTTTATTTTGAAACGTGAAAAAAGGTCCACTAAAAGACGATGACGTCTGGGGTTCAATTCCCACCTCTGCCTTGCATGCGTGGAGTGTGCAGGTTCTTCCTGTGCTTCCGAGGTTTCTTCCTGGTTCTCTAGTTTCATCCCCCAGTCCAAAGACATGGATTTTCTGTAGTGTGTGTGTGATTGTGCCCTTTGATGAGATGGCATGTATCCAGGGTGTCCCCTGCCTTGTGCCCTGAGTCCCTTGGGACAGCCTCTAGGTTCCCTGTGACCCTTTGTAGGATAAGTGGTGGACTTAGGAGCAGTGGTGGCTGAAGTGGTTATGGGTCTGGGTTGTTGCTCAGAAGGTTTTGGTTCAAGCCCCAGCACTGCCAAGCTGAGCAAGCTGCCCCTGCAAACTGACCCCAACCTCCTCAGCTGGGATATGCAAAGAAATGTCCAGCTAGTCTATAAAACTATAAAACCAACTTGTGGTCCAAGACAAAACACAAGCATAGAAGTATCCTAAAGGGGCAGACAAAAGCAGCAAACATGATAACCAGAATGAGTCAGGTGCCAGAAATACCAAAAATCCCAGATTTGCAGATGGAAAAGATGGCAAAATTTCACTTTTTTCTTTATCGACTTTGCTGTGATTGAATATTCCAGTATACAGTAGATGAGTAGATGAGAAATATCTGGATGACCTACTACTTCTTCTGTGACTCTGCACCAGGACAACAGACTCTGCTGTATCCCATAGTGCTACAGGTATAAAACATTGTTCCTGTGGATAAACTGTACTTGTTTACCAACAACTAACTTGTTAAAGGTTAAAAAATCAGTTTTTAGTTCTTTGTGATAGTTTGGTATAGAAGAAGTGTGGTGTAAACTTGTAACGCCCCCCCCCCCCCCCCCCCCTTAAGTGCAAACTTTGTACTCAAGATCATATTTTTTAATGACTGAACAATTTTAATTGCTTTCCCATCTTGGTGTAAAGCAGCCAGCTTGTTCATGTTTACTTTGTCTGGAACCTGATTTGCATTCATTGTGTAGGTATTCATTAATCCTCAAGGCCCTGGCTTTAATCAGCTGTGTGTTTAAGTGTGTGTAAGTGGTGACTTATGGAATGACATGGTCAGGACAGTCTCAGTTAAAAGCAAGACGGCGTCTATCCTAATACACTATATGAATGCAGATTTGAAGGGAATAAACAGCCACATTTTGAAGTTTCATTCTCAGGAAACAGCAACATCTCTGCTAGATTAGAAATCTCCCATGCTGAATTTTTTGCCTTGCTGTTTTCTCATTACTGCTTGGTGCACATCTAAATAATAAAAAAAAAAATGCTGTCTCTCTCAAAAATATAAGTTAGAGTTATTGCATAATTTCTATTTTTATCTTTACTTGCTAGAATATACACACACACACACACACACACACATATATATATATATATATATATATATATATATATATATATATATATATATATATATATATATATATATATATATTGCTAGCAATTAGGACATACAATGGAGCTGTAATCTTTAAATCTGTATTTAAATTTTATTAAACAAAATAAGAGGCAACATGTGCAACCGCCATACAGGTTGACATGGGGAATGGGGAATTTATAACAAGTGGCAAAGAAATAGTGATGTCTACAATAATGTATTAATAATGCCTAATACTGTACGTGCTGATTTACTGCATTACACATACGTGCATGTTTATTTACATGCATCATGCGACAGTCATGTGGCAAATGCTTTTTATGCAAACCAACAGAGGTGGATTCTACCTCAGGTTAATAAAATAAACAATAAAGTGAGGGAGAACACAATCCCAGCATCATGCTGAGGAGTAATAGCTTGAGAAGACTCACAAATTATGACTCTCAAAATTGACTTGACAATTCTTCATAGCCTCTGGAATGCACATGCCAAAGAATGAAACTTGGAGTGCTTGGGCCCCTTTGGAAGTGATGTTTTAGCCCTGAGAAAGAGAATAGACTTTCACCTTCCTGTTTTATCCCCCCACAAATACTTCATAGCCACCGGAATGCAAGTTAATGATCAGTGGCGAATATTGCAATTTTGAGTGCTTGGGCCCCATGGAACTAATGTTAGAGGCCATGTGAAAAAGTATAGCTTCTCACCTTCCTGTTTTTTATACAAATAAGTGAAGCAGAGGCCTGGGAAGGATGACAGATGATCAAAACATCAGTGGAAGTCTGAACAGATTGTTGGATGCCTAACGTGAACATATGGTTCGCGATATGGCTGAGGCAGCATTGTAATTATCTCGAACGAGATGGTTGCTTTTTTTGTCTCAGAAATGGTAGAAACAAATATAAAAAATGGTGTTGTAAAGATGACCCAAATAATGCGTGGTCAAGTATTCAAATCCACCCCATTTGCCAATGAGCCATGAACGCAAGCAAATGAGTCTCTAGGCTCCATAGCCAAAACGAACTGGATACCCACTGAGAAGTGGCTCCTTTGCATGCCATCCAAAACACACACATACACACACACACAAAGTGGCAGCGAAACATACACACACAGACAGCTGCACCATATGACGCTGAGTTTGACCACTGTGAGCCTGAAACACTGCCTTCTGGGTGTGAGGACGGCAGCTTTGAAGATCTGATCCCTTTAACCACGTTAGACACAGTGTGCATTCACTCGGCCTGCTTTGTTATGACGTCCTGGCACCGATTCTGTCTTTCTTTCTCCCTCTGTCTTTCTGTCCAGACTCGTAGTTTGATGCTGATGGAACAGGACACAGAGAAACATTGCAAGGCCAGTGTTTAATCAGCTCAAGTGTTCCAAATGTTTTAAACATATTTTTTATTGAGCCTTTCCAAACAGGAGGATGTCCAAACACATATTCATGAACATTCTCACTTTGTTAACTTGTCCCATATTCGTTTAAACTGGGATTTCCTATTGAAAACCAGTTACAACAAGGCCTTGATTATAGCAATCAAGTTCAAATTAGCAGTCTGATTTATTTATTGTGGCTTGGTAAATTGTTTAATGACTAAAAAAAGAAAATGCAAATCGTATTCAAGGAAGGTTTTAACAGGCTCAAACTATCAAGCAGTCAAGACCTAAGACAGAAAATCCTGACTTTTCATAGTGCTGGAAAAGGGGATAAAAAGATATCAGATTTTTAACAGGTTTTCTATTTAGTTCCTTTTTTCTTATTCTCACCTCGGTTGTGTTATCTTACATTCCAACCTATCAGGATGGTCTCCAGAACTTTACTTGCCAAGTACAAATAGCAAAGTCATCACCTCATGACCATGACCCCATGTGGGTAACCTGTAAAAGTACCCCGTAGGTCATATTCATCCTCTTTCCAATTCTCATCTTGCCAAGGAGTTGAGGATGTAGAGATGCTAAATATAGCCTTCTAATCCTTTGTTTCTTGCTAATTTTAATGTTTAATTTGGGCTGTGAAATGAAAGTGCACCGAAACACAGCTTGGTTGACTATAATTTAACTGATTACTATTCTTACCATCTTTAACTGTGTTGTTAAAATAGACACATGGCCAGGCCAATTTCATAAAACTGGGAATCATTGTACTTCCCAACCTTTTGTATTTAAGGGCACCATGGTCACATCTTGATGGAACCTGATGATAAACATGATCATTGGCTAAATCATTGGCTAAATTGGTAGCAGTCTAGGAAAATTTTGCTGAGACTCTAGAAAAGAATAAGGTAAGCTTTTTTGCTGCAAGGCTGCAGCAGGAGCAGGAATAAGAAGAAAGGTTCAGTTATGTAGTCCCTGCAAGGGGAAGAGTGAACGTCTTTACTAGATTGGAGTTAGAAACAAGGCAACAATGTGATGAAGTGCAGAACAAGGAGGAACCTAGTCCAGCTGCCTTGCATATAGAGACAGAGCCTGGTGTATTCCCAATACTCACTAATACATAATGCTGGAGGGCAGTGAATGTGCTGAAGGTTGGTGTTAATGGTATTGATTAACAGCTGATCAAATGTCTAAAGTGTTTTCAAGTACAGTTGTCAAGGAACATGACTAAGGTATTCCACAATGTACCAATTTGATTTAAAAACTCTTGAAAAGCACTTTGAATAAAAAAGACCTGGCAAAAGAATGGCCCCAGTGGTAGAGACTCTGGTGAATGTGGGTTGTATCTCAATCAATAATTGCCCATGTTGCCCATTAAACATGATTGCAAGAACCTACCATACCACCTGCCACTAGTACCTGGACCCATTCTTGGCACACTGCAGGACTTGTTGAACTCAATGGATGGCATTGATCATTTCATCTTAGTGTCTTAATCAAATTGACCTAGTCACTTGTAAACATATTTACCTATCACAGGATTCCCGGGAAAGTGAGTTTCAAAAACCAGAACAGCAGATGGACAAAATAGAGCTGGTCAATAGAAAAGGTGTAAGACAAACATCAACTGGCAGTACTGCCTGCAGACATCCAGTTGGTACGAGATAAACCACCAACAGAGATAGAAGAAGGGCCAAGAACAAGATATTTTCATATTCCAGAAAAGGGGAGGTGGGATCCAAGCCATTCTGGACCTTTTACAAAACAGCTGCTGTTCCTAAGCTCCAAGCATACAAGATATAATGTGAATGGTAAACAAAGATGATTGGGCTTTGAGATTAGTCCTAAAAGAAGCATTTCTGCACTAACTGTTGTGGCATACAAGCAATTCCATGCAATGTGTGTTCCCCGTTCTTTGGGTAAGCATCCTAAAATAATGCCATGGCCCTTACCTTTAACCATTTTCATCTTTTAATACCTTGCTCAATTTCATATAAGTATGCACTTGTTAACCCATGCTTCTTGTTTGCGATCCAAATTTTATTTTGGAGGCAGGACCAAACAAGACGGAACTGCTCAGGATGAATAGGAAAGCTAGAACTGAAGCTGTTCTTCTCCTCCCTTCTTATTTTTTTTCTTTCGGTCTCTGGAAAGGCATTGTCCTATTTCCATCCCTAGATTAGTCCTAGCAAAAGAATCTGCTAATCTTCTGAGGCACTGATACATGGGGTGACGGTGGGGTGCCTTTTTTCATGCAGTCATCCGTACCCAAATGCGTGCTGACCAGCTAAATCAGAGCAAGAAGTGAGGGATTGAAGGGGGAAAAAAAGATCCCTCATCCACTTTCGAGGATGCCATTCTCATTTAAATACCTCTCACGGATATCTTTAGGTGTTCCCACAGCAACCCCAGCCACGGGTGGACACAAAAAAGCGAGGGGCTTTCGGACGTAAGGTTTAGATATTTTCAGGGGGTTCTTTTGAGATTTTGACAACTCAATGAGCTCATAGCAGGATTAGATTACCTATTTCTTTGCCTGCAATTGAGGATAAAAGGGAAGTAGAGGAGGTTTCGCAAGGTTAACCCTACTGTCACACATGGTTATTTCCTCAAGGACTGCCAAGGATATCTGCACACACACTCAAAGGAACATGTGGAAGCACACATTTGCACTCTCTCGTAGATGTACTCACAACTCACAGAAAGTCGCTCACCCATAACATATTAAAGCTTTCGGACCTGACAGGAGTTTTAAACTAGAGGTTTTATAAGATCTTGACAACTCCCCATCCTTGCTGCCGTCAACGTACAGAGGGATATTTTCGAAAAAGGCAGTTTGGGTCACTGAACCTGAAGCTTTTTAAAAATGTTGTTCAAGATGGAGGGATTTTCAGACTTGTTTTCACTGTGGACAGAAAAATTGTATGTTTTTGAAAAACACTCAAGTCACAGCAACAACCTTTGTATGCCCATTTCATTGCAAGTCTCTGTTTATCATGGTGGCAAACAGGTTGTTACTTTGTGCTCTGTAATTTCTTATTTGATAATGTGTTTTGGGGAAGATTTTGGATAAGACCCAAAGTACTTGTACCTCATTGTTAGCGTACACATAGGAATCCTTGTGTCTGTCATTTTTGTTCAGAAAATTCTTGGACATGTTGGTGGATTTTATTTTGCATTTTGTTTTTTCTACTCCTTGCTCACTTAATGTTAGGGAAATTCTTTTCTGTATTTTCCTTTCTGCATCTAGAGATGTACCAGCTCCAGTTGGATTCTGGTTCATGAAGATTTTAGACGTTCGAAGAGAAGATGCCAACTCCATGTGGACATTGAGGACAACCACCTCCCAATCAATACACAAAACAACATTGCTGCATCTCCATCATTGAGCATTTGAAGGCATCGGCATGGAAGAGTTGGTGTGTAATCTATAATGAACTCAGATGCTGAGCTAATTTATGAGTTCCTGGTTACACAACTAACTGTATAACTATAAAATACAAATAACTGTATCATGTAAAATGGACATTATTCATAACCACACTCTCTGGTGTCACCCAAATGAAGATGAGTTTCCTTTTGAGTCTGGTTCCTCTTAAGGTTTCTTCCTCTTACCATCTAAGGGAGTTTTTCTTGCCACAGTCACCTCAGGCTTGCAAACATATATTTATTGTGTTTTGTAAAGCTTCTTTGAGATAATCTCCACTGTTAAAAGCACTATACAAATAAAACTGAATTGAATTGAATATTTTTGTATAGACATGTCTTGTTTCTCAGCTTGGCTTGTTACCAAAAACCAGAAAGAGCAATAATCTACATCCGAAATACCCATTGCGTGAACCAACATTTCCGATTTGGCTGACACTGGAGACTCCTTACATCAATGTTACATGAACAAGTCTGAACAATGAGCTTCACCATACACATACAGGCTTTTTTTTTGGTTGTTTATTATTAGCCTTAGTGTATGTGGAACATCTGCCATACAAGTCCCTGTGAATGAGCTGTTACTATGGAAACAATAACATGCACTAATATAAACCTGTCATTTATGTTGCAGCTGGGACTACTGTCAGAGCTGGGGTAACAGAAAATAGACATTCTTATTCAAGAGTTGTATAAAACAGTTTATGAGATACTACCACTAGAATGGCATGTATATCAATTTTGCATGTGGTTTTGCATAAAAAACATTTTGTTTTAACCCTTCCATACTGGTTATATTCTATACCGTTAGAGTATCATCACTATATGGTCAAGAATCACTTCACTGCAAATCTCTATATCAAATTTGATCCAAAGGTCTATTCAGAATTGAAAAATAGCTTATTTGCTGTTAATAATTAATGTTTCAGTGAGCAAGGAGAGCATATGTTTTAGGTTTCACAAAATTTTACCCAAGACATGAAACCATGAAGAACATTCTGGAACTGTGGGGTTTATTATTTAACCATTTATAGCATTTATAACCATCAAACACTGTTCTCATTGCTATATCATAACAACTTAAACATTAACTAATAATTAATCGACTAACAAAATAGAAGAAGCTGTTAAATCTTTTTCAAAAAATGATCCTTGTGTCTAGTGATTGGTTGAAATGTTTGGATTTTTTTTTTCCCCAAGGTTTTGTAGAAATAGCAACCCCCACAAGCTACCTAAGGTACTCACACACAAAAGCACACATTTGGTCTTGTCTACATGGATGCATTGAATGGCTCTGAAAAGCACTGACAGCTGGATCCTCTTCATACGAGAGATCCTTAAGCAGGCCCTAAATATGGGATTGTGATAGAGATGAACCCTGGGGCTGCTCTTTCACATTTGCCCAGCTTGAGCCTCTTAGTCCACACATACAGACATAGAGAGAGAGAGAGAGGAATGGTAGACGTTAAATGAACCCATCAACTCGATTGAGCTTCCTTCTGAGCTGCTGGATTACGACTTCATGCACGTCGTAGGACACCCTTTATGCTCGAGCAGCCTTTTGCGGAAGGCAACTTGTAATTCTTCGAAGAACTTTGCCGTTCGGTTGCATCTGAACAATATGACACTTGAAATGAGCTTCAATGCACAAAGGAATGGGCCCAGATTAGGAAACTCAATCACCTGGAACATCCCCTTGTCCGTCTTTTGGGGGACAGTGTGTGAGAGACTGTATCCTGTATCTTGCCAAAAGATAGCTGAATACTTCTTCCTGACCAGGGATTGACAGATTGATGGCACTGAGGAGTCATTGACAGTGTGCGAGCGTGTGTGGCCTCAGGAGGTCATGGGTCACTGAAACAAGCTACCTGAGGAGATAAACCTGGCAAGTTACACTGCTCTCGTCACAATACACCATTTTGACCTGTTCTGTGGATGGGATACGGACAATAGCACATTAAAAAAAAGGGGGGTCAAAGCAATAATCAAGACTATCTTTGCTGCAAAAAGCCCTGCTTTGTGCAAGGACACAAAGGTAATTATGTGGCCTGTGACCTTTGACCTCTTTGCAGTGGATAAAGAAATGAGAGCTCTTTGTTGAAAGTCTGGTCGGTGATTCAGATCAAAATGTCCAACATCTTGCGTTACTCAGGAGACCGAGGGAGTCCTGAGAATACTGGTTTAATAATAGTGAATAATAGTTTATTTATTTATTTATTTATTTATTTATTTAGTTAGTTAGTTAGTTAGTTAGTTAGTTAGTTATTGTATTCATCACTTCAAACACAAGATGCAACAAAAAATGGAAGTAACACAATTTATTATTATTTACATTACAACATTCAAATGAACATTTTTGTTAGTGAAACGTTTTCATTTAAAATTTCAATTTAAATATCCAAAATCTCTAATTTAATAATATTAAAATCGGTCAAACCATCTGCTGTAAAGAAAGCATAAAAAGTAATCTGCAAAGGAATATGCTGTAAAAACAATAAGCTACAATGGAAGAAATAATAAGTGGTGGATGACCTGTGGATACAACAAATGTTAAGAAAAAAAAAAAACACAAAACTTTTACAAGTACCCTTATGACCACAATTGCAAATTTTAAACTTTTTGCACTATCTAGGTCAAATAAACATCTGAATTTCAATTTCTTCCCCCTTGGCTTTTGTTTGCATGACATAAAATGCCAACCTACAAAATCAACAGAATAAAAAAAAAAATATTAATCACAAGTTGAATCCTAAACTGCTCTGAAGTTTGCAATGAAGAGGGTCATTTATTCAAAATAACAGACACAATGATCACAACAACAGCAATAACCCCAACAACTACACCCACAACAACATTCACAACAGTAACAGCAACAACAACAGCAGTAACATCAACAACTACATCCACAACAACATTCACAACAGTAACAACAACAAAACAATGACAGTCACAACAACAACAGCAGTAATATCAACATCTACATCCACAACAACATTCACAACAGCAACAACAAAAAAATTACAGCAGTCACAACAACAATAACATCAACTACATCCACAACAACATTCACAACAACAACAAAAACAACGACAACAGTTGCAACAACAACCGCAATAACATCAAAAACTACATCCACAACAACATTCACAACAGCAACAACAACAACGACAGTCACAACAACAACAGCAATAACATCAACAACAATGTTTGTTTTCATTTGCAAAAGAAGCAAGCACAGGCCATGAAGATCAACAACAACAACAGCAATAACAACAGCAACAACAAAGCAAAGTCTTAACTACCCTGAACTTTTAAGTAAAGCATCAAAGATGGTTATTTATTCAAAACAACAGCAACAACGTCATCAACAACTGTGTTTAATGTTTTTATTTGCAAGAAAAGAAAGTGCACAGCTTAAAATTCAGTGAGAAAAAATGAATGTGTGTGTGTGTATCATGTAGGACAAGGACACTTATGGCACTTTGACTTCATTCCTTCCTTTACACACACACACACACACACCTCATTTTTGTGCATCATTTCTTTACACCAGAACATTTTTACATAAATCCTATATTTTCAGGAAAAAACCTCCAGAATCTGTAAACATTCACACAAGAAGATACGTACATCTCCACTTGATCGACTTCAAATCATATCACTTGAATGGATTTCACCACTTTTCTACCTGGATAGTTTTTATTTCATTTACAGCCTTTAGCAGATGTTTGTATCCTGAAATACTTTGTAGATGAGCTTTGAAGTCTTGATCAAAAACATGCTAGTTCATGCTAGTTCACTAGGTCAGGGTCCAGAAGTATCATAATGAACTTTTCTGGCATTAATTAAACAAGGAGGTGTCTAAGGCCAAGCAGAAGGCGTATGACGAGTTGTACACTAGGTTAGACACTAGAGATGGAGAGGAGGACTTGTACAGGTTAGCTAGGCAGAGGGATCAAGATGGGAAGGATGTGCGGCAAGTTAGAGTTATTAAGGATAGAGATGGAAAGGTGCTCATGAGTGAGGAGAGTGTACGGAGGAGATGGAAGGAGTACTTTGAAGAGCTGATGAATGAGGAAAATGAGAGGGAAGAAAGAGTAGAAGTGGTGAACTCTGTGGAACAGAAAGTAGATAAGATTAGAAAGGATGAAGTCAGGAAGGCTTTGAAGAGGATGAAAAGTGGAAAGGCAGTTGGTCCTGACGACATCCCGGTGGAGGTCTGGAAGTGTCTAGGAGAGGCGGCAGTGGAATCTTTAACTAGTTTGTTTAACAGGGTTTTAGAGAATGAGAAGAGGCCCGAGGAATGGAGAAGTGTATTAGTGCCGATCTTTAAGAATAAGGGTGACGTGCAGAGTTGCAGTAACTATAGGGTGATAAAGTTGATGAGCCATACAATGAAGCTATAGGAAAGAGTAGTGGAAGCTAGGTTAAGGAAGGTAGTGGAAATTTGTGAGCAGTATGGCTTCATGCCCAGAAAGAGTACAACAGATGCAATTTTTGCTCTGATTATGTTGATGGAGAAGTATAGGGATGATCAGAGAGAGTTGCACTGTGTGTTTGTAGACTTGGAGAAAGCGTTTGACAGGGTGCCAAGAGAAGAGCTGTGGTACGGTATGAGGAAGTCAGGAGTAGCAGAGAAGTATGTCAGAGTGGTGCAGGACATGTATGAGAGGAGCAGGACAGTGGTGAGGTGTGCTGTAGGTCAGACAGAGGAGTTCAAAGTGGAGGTGGGACTGCATCAGGGATCGGCTCTGAGCCCCTTCCTGTTTGCTATGGTGATGGACCAGTTGTCAGAGGAGGTCAGACAGGAGTCTCCTTGGACAATGACATTTGCAGATGACATTGTGATCTGTAGTGAGAGCAGGGAGCAGGTGGAGGAAAACCTGGAGAGGTGGAGGTTTGCGCTCCATGTTGGACATGGAGCTGCCAGGCAGGAGGAAAAGAGGAAGGCCAAAGAGGAGGTATATGGATGTAAGAAATGAGTATATGAAGCTAGTGGCTGTAAGTGTTGAGGATGGAGAAGATAGGGATAGGTGGAGAGAGATGATTCGCTGTGGAGACCCAAGAAGGGAAAAGTTGAAAGAAGAACACCAATAAATAAATAAATTAACAAATAAATAAATAAAGGTTGGAAATAAAAATAAATAAATGAATAAATAAATATATAAGCAAAATAAATAAAAGGAGTTACCATAAGCCCATAAATTAAGACAAAAACTTCCTTTCATTTTATTTGTTTTGGTTTATGCAAACATTTACACACAACTTTACTGAACATTTACAAGATTATTATAAATTGTTGTTTTTCAGGTATCTTATTTTTCAGATATGGAAATATTATAACGTCCTGGCAGAGGCGACCAAAATATTCTTTTTCTGTAGTAGCTTTAAATGTGATAATGTTTTTTATATCCTGCAAGATTTCACAGTTTTTTTTTTTGGTGTTGATTTTGCTACGACTTTTTTTTTTTTTAATCTGCAGAAATTTTATGCTTTTTAGCTACTTAAATTGCTGAAAATGCAAGCACAGGATACGAGTGAAGACACACGTAATGACTTATTATGAGATCTGCACTCATGCTTTGTATACACGTTGTGATGACGTAACATGACACGTTTTCGCCCAAATCTGCAGGAAATTTTGAAAAATTCTCAAAAAGCTCCTCACAATATCGCACAGTTTACGTTCTCTCTTCTCTCTCTCTCTCTCTCTCTCTCTCTCTCACACTGCTGCTTGTAACTTGTCATTATGGTCACCTGAACCTTCTGTTTACTGAGGTCCATGGTTACACCTGTGTGTGTGTGTGTGTGTATTATAAAGACAAGAATACAAATGAGAAACAAGCGAAGAGAATTCAAACTAGTGTTGATTGCTCGAGGTGCCTCTCCATAAAGATGTCGTCCCTTTGGCAGGGATAGACTCTCTGAGAAAAAACATCGAAGGTAATAACATCAGGTGTGCGAGCTGTTTGTAGATTGTCTATTGTCCACATGTCACAGTAGCTCTTTTGTTTACAGATTTCTGAGTGACTTTGGATAGCGTTTGGGCCTACTGGCCATCCTTGAATGCACTGTAATTGTATTCCAAAGATATGAAAAAGAGAGAGAGAGAGAGAGAGAGAGAGAGAGAGATGGTAAGAGGTATAATGAGAAAGTGATGGAGAGAAGGAAGGAGACGTTCATCCAGGACGCTCTGCTGGCCGACTTTCATTAAGCCTAATTAATTTCTCTGCACTGTTGATCAGAGAAGTTCATTTTAAGGACCACGCATACCATTGTTCCTACATCCAACATCAACCCACCCACATACACACACACACACACACACACTCCTCTGCACTGGGCTTTAAATAAAATGACTCAGTACTCATCCCCCCTAATAGAGAAAGACTCCAAAAGTCAATTGAAATTATTCATATACTGCTTTGTAATCATAGCCCGGTTCCACGTTGTGCTTTCCAAGGACGCTGGAACGGACAAATCGAAAGCAACCCGATACTGTAAGCAGGAAGTGTGACATGATAGATTACAAGATCCAACACTGCTGTGCCTTTAGGGAATGGCCACAACTTTTTAATAAACAGCCATAACGATGCAGGAAAGGTGTATACATCTGTATACACGTTCGATTCTGTTCAATCCAGTACTGGTTGATTTGTGTAGTTTTATTGTCACGGAGGTGAAAGAATAGATTTCACTTCCTAATGAGGTGAAAGAAGATTAAATTAACCTAAAATTAACCTAAGACAATATGAAGAAATCTAAGAAAGAAGGAAATTTTTCCTCAAATACACATAACCTAAAATAACCTAACAAGCAAAATATATAAATGAGAAGATGTCAAGCATTGAAATAATAAACATCTTATTATATTCTAATATATTGCTACACAAACATGTTTATAAATCAACTTACGGTACCAATGTTGCCATCGGAATAATTTCAAAAGCTAGGTGATTTTTTGGTGACAGATTGGTGGTCTGGGTGGTCTGATCTATTTTTAGTCCAAGCTAAGCTGGCACAACTTCTTGTGAGGAGCCTTGACCCTTAGGAATTGGGAATATTGGTCATATTTTTTGGGTGGCTGGAATTGATTATCTGCATTTACATTATTTCTTATAAGAAAATTTGCTTCACAACACAAATTTTCACCTTAAGTACTCGCCTCCAGAACAAATTAAATTTGTATGCCGAGATTCCACTGTATTTGAATATTCAATGTAGTTAATTTGTTAAATGAATACAATAATAATATTAACCCATGTTGAAACGATAAGCTGAAGTTATTTTGTTATTTTGCCATTTTGATCCAATGTTTTTGATATAAGCAGTGTTTCCTATTACAGTGCGGTCCAAAGTGTGGAAAAAAAACTGAATTTTTTTTTTTTAAAAATTGAAATCGACATTTTGTAATTTTGTTAGTGATTTTTGGCCAAAACATCGATCCTAGTCTGACAGATTGTGGTTACATAAAAACTCGATAGCCGATGTCATGCAAGAAAAATGTCTCTTTACCGCTGTTTTTGGGAAACTCCACCCACATGCGCAGCTTCTGAAAGATATGCCCAGAATACTAATTTTTCCTTAATAGAATTATTTTTAGCTTGAGTTGAATTTACTGAAGATCACCTTACATGTCATCTGGATAATAAGCTAACTTCAAAGGTGGCTAGACACCTAGCTATTCAGCTTGATCCTTAACATGCTACTTCAAAAGTCATCCAAACATGTTTATGCTAGCAAAGTTGTGCAAGAATTCATGCACATAATCACAAAAACGGGCTAGCAAAGTAAACAAGACAAAATTGTTCACTAAAAAGCAACGATCAGGGTGTGGGGGGAGGGGAGGTGTTGAGTTCAGATACAAAGCAGAACAAGTTGGCTAATCTGAACTGAGTAAATATATGGCCACGATTCTAGCATGGAGAAAGTTTTTCAAACTAGCTTATGCCTAGTGGCCTTCAAAGTAGATCATTATGTGTAGCATTCTACCTTCTCTCTCTCTCTCTCTCTCTCTCTCAAAAAAAAAATGCTGAAAATACAGAATACTTTTTTTTCCTCTACAATTGGCCATCTTATTTATATCTCTGCATCCCGTGTAAAACCTGCACAGCTACACCGCTATAGAGCTGCTACAAACCCGAAGCTTTGAGGTGGATAAAAAGCTGAATGTAACGTCGAGTTGCTGATGCATTAATGGGCAGACATGAATACAATGCCGTGAAAAGAAGTCTGAAAGAGCAGGTTCATACTGGCCTTTTTTTTTTTTTTTTTTTAAAAAGGTAGGCAGATCCGTCAGTCGAAGCACGAAGCAAGTCCGTTGTAAATATGAATGTGGAATTAGCAGCAGTGCTCAGGCTTAATCTCCTGAGACGGCAGCTCGACTGGAAGCTTCATGTGGGTGTATTAAAGTATTAGAGTGTTGTGGAGGCAGCTGTATTAAACTAAAACACACATTTTATTCGGATCAACACAAAGCGATAGGTAAATACACTGACAGCTCAGCTGAGAAAATGGCCAACGTGTGTAATTAGCGATGTAGTAACTACAGACCGATCAAATTACCTCAGAGACATCGTTTACATGATCGCTGTGAATCTTATGTGTTGATTTAAATACAAGACTTGTGACAAGACAAAATGTTCAGAGATTTCAACCATAGTGTGCTTAACACACTAAACCAAATTTTCACCATTGTCCTGATTGTTCTAATGAGCTGCAAGTACAGGTAGAAACTCTGACCTTACATTTACTAGTCTATGAAATTCAGATGAAATGCAGTAAATTTTAGTCAAACATGTTACATAAACACTGCACAATACGAATTTGTTTGGTGGAGGTAGATGGACACGGAGATTAAAAAATTTGAAATGTGAAATTTTACATTTCAGGTAAATTTTTTTTATTGTTGAACTCTACAGCAGACTTACACTTACACTCATTAAATATGTCTAAAATTCAAAACAGCAGTAAACAAAAATGACTTCCCTGAAATTCTCAATATTAATTGGCAAAATAAATACTTTTTTGTGATCCCATGTGGGGTCATAACCCCTAATCATCCGAGAAAGTATTTACATAATACATTAGGGATAAATATTAACTAATTAATTTTAAACTTTATCATTTTTATTCTATTCAATTCAATTTGACCATACAAATAATTTCAATTGATTTGTATAATGTTTATAAATGTTAAGACTTTGTCTAACATCAGGCTCAGATATGAGCAAATTTTTTTTTATAATTTATTCACAAGTGTGTTTACACAAGCCATGTGATATTCATAGAAATTCAACAAATTTCATTTCCTGCAAAACTTTTATGAAATCTTTTACGTAAGGAATCCATCGATCGACTTTTTATCTTTTTATCTTTCATGTTTATCTTTTATCATTGTTAATTCAAAATCTTTAAGTGATTTCTTTACAAAATTTTACGTTTCTTGCTAAACGAATCCATAAATTACCACAAATACGACAAATTAGGACAAAGAAACAGCACCCTGTAGAAAGTGGATGAGTTAGTGCTAGTTTTTAAAAACTGTATGTAGCTTTAGGTGTTTATTTTTGTCAATGTAAAAGGAATTTTTTCTTAAAGCTGTTAGAATTTCGCTTGAACATTTCAAGACAGGTTGCTCAAATTAATTTCACAAGTATACATTAACAACTTGGATTTATACTAATGGCTTGAGGATGTTTTTATGATTCAGTTTGAATTATTTCTTTAATGAATAAATCTGTAATTTGGGTAACAGGGCTGTTATTTTAGACATATATTTTCATCAGATCATCAGAATGTATGTGACATAGTGGAATATTCCAAACAAAGCAAAACGCAACTAAAATATAGGTTGTTTTTACATGTGTATTGTAAATGCTAGGATGTATAATTGAAAAGGACATTTCAAGCATGAAATGTTGTATGAATTCACTCATTAATGTACTATTTTGTAAGCTTTTGAATGATCATATTTCAATATAGGATAGGTCGCTGTCTTCAAAATGCTTTGTACAGGTTAGACATTTGACTTATTTCTTCAAAACATGCACTGAAATAGCACTTCTTGTCAGAGAATGTACCAGAATTCATCCTAGCAATTTAGCTTTCATTCGATTTATCTGGCCTCATTAAACTTCACATGCATCTGATAATGATTTGAAGCTTTTAGATTTCAGAAATGTTTGTGCCCTGATACAAATTAAAGCAAAAAAAATGTTGCTTTTTATATTTTAAGGATGACACATGAAAGTAGGAAATTTGACAAGGACAGAAAAAATAAGCAAAATAATCACAAGAGTAATTATTTTCAGCATCGGTTTATTCAAATATTTTGTATAATAGATCTGTCAAGTGTGTACCGTGTGGGCCGGACAGGGGGTGGAGCCTGATCTGTGACGGACGTAGAGGAATGTGTGACGATTGTGTCCAGACGGAGATTCTCCACACCTCATCAGGGTGTAATATTACTGTGTTAATGTGCTCGGGAACGGGTCTCGGCTGCTCGCGGTTAATAAGCCGTCCCAAGAGGGGGTGAGTTCTTGCTGATGCCACTAATCCAGGACAGACAGTGTCCTCTGCTACGCTACCCTGCTAGATCACCAGGGACACAGCAGACTGATGGAAGATGATTACAGCCCTGCTAAGCCGCTACGCCTCGTGCTAGGGGACCAGGGTGAAGAAGGAGGCTGCTTCCTAATAAAGTAACGACTCCCGCGAGGCAGTGAGCGCATAATAAAGTGACAAAATGAAGTCATTGCTACGCTTATCTCGCTGCCAGGACGTAACTCGGGGACACAACTTAATAACATCGGTTTCCACGATTTTTAGGTTTTCATCTCCACATAAATCCATGTCCAAAGTTATGTTTTACCCAAAAATTACATTATTAATTCATTACTCATCTTAAATAGTGAATTAGTAAAATAGTGAGTGATGAACTAACATGCAAAGTACTCACGCTGGGGCTGGATCAAGTGCTATTTTATTCAGTAAACGAACAAATAAAAAATCAGGTGGAAATTATTCTTTAATTAGGACTATACATACAGCATCAAATTAGTAATATGTAAATATATTAGACTATTTTAAGAGCCGCTTCTTATCTTCAAAGCACCATGGAAAACTCATTCTACTGAAATGAACCCTGAAAGGATAAACCACACGCAGGTAATAGGCAACTTTTTGTATTGATATCTAAATCAACTGATCTAAATTAAGCATCCATGAATTGCACCATTATATTCCGTACATATTTGTAAGCATAACAAAATATCCGTGGGTGCTTTTTAAACGTATAATGCACCTGCTAGCAGTGGTTAGTGGTTTGGTGGAGTGAAGGGTGCCAATACTTGTGAATCCACTGTATAGCATATAATAATAACATCCCTTTCTTTCCGTTTCATCAGTTCAAGAGTGCTGGAATGTTGGATTTCACCTTGATTGGATGGAATGACAATGTGTAGACCAAGTGGCCTTGGTCTGGCTGTTGCAGCAAGGCATGCTGGGACACACACACACACACACACACAGAATCATTCTCTTTCTCTCTGGCCTCTTGCAAAAAGCCTGACTGAGCCACCTCTGATTGCGAGGTGGTACTCGGGTTACTCGCTATTCCAGATGGGTAATGGTGGCGGCCCGGACGTTCTTCCTTTCATCTATTCCCAGAGCACCGTGTGGCGTCACACAGGGTCGTCACCTCTTATGTCGGACGCGCAAGCGCAATCCTGCAATCCTCAGCCTGTGAGCCAGCCAAACCGAGAGAGCGAGAGAAGATAGCGAAGAAGAATCTCAAGAGAGATTATCATGGGAATCCCAGCAGCTGTTGCTGCGAAACTTGTTTGCGATGTGTCGCGACCTGAGGGACGGGCGAAGTACCAGAATTCATGAGTCACACATTATTTGTTTCTGGTGTGAACTTTCACATGGAGCCAGAGATTCACTTGCGTTAAAAATGTGTCTTGTGCTTAACCTTCTCCACATTCCACATGTATAAACGCATTGTGCAGTTATAATGCACCAACAATGCATTCCATAACAAGCAGCTGAAATATTTACTAAAAACCTTTTTCACTTTTTGCTTTTCAGTTCGCTTTAAATACTTGTCTTAATTTGACTGACATGCACTTTTTAGAGACATTGTTATTAATTTCTAATTTATTATTATTATTATTATTATTATTATTATTATTATTATTATTATTATTTCACCACCCTTTCATGCATGAATTATTTATACAAATATATAGGTTCTTTCAATATTATCAACATTTTGTTCCTTGAAATTGCATAAACTATGGATATAGTTTCTGTCTAAATATTAAATATAATTAAATGAAATAAAGGCTCAAATAATATTCCTGGTTTGTTAATTCTTTGTCTAAAACTTATTTTTTTAAAATCTATCTATCTATCTATCTATCTATCTATCTATCTATCTATCTATCTATCTATCTATCTATCTATCTATCTATCTATCTATCTATCTATCTAAACATGAACACTTCAAATAGATGAAAGTTGCTCTATTAAAAAAATATATTATATCTTGCAAAAACATTATAACGGAAACATTTTTTTTCATAACACCAGAGTTGTAACACAAACTACAGACTAGAGTATAATTAGCAAAACATGCCACAATATTACTTTATAACTTCTGATCCTGATGCTAAAACATATTTATTGAAAATGTTAACATTTCAGTCCCTTATTAGTGATACGTAAAATTCTAGTGTAGAACATGGAGCACATGTTTAGTGCTCAGTTTTATTGACATATTCAGGTTTTATTAGCTTGTAAAACCATCAGCTAGATTCCCTAGATGCTGTCTAGAAGCTAAAAACTGAACATGTAAGCTAAGGTTATTAATCCCTCCTCTGATATTCAGATAAACAATGTTTTAATAAAGTGTTTATTGCACATCATTTCAACTAATAAAGAGATAATTACTCATGTAGCTAAACGATGTCTAAAACCTTTTACGAGTGTATTGAAATCATGAAATCAATTCTAACAGAAAAAAGTCTCTTTAAATTCAAGTCTAATTTTAATGTTAGAAAATCCAAACACCAATATGTTTTTTTTTTCATATGCGCCATACTATAATTAGCTAAAAAATAGCATCAACCGTCAAGACAAACTTGTAACTGTCGCATGCTACATACTACACATTTCAGGCACTTTATTAGGAACACTAGACTAGAACTGGGTAAGGTTTGGCTGATTATAGTACATTAGATTAGATTTCTGATTAAATCTCAGCCACATGATTGTAATGATGACTTAAATGGAGATGGCCATTTTTTGAAAAGTAGTCTATTTTTTCCATTTTTTTCCAATTCTGGTGCATTAGGAGAATACTGTATCTATATTTATGATGGTCCTGGAATGAGCTGACATATCAGTTCTAAGTGCTTTCGCTCAAACACTTAACAAGTAGTCTTACACTTATTGAGAAACCAACAAAGACTAGGAATTTAAATACAATAAATTCACTGGTATTTCGCTTTCGCTATAGATTTAACCACCTTTAAATTCATATGAGGCTTGTCTTGGATCCTGAATAAGTGGATCTTCTCCTTAATGGGTTCTTTTTCTCCTTCGCCAATCGACGGCTTGGTGCAAGGACTGACATTCTTTAAAAAAAAAAATTGACACTAAATCTCCAACACACCCTTTAAATTACACGTGAAACAGCCATAGCTATATTTCACGTGTGGGTGTGGGACTCAAGCCGTCATCATTAAGACCGCAGTGGATTAAATCATTTGTTAGGATTTTTCCAAAACTTTTTCACCTTAGACAACCTAGTCTAGTTTGTACTAGTTGTGTGATGGAAATGTTTTGTTTGTAACATGATCTCAAATTTTTACTACACTCCTAAAAAATGAGGGGGTTTTTTTTTGGGTTCTTTGAAGAAACCTGCGGTTCTGTACTTGGTCAATAGATCATTTCTATGAAGAACCTTTTGGAGAGCAGTGAACATTTTAGATTAAAACGTTTCTATAATTCAAAGGTGAAATCAGCGCCTTTTTTTTTTTTTTGGGAATTGTATTTGAATGACATTTTATAGAAAAGACCATATAGTTTATAAAAATTGGTGAAATAATTAAAGCTGAAGTGATGGAAACACTTCAGTTAGAGGGATGAGTTTTGCTGTTATCGATATAATATAAAGATTTTTCAGAACACGACGTTGTTGTTTTTGTTGAAATAAATTTATACTGTTTTTTTTTTCAATTTGGTGTATATTCTTGTCTACATTTGTGTATACTACTAGTAGTAGTAGTATTAAGAAGAAGAAGAAGAAGAGGAAGAAAGTAACCCTAAAAGAACCATCCATCTAACTTGGATTCAAAGATCTCCACTGGATTCTCTTCAGTATACTTCTACATAAAGAACCACTTTGGAATTCCATACACGAACTAAGAGATAGAATGACAGGAAGAGCTGACATCGAAGGATCTAAAAACGATGTTGTTATGAACACTTGGCCACTACAAGCCGGTTATCCCTGTGGAAACTTTTCTGACACTTCCTGCTTAAAACCCGAAATGCCAGAAGGATCATGAGGTCTTGTTTTCACTGTCTGTATTCACACTGAAAATCAAGTTTGCTCTTCTGCTCTACGTGAGGTTTCTCTCCTTCCTGGGCTCACTTTAAGACTCCAGCATTACACTTTGACTGGTGTACCAGTGGAGTCAAACTATATCTAATTTACATGGAGCCATTCCTTTTAACAGTGTATATAAATTTATGAACGAGCTGTAAATATTTCTTTTTGTTTGGATGGTGGTCTTTAGAGTGTCAACTAAAAAAAAGAAAAGAGATAATTGTTTATCACAAATAGTGTAGTAGAACTTGGTTAACATACAGTACATTGGTGTAGGATGTGGCAAACTGAGTGTTAGAGCGAAACACATACATTTGCACCAGAACGTTGAAACTCAGCATACACAGATGATGTTAAATATGTCGCGAGTGAACCTACTTTTCTTGCTGAGAAAGACAGTAAACAGTAAACCATACGAACAAAGTAGGACAAGAAACAGAAATGTACGATTAGACAACAGGTCACGAATAGGACAAAAAAACAAAACAAGAACAGGTGGGCACAGTAAGAACACACCAATGAGAGGAGAGGGGTGGAGAAAGAACCAAGAAAACAAAACAAAACATGGCATAACAAAATTCTAGACAATACATCAAATTCAGAAGTGCACTGTGCCCTGACTTTCCTTTGTAGTCGTTTTATGTTTGTTTGTCAATAACTAAAATGACCTGAAGCGGATATTTCAATATAAACACAATTTAAAAAGAGTTTTCCTTTAAGGCTCATCGAGGTAGACGACAACAAAAAAAGAAAAAAAAAAACAACTAAACTTAATCTCCCACCCAACAGATCAAACCTGAGAGCAGAGTGACAATAAAAAAACAAGAATATCAGCGGAAAGGAAATAGAAAGTAGGAGGAAAAATGCTTCAGGGTTCTTTGTAGTCTCTAATTATAGATCTTTACAAGTGTAATATTCATCCACACATAGCAGACAGATTAGACATAAGCTCAGCTTTCACCAAAAGAAAAGAACCAGAGCTATTCTCCAGGGCTGGATGGTTGCAAAAGAAAATGCGAGCTTTAATCCAAGCAGTAATTTTTGTATTTTGTATTTTTTTTTCTTTATTCGTCTTTAATGACCCAGTTACAACGCTCATACAACATTTTTACTACAATCCTGTTTTTATCTATATGCCAAACATCTACTTTTGATATCCTGTGTAGTCAATGTGTTAATACGTAGATAGTCAGGAGTTCGATGTAAAAAAAAAAAAAAAAAAATCATAAAGAGAATGAAGAAAGAACTAGAAAGAGAGATATTCGCTGCCAGCAAATGCAGTTCATTTTCATGGTACTTAAGTTAATGAAGATGGACAGTAGTGCTGAGAGTCTGCATCCACCCAGTACTTTTGTTTCTCTCTCTTGTTTGATCTCTCTCACAGACCTCAGAGACAACCCTTATTCATGATCGGGATATTAATTGGGAAAATGAAAAAGAAATTCATAGCGAGGACTACGAGACCAGAAGTCAATTCTTCAGCTTCTTTTTTTTCTTTTTTTTTGCAATTAGCTGAGTGAGGACTGTGTTATATAATCATAAACATGTATTCTTGAGAGCATGAACTCCACTTTAATTACAGTATATTAACATGTTCAAAATTGGCAGCTTAAGTATGTCAATATTCAAGCTTTCAAGGTTGCTAGAACATCCTTGAATAAATTTAAACCAAAATAAATAAATAAATAAATAAAAATCAGGGATAGAAAATGCTGACTGGAGAAGAAAAACTGCATTTTTTGTAACATTTTTTATTGCAAGAGACTATGTAAAAACAAAAAGGAATACTATATACGATAACATGAATGCATGATTGAAAAGATGGCAAGTGTTTGAAATAAATCTAGCTAATTGTCACGTAGCTCACTGCAAATTGATCAACACCCTAGAATTGTTCAGCAGCTTGTAAAATAGCACTTGATCCAGCACATGATAACATTTTGCATTTAAAAAAAAAATCTCTGACGGTTAATTCATTTATTCCATTAAGCCACACAATGGTGCATCAAGGTCATATGATGATTTCCTCATTGTTTCAACTTGCTATTTAGATTTTAGGACAATTCCGACTTTTTGATTGATACAATGCACTTGTGTATAGAAAACATGTCGACTGTTGAAGGATAAGTTGTCCAAGCACTCTTCTTTGCACTATTTATAATTAAGTTACTGTCTTCTCTGATGGCCTACGTTTTTAAAGGGACAGTATCACAGTTGAGGAATGAATATTGACCTCGAATAACATTCCAGAGTGTTTTCATTTCCAAAGCATGATCATTTGTGGCGTCAGATATTTTTGCTAGGCTTCAGGATGTGCGAAAGTCAGACACACCTCAGTTTCAGACATATTTCTAATGTCCAGAGTTATGTTTAAGGTATAAATGCAAAATGGATTTGACTGGTTTTGATATAATAGGTTTACATAAAAAGGATCATTGTTCCATTTTTTAGGAGTACATTGTCTGAAATTTTAAATGTACCTGGACAATTTTCCAGAAGCATGTCGTTATGAAGAGAGAGAGAGAGAGAGAGAGAGAAAGGCAAGAGAGAGAGAGAGAGAGAGAGAGAGAGAGAGAGAGAGAGAGAGGGAGACATTCAGGCTGAGGCTGACCTGGCCTACTTGGCCAGTCGACTAGCTGATTAATGAAGCTCTGCATTTTGCTGATACCATTTAGTTACTAATGAGGGTCGCTCACCTTCACACCCAGATACACACATGCGTACACTGATGGGAAGACAGCAGGTGCTGAGTCAGAGATACCTGGCACCGGCTGCTAACTGCAAGAATCTGTGTCTTGAGCCCTGGAGTTGACATGTGAAAAGCTATTAAGTGCTCCAATAACGTTGCTCGAATTTGGGTTTGAGGAAAGCTGGCGTGAAATGACACACTGTTTATGTAACAGAATATTATTCTAATCCTGGCTAAGCCAGTGGAGGCTATGAGAAGTGAAAATATCCATAGTTAGTCGGTGACCTGCTGAAAACATTACTCTCTTCCTCCCACACACACACACACACACTCTTTTCCACATGCACATTGAGGGATCAGTGCAAATACCTCAGCCTTGCTCTCATACTCCCACACACACACACAGACACACACAAATTCACAAGAACCTACATGCATGAATATATACACTATACAATATAGAGAAGAAACAACCATTAAAAATGTTACATAAAGGTACCAAGGTGTAAAAAAAAAAAGAAAGAAGCACATCACAAGGTGTTGATAAATTTGCTATAAAAGCAGCTCTGCCAAGATCTCAAATATTAATGCACTTATTTTAATGCTATTGTTTCTATAGTAACAACTCAGGGGCTTATATGGAAGACGCTCATGTGTAAATGTCTCTCTATATAAAAAAAATAAAAACATATAATCGTCGATATGGTGAAATTATATGGAAGTGAGAGCGCTTTAGAGGATTTTCCAGTTTGTTTTTTTGGAAGAAAAAATAGACCATGGTACAAGAGTAACTATAAACAGATCAAAATGATAAAATTCTGGAGGAATAGTTCAACAACATCTCATAGCTGTTGAGCAATTATCAACATGTTTTTATTTCCTAAAAAACCCAACCCATATTTCAAGTAGACGTCACGTCTCATCCACCCAACAATTCAGGGAATTACATTAAATCCAGACTAATGGATAACAGCTATTAGTCGTGTCGCAAAAACAGGCTCATACAAACACACACACACACACACACACTCCTACACAAAAGCCAAGGCAGCTTACAAGACAAGCAAAGGCCATTATTACTGAGAAAAGAGAGTAGATTTAGGCATCCTCCTTAAGAATGGTATCAGGTGCAGACACGGCCATCACGTTGGCCTTAATAACACAATCATGCAAACGAGGATGTAAACAAACAAATACATAAATACATCGCTGCTATTATCCGATTTCCCTCACTAAATGCAAAAAAAATTGAACCTCTGCATTCTTGGGATTTCATCTATAATGCATGGTGAGATTCTCTTATTTTGGTGAGACAGAAAAACAGAACGTTTGATTCTGAAAGACGCTTTAAAGCCGACACATGCACCGGCAAACACTTCTTGTGTCTTTTCCCGCAGACTGGGACGAGCTGTCACTCAAACACACACTAAAAGAGCAGTATTCTTTTTTTCCTCTCTCCATTAAAAAGATTGCTGATGAGCTAATGATGGCATCTTGACAATTCCCTGTGTTTAACCACATGACATCAAAACAACATGGCTGCTCACTAATGCTTTAGTCTAATACACACCTATCAGTTTGCCAAATCTTTAACACTGACCACACAATATGCAATTTGGGTAAGAAAAGTATATGTCGTCATAGCTGACATGAGCTGGCTAGTAATTTTAGCAAGTAAATGAATTTTCTCTCTCATTTTGAACGTGAAAAATTCCAATTTCCCACTTCCCACTTCCAAAGTAAGTTGACTGCAATATTTCACCCTTCTCACATTAGTAAAGTTTTACCTGACACAAGCACTCACACACTCTACTATAGATAATTAACCTGAAATGAATGATCTAACTATGATCAGTTTTAGTTAACTTTATTTTTACGTAATAACACAAATACAAAAAAAAATTAATAAGTAAAATAAAATAAGTAAATTTCTGAACATTGTGTCTAATACTAGTACTTTACCAATTTTTTATTTTAGTAATAATGATAATTAGGAAGTATTAAAAAAAACACTCTGTTTCTTTGCTTGCTGCTGATTGGCGTAGATTGTAAACTGTGAGGAAAATGTCAGCTTTGTGGAACCATTTCACGCTTCTTACAATGAATTTTAGGACAATTGATTTGCACAGACTATTTAATTTTAAGTGCTATTTTACACTTTTTTTTATGTGTACTGTGTTTTTAATTGAACTTTTCTACCTGAAAACCCATTTGATAAATGAATAAAAAAAATCACAGATAATTAAAATAATTTTTTTTTATTTTAATTTTAATAAACACAACTAAATTTTTTTTATCATTTTGAAAGTTCAAAGATTGATTTTTTAAGATACCTGGCAATTTTTTTTTAAAGAATTTTATTAAACAAACAAAAACTGTAAAATCATTTTGAAACGACATTTTTTAAAAAACGTTTTTGTTAGTAAAATTTTTTTTTATTTTTTTTGGTTTAGTTTACTGATAGTAACTAATATTTAAGGCTTTTTAAACTGATTTTTTTTAAACATTATTTGAAGTACAGTAATACCCCACCCTACATCATTAATTGGTTCCAAGAGACACGATGGGTAAGTCGATGTTCACCATAAATTGAAAATGCCCCTATAAAGTGCTGTATATGTTCCCTATAATGACACTATGACTTTATTTCTAATATTTTCTGTGTGGTATCAGTACTATTTTTAGATTATATATATTTTATAAGAAGAATTTTGTTTAGTTTGGTTTTATTAGCCAATTTTTCATTGTTACTATGCAACAAAGGGACCAACATATGGTTGTGTAAAGCGCCATAAATTGGATTTAATTTTTCAATTTAATATGTAAGGATGAGCGACGTAAAGTCGGAATCGAAGTAAGTCAAAACAACATAAAACTGGGCAATACTGTATTTGTAAAACTTCTACAGGTTCCGAATACAGGACCTGTGTTCGGTTCCTTCTTTCACCTAGACTAAGAGATTTTGAGGAATATATAGGGTTAACAGATTAGTAAAATATGCCAGGGCTCAGCAACACAGCACTTTAGTGATAGTTAGCAAAGAGTAAAGTTTACGTAGCATTGATTAAATTTTAATCAGGTTGCCAGATAGGGAAGGAATAATTCTGAGGTTATAACTTTTGGGCTTTTTGCAGAACTTGTCTGTGTTTTCTCAAAAGAACCAACAACCGCACATACACACACCCAAACACACTGAGAGGTCAGCAGCTGGTTGTCACAAAGCTCAGAAATCCCCTCTAAATGACCCCGGCTCAGGACAAAGCTTTTGATTTAGTGCTTTTTATTGTGCCCGGTGGCCGACTCACAATGGAGAACAACAAGCGTTTGTTCCTGACTACTCAAGTCCCCCTTCCTCATATAAAACCCTCTGTGTTTGTGTGTCTGTGTGTGTGTGAGTTAGAGTGTGTGTGTGAGTTATTTTAGCGAGAGAACTCCATTGTGCTTGAAACGTTTTCTTGACCACTGATCAGTGAAAGAGGTCAAATTATATCCTGCAAACAGGGGTTTTATTGATCAATTTATCTGTGACCCTTCCGTGCTAGCTTCTACTCAACATTAGCAATGCTAGCCATGCTTGGTGAAGTGAAGAGCTTTATGGTCCTTGGGACTGGGTGGTGGGCTAATCGGAAAAATCTCTGTTTTTTTTTTTTTTTTTTTTAAACCTTGAAGGCCAAAACAAACAACACAAGAGGAAAAAGAGTGGATCTTCATTGACATTAATATGTCTCAGGGAAGTTGTATTAATGCGAAATATCATTCAAGTGCACATAATGTTTCAGAGCACAGAGAGAAGCAAGCTGGTCTGGAAAAAAACGTTCCTTCCTTTAAAGCAACTGGAAAACGAATTCCGTGTCGGAACATGACAAACCACACGATTCCGCATGTTTACTTTAAGTTCTAGGATTTCGGTTCTGATCTTCGCCTGGATGTTTCTGGACTGTGATAATAGCCTTGCCCATCATTATTCCTGACAGACATGTGGGTGTATCCAAACTGTCTGTCCTATGATTACCGAAAAGCCTAAATAAACTGCCTCAACACATATTTCATGTGTTACAGATGGCTACGTTACTTCTGCATGATATTTGATTCCCTTTCAAAAGATAGATAAGAAATAAAACATAAAGGGAAAAGTGCTGGAAAATAATCAAATGACAGGGAGGCATAGTGCTAACTAAACCTCCCTCACAGAAAATTCAACATATCAGTGATTAGAAATGGGTTTTTTATCCATTTATGTACACAGTCTGCTATATACAGTACTGTAAATATATCCCTGTGTATATTGTTACTAAAATGTATTAGAACTAGCATATTAATATACACTTGCCTTACTACCAGATCTTTGGGCCAATCAGATTTGAGAATACCAAAAATAAAAAGAGTAGATACTCTACACTATATATAAAAGCTCTAGCAGAAAGCTCTATATCACATTACAAATTGCTTACACTCCCTTTCCTCCAAGGTTGTATGTTCTCCATGGCTTCTAGTTCAAAATCCAGCTCTTACAGTGCCATTGCATCAATTGAGCTAGCAATCTTCCTATGTCTGTAATGTAGCTCTGGACACCAGATATATCTCATATCTTATTTTCAATCTAATATCATGGAGCTCAAAGACCCTGGGGAATAAAGAACACAGCCGAATATCAGTTGAATATTAGAAATATTATTTCAGTTCTGACACCCAGAAAAGTAAGCAAGGTAATTCAACCAGGCCTTAGGAATGTGAATGATAAAAGGACATAGCAGGCTGTAAAGCTTAAGATAATAAAGATGTTTTACATATTTCAGTTCAGGGCTTTTCAAACTTGCCAGACTTGTTTGAAATGGCCTTCGGTGGTAGCTTGTTTTGGATCTCCATACGATAACCACCTTAAATGCTATGTGGCTGAATTAACAGAACATCTCAGATTCTACTGTATAGTGTAGATAAATAACAAAATAAAAACATTCTTAAAGGGTTCTTCTTAGCTTTAAATGTTCCTTTACTCAAGAGGTACCTCTACCCAACTAGTTTTACAGGGTCTTGCATCAATTTGAAATAATGCAACAACTACAACCTGTTGTTTTCGTTGATCTTTCGGCTGCTACCTGTGTGGGAGGGGTCACCACAGTGGACCAACTGGTCCGCACAACAACTTGGCACAGGTTTTATGCTGGATGCCCTTCCTGACGCAACCCTCCAATTTTTATCGAACCCGGGCCTTCCACATGGTAGACGAGAAACCTACCACTGAGCCACCAATACTCCCAATGCAACAGTTACACCTAATGCACAAAAATTTGTTCAGATTCAGTTCCACCATGAATACTCGACTGGGAACATGTTTTAAACAGATACAAATACAGATACATATTGAAGGTCCCCTAGAACTCTGCGTTAGAACTAGGATCCCATAGGACTTAGCTAAATCATAAAGTTTTTTACTTTCATGTAGGTGTGAGCAAATGGTAAGCTACATCAAACAAACACAGATTACTTTCATTCACAAAAATGTGGGAAATAGAACCAATGAAATTTGTGGGAAAATATTGCAGGCTGCCACAAACATAAACAGTAACTGCAAGTGGGAGGTGCAGTAGGTGGTGCAGCAGCTTAGTGGTTAGCATGATTGCAGAGTTTGTGGAGTTCTCCTCATACATCAGGTTCTCCGGGTTCCTCCCCAGTTCAAAGACATATGTGATAGGCTGATTTGCATCTTTAAATTGGATGTGGTGTACAAGTGTGTGTGCATGTTTGATGAGTTGGCATCCCATCCAGGGTGTCCCTTGTCTTCTTCCCTGAGTCCCCTGGGATAGGCTACAGGCTTCCTGGGACGCTGTGTGGGATAAGATGCTCTGAAAACGGACGGATGGGATTAATTATGTACTTGAGGTTTAGGAACTGTCAGAGCTGGAATTCTTACACTATGCTAGTCAATCCTGGAATTTCTACATCTGGGTTTTTCTCTCTAGTGTTTGTCAGTGTTTACAGGAACATAATCATCCAGTTTAAGTTCCTAGTTTAGGTGAACATTAAATATTAACTACACAGGTACAGATAGTGTTACTGTGTTTTACTCCCAATTTACTAAAGTGTCCTGGGCACTGAATGATATTGGAGTCCATTCCACTTGTTGAAAAGTAAAATGTTTTCTGTTCCTACATATAAAGGTTCAACAGTGAGTGCAGAGAATTACAGCTATGCTTTGGTGTCACACTGACTTGAATGTACTGGACTGTAGCCTCGATGAGGGAGACAGTATTTCCCCAATGGTGCTCTTCTTTTCTTCCTGTGAAGGTCAAGCTTTAATAAAAAATGTACCTGACTGCATATCTCACTTGTCTTCTACCTCTCCCCCACTATGATATTCCCCCATCACCTATCCTTGCATCTCTGCAAAGTTGAGCTCTTTATTCAGTACTGCTGGCAGACTCTCTCTCTCTCTCTCTCTCTCTCTCTCCAGCCCTCATCCCCTTTCCATCATAGTCCTGGAGGGAACTCTGGTTAAAGAAGCATAGCTCAGGAGCCAAAGGCTCTGTGTTATTTTTAAATTTATTCTCCATCTCTACTCCCTCCCAAACCACTCTCATGCTTACTCTCTCTATCCCTGCCAGGTTGAGCCAGAGGTGTTTCTCTTCGATTGTATATTAGCTTTTAGATATTAGCTTTCATGGGACTTCAGTCTCTCCCTGTATACTTGCTTCCCCCACCAAGATATCCATGTTTATCTTGTAATAGTTTTTATCCCAGCCTTATCTTCTGAACTTCAATGATATTTACCAAGTACCACATGGGCAAGTCTTTCTCAACTGACCCCACTCCCATTTCTTCTATCCCCTATTTCCTTATTCAACAGCCAGTTCTGCCTCACCAGTTCTATCTGTGTGATATTACAGACTTCTCCTCAAATCAGTGTGGGCGTACTCCCACCCTTTAGGTGGATTGGCTGTGCTATATTGCCCTTAAGAGTGAATGTCCTGTGATGGAGTGGCATCCCATCAAGGTTGTATTCATATTTATTCAGACTTTTGTTTCCACAACCCGGACCAGGATAAAATGGTTAATGGAGGTAAATGAACTGGTATCTTTGACCTGGGGTTTGCTATTCTGTATAAACCCTTGTTAATTTGCAGCCTAGTGTTAAACAAACTATGGACTGATGGTTAGGAACTGCTTAAAAAGATGACTATAAAATTTCAGAGTGGAAAAAATATATACATTGTATGGAACCACCAAAAAGACCTTGACTGACCAGGTGGTATTGGTGTGGTGGGCCATTCTCAGCACGATACCAGCATGATACCTTGTATAGTCATGTATATTCCTGGGGTTTTAACTATCTGCTTATTACTGTAAACATCAATCTATGGTTGAAAAACTGGAAAAGATTTATAAGCAATAATTGTCTGTCTGTAATTGTACACTTATAATGTATACCAAAAGGAAGGTGTGTTTGTCTACATGCAAAAGAATATATGGAACACCAGTAATCTGGTCAAACAAGTTAGAGCTGATAGTGATCTGAATCTACTGGTCTCATTAGGAACTGGAACAGTTGGTGAGGTGTTGTTTTTTTCTTGGCCCTCCTTCTTACTTTTTCTGCAACAAAATGGCTTAATCTGAGCCATGTGACCAGGTCCATCTGATTTGGGCTCTCAAAGTGGCGCACCCTTGAAATAAAGACTCGTCTGTGCCAGGTTCCCAAGCGTGCTGGCATCTAATAGCAGACACAGGGTCCAAAAATTCAGGGAAGCCAGAACCTGCTCCATCTGGTGAGGCCCACTCTGCACTGTCCTGCATTTGAACTGCCCTAACTGTGCTAGTGCATTGTACCTTTATGTCCTCTATCTGCACACTGCGATCACTAAGCAGCTTGAATTGAGAATAAAAGGATTACGCTTCTATAGTCTTTGCCTCGGATTAAGTCTTTAGGTTGATGTGCTTTTGTGTAGTCATTGTCGTCATTGGATTCAAAAACCAGGGAGTGGTTCCGAAACTTGGCAAACCGATGCAGACATGACAAAAGTATATGGAACAAAAAATTATTGCGATAATGTTCTTTCTGCAGTGGGAACAAATCTTTAGCCTGGATACCATAAACATGCATATTTTTATGGGACTTTTTTATTCATAGTTGCCATGTGGGAAAGAAGGTCCATCAACTTATTAAAAAAATAAACCCTTTATCCTATTACCTTTTGTAGAACAAAGTAAAAATCGTAATACAATGTTCCAACATGATGAAGTTACTGGTTATAGTGATTCTCCTCAACGCTGTAACCACAGCACTGCTTGCAATTTTTGCTACCTGTTGCACAAAGCACAGCAATTAAAGTGGAATCTGGTTGAATAACTGGATGACAGATAGGTTTTCAGAATCAGGAACGTGTACGCATGTCATAATAAGGTGTGTGCAATATGTCAGTTCAACATATCAAGAAACATTAGTCAGACTCTTGCTCTGCAAAAGGTATACACTACAGTTTATAGCTGAAATATTTGTCTCTGACTTGGTGGCTTTTTGTTCATAGCACAAGCATCATTACTTCTTCCTGGAAATTACCCATTCATTTTCCTTAGTCTTATATTATACAAGGTTATACTTGGCTTCTATTTGTCCACCGTATCTCGAGCAGAAACAGTATGAAAGACGTGATTTGATTCCGTATGTTGACGTATTTCCTTTTGAAACAGGAAGAATGATGGAGTGTTGAACTGCTTGAACTGAGTTACAATGGAGAATGGCACTTGAGATGAACACCCCCACTGAATCTAAACAAACTTGACAGTGGCTTAGCAAACTAGCTAAATTTGGAGAACAGCAAAGAATTTAATGGGGGTTGGGGACAAATCACATTTTCGGGCCAAATGAGGTAACAATGTTTTGGCATTAGAGAGCACTAAGCTGGCAAAACAGTCCAATTTGTTAAGTCCTATCATCTCTAGCTTTTTTTTAAATGAATAAACTCCAACCATTTTTCAACCAAGGGGTGATTGGAAAAGGAAAAAGTTTGACTGCAAGATGACTCCTGGGAATTGGACATGTCTTGTACGTTCTAGAGAGCATGCAAATAGATGATTAAAAGACTGAGTCAGTAAAAGACTGATTAATAGAATGAGTCAGCATTAAATGAGTCAGCACGGTTTTCTAGATAGACTATCAGCATCTCTCATAATAAGGGACAGGTTCAAATTGATACACCAGTTTTTCTTTCACAAGGTTTTTATTCAACATGAGATAGTTAATTAGAATATAGGTTTGAATATGTATGCAACAGTTACATCAAAGCACTCATGTGTGATCACAAATGTCTTGACCTTGGATGCTCTCCGAGGTCTACAAAGCCACAGGGGGAAAGATGAGAAGAGATGAGGGTGTCAATCAGCAGGATGAGGCACTGGGCAGACAAATGAGGTGCTGTTTTGGCCAAGGTTGGGGGTTAATGCGATTACAGCGACTCCCAGCAGGGCCAAACCCTGACTCCTTTACTTTTTCTTTCTCTCTGGAACATACATTCACATCCACACATGCACGAAGGTCATGCCTGGGCCATGTTGAAAGCTTTTGTTTGTGGGAATATGGTTCCTGGTGCCCTTTGCGCCTCTGTTTAGTCTCTGAATCTTCAGCCGAGGTGGACGAACTACGACGGGCTAAGGTTCTGACATTAATTAGTGAGGTCCACGGTGGGCCGTGAAATCCAATAAGCCGCTGAAGTATGGTGGGCAATTACAGAAGACGCCTGTCTGCCACTGCCATGTCTGAAAGGGGCGCTTCCTGTCCAAATAGAGAGTAAGGTAACTGTCTTAATGCAAAACAGACAGAGCCTAGCGTGTGTGTGTGTTTGTGGCAGAGAGCTCAGGCCTCCACAGAATGAAGATAATCATTGAACATTACAGATGTTTGATGGCTTTGTCCACACTGTTAATAGTGAACTTTCCAAACAGTGCATGACATTACTATACCAGGTGGTACCGTGCTAGCTCAGTGGTAAAGCATAAGCAACACTACACCTACACTAAACTTAAATGTACATGCATCTGTCCAAGTTTTCTGGGAAAATGTTACAAGTAAAAAGAAAAAAAATCCAACTCCAAACAAACACCAAATCTCTAGCAGATCTCAAACTGAAACCACATGGTTCCCGGCGTTCGCATAACATATTTTGAGCTGCCTCATCTGGTGTATAAGTCCTTTCTGAGTGATGCATTAAACCTAAAAACCCTAAGCATGAAATTTGGTAAGAGTCGAGAGAGTTGTTTGGAAACACTTTCTTCCATGCGTGCTGAACCAGCCATACGTTAAACCTGAACAAAGCCAAACACTCTCTCCACTCAGATACACGCACCTTTCCCTCGAGGGCCGAGCTGTTTTGAGTTCTCTTTCAGCGGCATATGAAATATGTACGATATGTATATGATTTATAATGCAATCAGTGCTCTTGGATTGCTGTGCCTGCCCGGGGTCGATCCTAAAACACATGCGCACACAATTCTTTTTATTAGACTTATTTTTTAATTCATATTCATTCATCAACTCCAGACACAAGCAGAACATTAATTGCAGATATGATAGGATCTATCCACTCAATGCTTTGGATGTTATGGGTTGCTCCAGTTCAAACATTTTGGAGGAATTTATTTTATTACAATTTTGCATGATAGGGGGAGTGGGGGCGGAGCCAGTGATGGATTGATTGACAGTAACCCTAGCAACTTCGGACCATGGATGTAAGCGATGAGATGCGTTTTGACGGTTCCTCTCACGGGAGCCTGAAGGCAACTTTCTCAAAATGGAGAAAGTGTGTGTGTGTGTGTGTGTTGTGTGTTTACATATTTACATATGTGTACCTTCTTTCTTTCATTTAAATAAAAGTTTTTTAAATTAAAATTAAAAAAAGAAAAAGGAAAAAAAGAATGCCCCTTCAATACATGGGGAAAATGTATTATTATTTTAAATAATTTTATTATATTAAAACTATTATTATTATTATTATTATTATTATTATTATTATTGTTATTATTGTTATTATTATTATTATTATAGACTTCCCCTTTGATTGCTAGGGTTAAGTTTATAATTAGCCTAGTATTAATTAGTTACAATAATTAATAATTAATAATAATAATAATAATAATATCAAGAAACATACACGTGTGTGTGTTTAGATAGACTTTGAGATGGCTTGGAGAGATATGCAGGAAGGACGCACCTCCACTTCTCTCTGAAGTTCCAGGTGTTTTCTGGCTTCAGCATATATACATAATATGACATATACACAGAATATGTCTGTGTGCGTGTGTGTGTGTGTGTGTCTGCGCACTTACTGTGAGGCACGAGTGCCGAGTGTTTACTGGAACCCTTTTTCTGCCTCACATGGCTTCCAAAACACAGCTGAAGGCCTGAAATACGAACAAGGTGCGTTTGACAGATGAGCTCTGTCCATGAGCACAGCATATCGGCTTTACTGTAACGCTTCCTCAAGGCTGAGAGGGAACATGAAATACGCTCCATCTGTTCCGGCACGGAGAGCGGAAGAGGGAAAGAGGGAGCAAGAAACAACAAAAAAAGAAAGGGAAGAAAGAGCCAGACAGAGAGAGAGAGAAACAGAGAGAGAGAGACTCACCACTCAACGACAGAGGATCTGGGAGACGAAAATATTTTCCTCCTGGGTCTTCTCACCCTCTAAAAACAGAGTCAGCGAGTCATCTGTCCATCTGGACTTTTTTGTACAGACAGAGAAAAAGAGAAAGAGATGGAGAGAGGAAATGGCAAAGAAGGCAGATTTATTCAGCAGGGATGTTTTTTAATTGTGTATGCGTTTTTTTCTTCTTTTAAACAGCTCTGAGATTCTGATGAACTGATTTATAAGGTGGGTTTAACTGAAGCCAATAAAGAGCTTCTCATTATCTAAATTGGACTGTCGGTGGAAAAAAAAAGAATGAGTGTGCATCCTTATCCTTTTTCATCCTCTCTATCTTTCTCTCTCTAACACACACACACACACACACACACACACACACAAACAGCCAGAGGCATGATACTGTCATTAGATTAACAGATGCCTGCCAATTTAGTGACAAGCATCGTAACAAGGATTTAACGAGGAAATAATTAACAAGATTTTTTTTTATAAACATTTCTAATTGTTAAAATGGTAACAGGTTTCTGTGAGATGTGCATTTAGCGCATTTTTTGAAGGAAAAGGTGTCCAGTGCCATCATTTTGTAAAAATCTGAAATAAAGCAGAAGCTTAGGAGTCAAGTCATCAGGATTAATGAGAACGTTCCAGTTTTTCTGTAACATGACAAGCTGAAGCAGTTTGTGTTATTAGCTAAGAGAGGGAGAGATTTTATTTAGTTATTTTACTTTTTACAGTCCTTTATTTTACATTAAGTCCTACTCAATAAAAGCAGGTGGACTCAACAAACTGTACCCACTTTGCACCTTGCTCCACCTTCTTGCATCACTGAGGATATTGCCCCACCTCCTTGCATCACTGAGGACATTGCTTCACCTTCTTGCTTCACCAAGGATGTTGCTCCGCCTTCCTGCTTCAATGAGGACATTGCTCTACCTCCTTGCTTCACTGAGGATGTTGCTCTGCCTTCTTACTTCACTGAGGATATTGCTCCGCCTCCTTGCTTCACCAAGGACATTGCTCCGCCTCCTTGCTTCACTGACGATGTTGATCAGCCTCCTTACTTGACTGGGGACGTTGCTCTACCTCCCTGCTCCACTGAATATGATGCTTTGTCTCCTTGCCCTGCTGTCGCTATCACTCCGCCACTAGGATGGACCTCACTCCAACTCTTTGCTCCACTGAGGATGTCCCCCTACTGCTTTATCCTGCAGAGGATTACCTACAGCTCATTACCTCACCATGAGCATCTCTCCATCAACCTTCTATGCTTCAGATGTCACTATGTCACTATGCCTTCTTGCGCCGCTAAGATTGTCGTTCTACCACAGTGTACATTGCTGCCCCTTCTTGCTATGCAGAGAATGTCATTCCTCACTATGGCCTCAAGTAGTACAACACTCCCCGTTTGGACTCCAGGGAGTAGGTCAATTCCCTCCCAGGCTTCAAGGAGAACCTAGCTTCCCCCTCTGGCTATGCCTTGAGCTTTGATCCCCCTGCTGGCTTTGCAGTGGCTATCATTCCATGATCATGCTCCACCTTGAACATCAAGTAGCCCTCATTTATGTGGAAAAGATTGCTCTGCCTTACTGTAGAGGATGTCATGTCTACTGATGCCTCCTTGATGTGTGGAACCCTATTCTCATCTGTCTGTCCAGGACTCCCTCTTGAGAGGAACCCATCACGGTTATACCAAAATCTGTGCTTAACTACATTAGCCATCAGCCCCGGCATGACCATGTCACACTCATAACACTGTATGCACTTGTTCCTGTATGTTTCTTTGTCAAGCTTGTGTAGTTCATGTGTTGCCATGTGCCACAGTACCTCTTAATGTCAGTATGTTCTTTGCTTCATGACCATAGTTAATAGTTGTTGTTTTGTTAACATTCGCAATCCGATGTCAACTCCTTTCTATACCTGACAAGCTTGTTCCAGAAATAGTAGCATTTATGGGGAAAAAAAGTAAACTAATTTGTCTGCTCAAACATTTTCGGTGGCAATTAGTGAAAAATATGCAGACTGAAAAAAAAAGAACACCACATTTATTCTAGCAGCATGGATATTTTCTTGCACAAAGGCAAGAGAACAAGAGGTTGAATGTCACACACACACTGACACACAAAATATGCTAAATTCAGGCATTCAGTTAATAGGGGTAGTGTGAGACTGTCACTCATCCAACTGTTATGAGCTTTTGGTAAGAAACTTATTCATAAGAAATAAATCACTACAAGGTGTGGAGTTCTAGGAAAACAATCAATGAAACCATTTGGTCAGACAGGAAGTGGACCTTTACATCAGTTACTTTCTTATAACAGGACATTTTGAGGTGTTTTATTCTTCTTATTCCAGAGCAATTTGTAGAAATTGTAGGTTGGATTTTTGTATATAGTATAGCATTAAATGTTAAGAAACAAAATGAGAATCTCAAAACTCTCCTTCCATAATTAATGTAACCAGTTTTTTTTTATTAGTTATATATATCGTTACTATAAAAACAAGCTAATTAATGCAAACATTGCAGCCAGAACAGCTGATATAGAAATTCGAGCTTAGAAAAAGTATATATTTTTAGAAAATATGGAAAATGAATAAGTATTTACCTTTAAATCAACGATGGGAAATATATAAATTTTAAGTTTAAGGACAACTCCATGATTGCATCAACAAGCTCAACCTAGTGAATGATTGTAGCCAGAGTTTAATTTCAACAAACTCAAAGAACTCAACAAACATCGACGAGAAATCTGAGGCCATGGCCACCAACTG